>NC_088611.1:492500-865000 GCF_036013475.1 Columba livia | reverse complement strand
CAGAGTGCAAGCTGGCTGGCCCACCTGTGCTCCCTGTCATCCTCCAAAACCTCATAGACAAGCAACCCAAGAGGAAGCCCCCAAACAGCTGAAAGCTGATGCTAAACCTGAGGAGAACTTCCCCTAGACAGACAGACCCTGACCAGAAAAAGGGACGTGTTAAAACCTGTCACTAGCCAGGGAAATGACCTGAAGCTCTCAGGAGGAATGGAATGGAATGGAATGGAATGGAGTGGAGTGGAGTGGAGTGGAGTGGAATGGAATGGAATGGAATGGAATGGAATGGAATGGAATGGAATGGAATGGAATGCAATGGCAGCTCCCAGCCTGGGCCATCCTTGACCCCACGCTCCCGAAGCCTCGAGCAGGGGCCGATCTCGTTCCAGTGTCTCTTCCAGGCTCCTCTGATTCTGGCACTTCTGCCTTTCTTCTGCCCCTCCATATCCCCCATCTAGAATGGAAACCAAGGATGAAAAGGAAATATTAGTGTGGCAGGACAAAGGAATGACTGGAGCTTCATTATAATAGAGATCTGGGACAATGATTTCAAAGGATTTCAGTTTATTTGCTCTTCTCTCTTAATTGGAAGTTTCTTTGCTGATTTTTAAGGTAAGTGATGGTACATATGAGACTAGATTTATTTTGTACTTCATTTGTGGGAAGTTTAACTGGGGACAATGGTCAATGGCTACACTGTGAAAGTTCAGTAAAACACAAAAATGTCACTGACACCACTATACAGTCCACCAAATTACAGGTCATGGCAACTTATTTATGTCTTGTACTTGGGTCATGAACAGTTCTCTGTATTTCACTCAGGAAATGGACAAAAAGAAGTGTTGTTGTTGCCGTTTCTTTTTCTCCTCTGGAGTACATTTATAATATATGGGTCAGAACTGATCGAGAAATGTTTGTTAAGAAAGAAAATGAAAAAAATAAAAACCAACCAAACAGGAAAATGCCCAGCAAACAAACAAACACCAAACCTAAACAAGTCCAATTCTTAGTCTGGATCTGCCTTTTAAAATCTGTTCTTCCTTCTTAATTTTTCCATTCTACTACCAGAGTTGATGCACCCTTCCTTTTGCAAATGAACCCAAACCTTTAATTCCAGGGGATGGAAACTTCAAATAGCAGTGCCAGCCTCAGAGAACAGAACCGATGCTGTTTCCAGCCACTCTCAGGCTGGATTGCTGAGCCCAGCAGCCCCATTCCAGCTGTGGCAACAACCTGAGCCGAACGTGGATGTGAACCCCTTGGGAGCAGCCGCGCTTACTGGGAAACAAATGGTTAAGATTCCAGCACTCGGACTGGTAGCAACAAACACAAGCCTCAAAATCAGAAACTCTGTTTTAAAAAAGGACATTAAAGCTTTTCTGTATTTCTTTTCCACAAGAAAAACAAATGTCTTTCGTGACTCCTCAATATTTTAGCTGATCTGTCACACAAAACCTCATGCTAAACCTGGTAAGCCTATTTTCCTGTACATACATGTAAGAAACAGCAAAACCAAGACAGCAAGGGTTTAAAAGTTAACAACAGATTTATTTAATCCTCTGTTACATACATAAAGTTTTTGAAATACATGCTTAATGTAAGATTGTCTTTACATTTGAAATCAGACTCCTTTCAGAATTCCGAAACCCAGTTTAAGACATCACCATGGTCTGGCTTAGAGCATCCAGAGTTGGGCACCCAAAAATTGAGGCAAAAGAATTTCACTACACACTTCAGAACTCCTTGTCCAAAATGATTAAATTAAAAGGCATCAGCAGACGATGTTAGAGATGAGATGTACCTGTACCATCCCTAACACTCGCGCTCCTCTGTTGCCTGACCCAGTCAAGACTGGTCTTGCTGTCCTGGGCATCCACGCAGCACTAAGCAAAGCTCAGCCCAGGGCCGGGCACTGGAGACGACGGGACTTTCTTTGGCTTCACTGCAGGTCTGCGGTACGGTCCACGTGTTCTGCTCAATTCAGCTTCCCGTGTCTATGACTACTATGGACAGGACAAAGTTGCTTTAAATAAATCGCACAAATTATTTACCTTAATCTCTGAGCTATGAAAGCTTGAACGTAACATTTTGGCTTAGAAAACTTCTGAAGCCACAATCACCTATCATCGTAGCAACAAAATGACTTAAAAACTGATTTGTTCATATTCTGAAACAATATACCGCTGGCTGACCTTGTGGCATGTCAGCCCCATCCTGAGACTCAAGTGACATTTAAGTTACATTCTCTTCTATTATTTTCCAGTGTCTCACACCAACAGGTATGTTGTTATTCTCTGTTCCTAGCTGATTTTTAAGCACTGGGTATCTTTGTGTTATCTATCAGAATCTGTTAATGACATTTCCAAACCCTAACAACAGGAAGCTAAATTAAGTAACGGATACTATCATAGCTGGAAATGGGAGCGGAGGCTCTCCAGCCACGGGGGAACGCTGGACACACGCCCGGTGACCTGCTCCCTGTTTGTCCCCTGCAAACCAGAGTCTGGTTGCAAAGCAGCCGGTCTGAAGTTTCTCATGTTGGACCGCTAAACACCACTGAATTCCTGTTCAATCAACTGCAGTTAGCAAGTACTGAAACGTCTCACCCTGGAGCTCCTGTGAGCGCCCGTCACAGCAGCGCATGGGGCGGCTGGCGAGAAGGAGCCAGCTTGGCCGAGACACGGGGGAAAATCCCAAACGCTGCCCAACTGCATGCCAGAGCGTACAACGGTAAACCTCTTAATCAGGGAAAACTGTCTTTGTGTCTGTGTGACATTCCCTGCTCAGCACCAGGAACACCGCTAGTGCTCTCACAGCCATCGGGGGCACGCAAGGGAGAGTTGCTCATTAAAAGCACGCTTGACCCCTGCACAAGGGTCACGTAGAAAATGAAGGATCCGAAGGAAGTTGAACAGTAAGTTTATGAACGTAGGATGAAATAAAGAAAAAAACATATTAAAAAGAAAACCAAAACAGATACAGAACTTTTAAACCTTTTTTTTAGGACTTTTAGTGTGTCATCTGAAAAATAACTTTAATCACATGATTCTTCACAGTGCCAAGGTTTGTCATGGCTTGATATAACTGGAAGAAAGACCATTACCTGTGGTAGTTACTGATGCCACCTCCCTGAATACGTGGACTTTCTCGGAGCTCTCTTTAAAGTGCAGCCACAACGGCACTGCCTGCTCAGAGAGACCTCACACGGCCAAAGCACAACCAAAAGCACAAGCCCCGTATCTCTGCTGCACCAACCTCTACAGAGTCCCCACACTGCTGCTGTTTAAACAAGAGGACAGGGATCCTTTCCTCATGACAATAACTGAATGCAACACTCTCATAGCCTGCCCATGAACAGGCAGACACCCAGCTCATCACATTCCCCTGGTGACAACAATCCCCAGCGCTCTGACAGCTCCGGCACCGACATCTCGGGGGTCCTGACGTCCCCACAGCCTGACCCGCGCTGCCACCCCTGCTGCCAGCCAGACGCTGCAAAGCAGCACGTTTACCCAGCTCCTCCTGTTTCAACCATGTATTTATACAGCGTTGTCACTGACAAGTAGCAGTTGAGGATTCGACCAAGAATGTGCTGTGGTGCAAACAGAGAGCACTGGGAGCAGCCGGGGAGAGCCAATCAAACTGCCCGTGAACAGGAAAACACATTTCTTTTGTTTGTGTTACTTCCAAAACAATAATGGAATGAAATAATGCTCATGCCTTTTCCTTCCCCGCTCCCCCTCCACAGAGCAGGAGTGAGTTAAGAACGCTTTATAACAACACAACCTCTGCTGAGATCCGATTATAATTATTTCATTCATAAATAGCTTACGTAGGAATGCAGATCTCCTGTTTTAAGTAGAGTTCAATATTGGTGATTTCAACAACTCAAAAGGATAAAACATGTGCCGTGAGGCTACTCATAATGGTGAGGCTAACTTAGATAATTAAAAGCCCTCATCCCCTCCCCCCTCACAAAAAGAACCCAAAACAAAGCTGCAAGTACTAAAAGAAAACCCGACCGTCCCTGTTTAGGAAACAGGCAATTCAAGCAGGAGCTGCCGGTGATGTCATTTCATTTACGTGCTGCCTGAGTCACAGGTTCCTGAGGAAGCGGCAACACCTACAGAATTACTGTACCAAAGTCAGACTTTGAAGCGTGGAATGAAAATAAAGACACTTAAAGACAAAGCAAAACCCCCAAGCAAAATCATACCTCCGTTATAGATTTTTTTGTCTCTTACACTAATTTGAAAGTCTATCACTAGAAATTAATTTGTTTGTTCATCCATGTCCCTCCCTTGGCAGCGAGGCACCAAGCACTGGGGGCGAGGAGGAGGGAGAAAAGAGAGGGTGGGCGGGGGGATAGCCACCAAATTACCGGCTGCCAAAAACCTGAGTTCAAACGCATTCAGAGAGGGCCAGACCTGGAAGCCCCACAGCCCTGGAGTTCTGCCAAGCCTGTTGACGTGACGTGGAAACAATTTCAGCAGCATTTCTTCACAGCGTTTTCTCTTTTAGAAAGTAAAACGACGGCAGAAATGAGATGCCCGCTTGCATTCTGGATGTCCCCGCAGCGCTGCCTCACGGGGTGCACGCGTTGGACCAGACCTGGAGGAAACCACTACTGCCCTCAGCCAGGAGAACCAAAACTTATTTACGTACTGTGTAATAGTATTTCACTAGCAAATCAAACGATGAATCATCCTGCTGAGATCTTACAGAAATCAAATGTCCTGGTGCCAAAAAGTAAACTGAAGTTACACACAAGCCTAAATTTTTGGATGCTCAAAGATGACCGAAGCAGCAATCCATAGTTAAAGGATGTAAGAACAGAAAGTAACTGTTTGGGAGAGAAGCTACAAAGAACATGTTTTTTAAATTGTGCTTTTGATTTGCAGCAGTACAACACTAGATGTATGCTTCTGTCTTTTCCTGTTAGCTTACTAAAATCTTTCATTAAAAAGTAATTTTTAGCATTTAAAATGAAATGCACGTGTGCACGTGACCTTCATTTCCAGAGGCAAAGTCCATTGTGCTTTCTATCAATGTCCTATATAAACATCTATTCAAAGAACAAGAGGAAACAGGCATTTAGGCTGCTGCAGTAGATGGAAAGTGTGTGCTCTGTGCCAGCCAGGAAACATAACACGTTTGTTTTTAGAACTCCTGACTGCCCCTTTTTATATCCCCAAGCCCAAGGAAGCGCCTGTAAGGAGCTGCAATGGCAGGGGAGTACCGGCACAATTAGGCAGAAAGAAACCAGGCAACTTCATCCGCAAAGTTCAGACAAACGGCTGCGGGTTCTGAAAATCTTTTCGGACAATGTCTTAAATAATTCCACCAGCTCTGAAAAAATGCTATGGCTCTGTTGCAACAGGCACGTAGCACTGTCAACTATCCACCGCAGCAATTAGAACTTGAGATTATAGCTGGTCAGAGCACTCATCTGCATCCTTATCTTAGGGCGAGATCATCTGAACTGGGAAATCAGGGGAAGAAATTGCTGCCCTAAGACACAGAATATCTTAAGGTACTTAACACCATTGCTACTCAAGTTTATTGCTATTGATCCTTTTGGGAGCAGGTTCAGTTTCCCTTCCGCACTGCCAGGGTGCTTCTGGCCAGGTTAAATAATCCTCAAGTGACTCACTCCAAAGTCTTCACTGAAGCCTGGACAAAACACCCACCATCGCCCGCTGGAAGAACACAGGCTGCTGCATTTCGGATACTGCTCTTTAGAGAAAAGTGGCTACAAATCAACCCAAGCCACAGCCTATTTTGGTTAACACTACATGACTTCAAACAAAAGCCAACAATACTTCAACGAACAACGGGTCAGAGCAACAGACCAGTTTATTTGACCTGGGATAACTAGGAAGGAAACACATAGATATTATTTACCAAGTACATATATCCAATTTCCACACATTTTACAGCTGAGGAATTAAATGAAAGTCTAAGAAAAAAACAACCTGGGAGTGTTAACCTCTCTGTGACAACCTCGGAGAAGTGCTGCCACAACGCAAGGAGTCCTGCGGTCTGTCCTGCCGTCAGTCACTGCTCACTATGAAGAGTCTCCATTGTCCATGGTAGCAACCAAAGAGGATCAATACAGAGTCTCCATTGTCCATGGTAGCAACCAAAGAGGATCAATACAAAATGAGACTGAAAACAGTGTTAACAAATCGTCAGGGCTTTTTAGTTCAAAACCTGTCCAGTGCTGCACAAATAAGAAGACAAACTTTTAAAAAATTATTGCACTCGATAGCTGAAATGATAATGGACAGGGCAAGTCTGCATGGATGTCACACCTAAAGCATGACCTGTGCAGTGGTGTTCTGGAGAAGGCCCAGGCAGCTGCAAGGGAAAGAGCTGGAGCTGGAATGGGATGGGTAGGTGGGTTTTTCATAGGTTCGGAATTCACACCCTGCCAGACTGGGACTGTACAAAGTCCTTCCAGTGCCGTATTTCTGTCTTTTTACTACAGCTAATCCAGGTGCTCTAAAAGAGAAAAGGTGCACAACACCCTCTTGAAGGAGAGTTTCATTTTGGCGGGATATGCATGAGCACAACAGCTGCACTGAAAATTAAAACAAAAAAAAAGTAGGAAGAAAGGAAAGCAATTAATGAAGCCATGTCAAAAGATTTAGGGCAAAAAATGCTAACAGGCTCAGGACATCTTCCAGACTGTGTTTCTTAGGAAGTCTGCTGAAGTTTACCGTGTTGCCAATATTTCTTTAATGGCTCTCTTTGGACTGAAAATACTTGTTTCTAAGGAAAATATTGCATTATTATCATTAAAAAAAAATCTAAACCAAATGAGGTATAAAATTTTTGAAAAGCATTAAGGGAAAATCCCACCATGTTGCTATTCACGCTCTCTTTGGCTTTTGTGTACTCTTAATGCAAAGTCACCGCCCAGCAAACCCGAGTCACCGGAGCGCAGTGTTTGCGCTGCCAGGGAAGTCGCAGAGGGACAAGAGAGGTTGACTATGTGTTACCTGGCAACACATTAATTTTTGAAAGAATGTGAGCCATCCTTCCTATTCCCTTAAAAATAGAGAGTTAGGACTCTCCTTGAAGTCTTAAGACACAGTTATACTCTGAAGAGAAACTATATAAAAATATGCACATGGATTCTCCCATGGCTCTTAATGATGTTGTAAGGACCAGGCAGAGCTGTTCCTGACCCGCAGCCCAGCAGCTGCTCCCAGCAGCTCAGGGATCTCCTCCCACACCACTGGCATTCACGGGAACCCTGCACACCAATGTCTGTTCAGTCGCATCTCAGCAATCTCTCTGCTTTTATGGTTTGACTTAAAAAAGAGGGAGAAAACTCCAAGGAGCACGGGGAGCTGGGTGAACTCTTCAGCAGCCTTGGCAGCGCCAGGGCTATGGTGGGAATCAATGACCTTCAGGATCTTTTCTAACCTACGTGATTCTATGATTCTGTTAGCAGTTCCAATTAGACCGGGTAACATACACCTAGAAGGAATTTGCTCAGTAAAAAGGGAGAAACAAGTGCTATATGATTCTACTGTGCATATTGAAAAGCTCAGAAATACATAAAATGCATTTCTGTCATTTTCTATGAAAGTGCAAGTAAGAAATTAAAATAAAATGCTTTTATATGCAAAAACTACTAATTTTCGCTAATATTTCTGTTGCATATATTTAAGGTGAGTAGCTAAATATAAAAAGAAATAGAATTATAAAGAGCATTATACAGGAGGTGGAATAAGAATACTAAAGATGACAAAAATGAAATTTTAGTTTATGTCACTTGGGCTTCTCTGAGGACACAAAACCCAACAGAACACAGGGAAGGGAAGAGTATTTTTCCAGGCTCAAGCTCAATGATTTTAGGGGGTGGAGCAATCACTACGGTTACCTTTGATGTGCCACGATCACTATTGTGCTGTTGATTTCTACTGAGACAAAATCTTCCTTTAGTTCTTGAGAGTCTGCAGCTTCCTATGAACAGAAATCCTACAGTTTCATTCCTTAGTGATTTTCTCTACCAACCTGCCTGGGCCATCACGAATCTTTCTTCATGGATCTAGGTCTAATTCTCAAATTTGTGCCCCTTATTGCTTATAGAGCCCAATGTTGAAGGCTTAAGACTCAAACTAGTGCCATACTCTGTGGAATAGATCCCCATGTGGGCTGACCCACCTACTGGTGGCTCTAACAGTGCTAAGACAATTTAACGTGATACGAAGGGCATGCCCGAAGCAGCAGGGCACAGGTGAAGAGGACCTAACAGCAGCTTACAAAGGTTGCTCATGCCTCTTCCCAACAGATCGGGTCTGGCCCTGAAAAGCCAGCATAGCTGTTGGGTTCTACAACAAATGTACGAGTTTGGGCTCTTCCCTGATGCCCAGGAGGTCATGGCAGCACAAATAAAATTGAAATCCTACCTCCTTCATGAGGAAAGGCCAAAGTTTAGCTTCTTCCATTAAACAGCAATAACTGGAACTGAGGACTGTGCCAAAATCCTGATGTTAAGTACACACAAGCCAGTACATAAATGTGCTTATCTGCGAGCAGTATTTGGAATGTGCACTCAGTCAGTTGAATGAATTCTCATGATTTCTCACTGAGTAAATGCCTAGAAATTGAGTAAAAGTGAAATAAGAACAATTCTGGTCCGCAAGGAGAAAGAAAACAACATTATAGTTAGACAACGGAAGTTATTCCAAGTCAAACTGAAATGTTTCTGAACATCAGAGACATCTGGGAAGCATATGTACAGGAAACAGCTCGGCCTGGGAGAGTTGCACGTTACTGAAATTACAGAGGTAAGGAAACATTATATTAACCCTGAGTTTCGAACCTTTCCGTCTTGTATACTTCTGCAGTTAAAAAGATGCTTTCGATGTGAAGCTACAACGTAATTTTACCAGGATAAGCAGAGTTTCAGCCATTTAAAAGAATTCTTAATATTGACCAGATTTCAGAAAGACATCTAGTTTACAAGTTTTACACAATCAAAAACTGCAAAGATACTTTTACATTTCACGAAGGTCAGCAGCTCCCAAAGACAGGAACGCAGATCCTCCCTGTGAACTCCCCTGGTACTGCTCCGTGGTTCTGGATGGAACAGCACGGCAGGATATGGAACTCATTTGAGCTCATAAGTAATTAAAGATGTACATTAACAAACTGCTTTACAATGGACCTGGCATGTTATCAGTCCTATTGTTCACTACCTGGCCACCAAATGATCAGTTCCTAATCTATTGAAAGACACATTTGATTCATATATATTCTGTATTACAATGAAGTTAGCTAAATAAGGCTACTTAAGAAATCATGCAAATATAATGAATATGACAGTTAAAATAAATAGAAATAATAGCTATTTTAGATACTTGATGCAAACCTCAGCATGTTCCAATAAACCTTCTTTTATGATCAGAATATGGGAGTTGCAGATATCCTTCTTTTTAGGCTGATTTGACTGGACAGAACATCTTCTTATGTGGCATAAGAGAGAAGCTGTGAAATTATCTACACCACGTATTCAGAGCTTACGTTAAGGAAGGAAGTAAAATAATTGGATTGACCAAAGAATTTTCATAATATACAGAGGAAATAAAGACTGCTTGTCAGGTAAAGTTATTTGCATTTTTTCTGAATAAGTCCATAATCCCCACAATGTAGAGCCATAAATGAGATTCCAAATATACTTCTAAAACCTGCCCCAAGATAAAAACCAATAGATTCACTCTCAATTTTGTAGCAATGCCCTTTGATATTTTACAAATCCTATTTTCTCCAGTTCTCTTTTAAACTCAGCCACAATCTCTGACACCACGCCTGAAGCTGCCAAAATGGGAAAACTTAAAATCCAACCAAAATGAACATCACAACTGCTCTTTTTAACACCTGCAAAGTGCTGCATGACAGCATCCAAGAACAGCAGAGCCAGAGACCCAACTTCTTATTTCAGCTCAGTGTTTCTCTACAAGTTTTGACTGAATCCATGACCCACCCACCCGCCCTGAAGTTCTTACTATAGAACAGAGACCTCTCTCAACTTCAGAGGAGCCTAACCATGGTACCAACGCATCTTGGTATTTCCTGTGTAAAAATAAGTCAAACCACATTTTTTCCATAGCATGAAATGATGAAATCTTCACAGGGAATAACGTCTCCATTGACACAGGCAAGAATAAAAAATGGTACTACAAATCCGTACTTTGACAGAGCAAGCAATGTGGTGCCGGCACTAGGTGTAGGTTCTCACCCACTCCTGCTCCCCTTTAATAGTGCAGTTTAACTTCCAATAGCAGAATACTCTTAATCTTACCAATAAATAGCAAATAAAGGGGCATAAATCTGAGAGAGATGAAAAAGAGACAATTAGACATGCTGCTTGGACATGTCCATTGACAAGTACAAATAAAAACTGGCACAAATAAAACACCAAAGTTTACTTAAGCAGCACATTTTATATGTAAGCCATATTGAGAAGCAAAGAAAAGGAAGATGAGGTTTAAATGTAACCACATTGCTTTAGTTATTTACATAATAAAAATGAAAATGTGGAGAGTTATATCCATAACAGACTGCTTTTAAGGTGAAGTTATTAATGTCAAAACCTGGATTGTATTTGTCTGTATCTGTAGCAGTCAGAGTGAGTAAGCAATCAGGAACTCGTCAGAGGAGAGATGCAAGGCAGCGCCGCAGTCCCAAGCAAGACATCTCCCACCTTCTTCTGCACATTTTCAGACTGTTTCATCATCGCTCATGTCCCAGATCTGCAGCAAAAAAGAAAATATAATTTCAGTTTATGCAGTTCAAATATGCCTTTACTGTACCTTTACTGTTTAAAAGGAAGAACAAATAACATTTATGGGCTCTTGACCAGCACCAATGGAACGTTACATAGAATTCAGTATTTTTCTCTTCCGCTAAGAACCTAGACACCACTCATTATTTGTAGTTTTGGGGGTATTTTCAGCATTTCTTCCTTTGGTTGTTTGCTATTTATTATCATTTACAGTAAGCCATTGACCAAAACCCAGACGTGTTGTTTTGGTCTGCTGACTCATTGGCATATACTTAATGTGGACAACAATCTGTAGTAAATAGCACTTTACTAAACACTGCAGAAAATTTTCAAGACATTTATAAAGAACTAATTGTTCTCCAAGACTTCAATTCATGCTCAAATATCAGGTCTCATAAATAGCAGCATAAAGCTGGAAAGTTATATGAAAATATATACTTTCCTATTGTTTAAAGACATTTTAAAACTACACAGATTTGTTCTGCCGTACAATACTTTGCTCTTTGCTCATGTTCAATAAGTGTTTGTAGACTGGGCAAAATGTCAGTATTTTCAGAGGACACTGAGTAACCTGGTATCAGTATGAACACACTGAGGGGTGAGTGTCACAAATTCACACCAGTTACCAGGGAGCAGAACGTGCGATATGAGGAAAGGCACAGGGACCTGCCAGCACCGCTATTTAGTGGGGAACAGGGAGAGAATGTATTCTGAATAGGGGCTACAAGCTTTTCCTTCCAGAGAAATGTGGGTGCTCTTAAAAGCCTTTAAATGATTTTTTAGAGGTTTAGCTCCTGGCAAATAGCCTCTTTCCATTGAGCGTGGCTGGCAGTGGCTTGGGATCAGGATTACCAAGGGTACTCAGCTTTGAGCTGGATTTATTAACATCATCGTATCAATTTTATAATATATAAAACTTCATATCTGACTTGGAGCATTTCAAACTCGTGTAAATTAGCAGCAACACTGCTGGAGTACCATGACAAAACACCATTTCTCCGGCACACAGCACTCAACGTCCCTCGCTGCAAACGGCCTGATGAAACAGGAGCAGCGTCAGTCCTTTGTCACTGCACAAAATGAAATTTGGTTCCTTTGTTCCAAAACATAATTTGTGTGTTGGCAAAAAGCGCCCCACTAAGTTATTCTCTCATTTTACATCCTGACCACTAAAATAAATCTATGCAAGGAAATACGGAGCGTGAACAGTTACTGAGGCTGTAAGTTCTCCGGGGCACAGTTTGCCATGGACACAGTGTCACAGCGGGGCTGCGTTCACACTGGCACCGACACACATGCGTTAACATTAGACAAATAAAATATACAAACTACCCCATTTCTGGACAGGCAACAATGAATATTGACCTATAGCTTTAATAATCCCCTTCAAGACAAAATGAAGTATTTCTGGAATTTTAAAATATTCTGAAAAAAGCTCTTCAGAGCCAACCTCAGAAAACATATAAACCCAAACGTTTCTGTGCAGTGCTGCAAGCTGTGTAAAATGAAAAACTCTGAATGGCAAGACTTTCTCAATTCCTAGAAGCATTGCAAAATGGTGGTGTAAATCCTTATGGAAAATACTGGAGGAACAGTTTGTTTACAAAAGGAAAAAAACGTTTTCATCCTGCCCTAGATGAGCAGCTTGGAGCTTGCCAAGGCAAACACAATGTCCAGCTCACCAGTCGGGGTCAAGGATGTGGAAAATAAATACAAAACCCAAAATCTTTAAATAGAATTTATGGTATGATTCAAGCTGGCAAAAAGCAAGAAATCCAAAGTTCAGACTGATAGTCCATCTTTGTCTGGCCCACTTTCGCTTTTGCAGACGAAGCCCATAGACTGTAGCCCTCACAAACACACCGCTCTGTCAAAGCAGCACAAGAAATGCTTTTAAAAACACACCATGAGGCGACTCAAAGGCAGAAGTGAGCGAAGCCGGCGGACAGCCCTAAACCAGCCGCGTCTGTCTGCTCTGCCCTCTGCGCGCCCAGCACCGCCCAGGCCCCAGGACGCGGGTCTGGGGTCTGCCCAGCGCTGGGCTGCGTCGGGAGATGAGAGTCCTGCTGTGCAGGAGCCAGCTGGGCCAAGGTTCCCGCAAGCTCATAGCTCTGTGCTCTCCGCGTCCCACGAGCGAGGCTCGCGCGGGGGCTCAGGGCCATTCAACCACTGTGCAAACAGCCTGCATTGAGGAGAGTTATTTTTAGACGTTTGAAAGGTACTCTATTATTTTCCTTCCAGGAGAACAGGTTATAAGACAGTTTACACTTCACCTAACTATCAGGGCAGTCACAACTTCAGCATTGTGTGTGGACTCTTATAAGGAACAAAGTAGTAGCACCTCAATAAATGACATGCAGAGGGGAGAGGAAAACACGAAACAAAGACGAAAATTCAATACAAAAGTTAAGAACTGCGTGTTAACCTAATGAAAACAAGCTACGCAATACGTGGAAAAGAAGTTGTGTTAAATGTCGATATTGACACCTAAATTATAATACATCATAGGCTCTTCGTTAAAAGCAATGCTCCTTTCCACAGAAAGACATTTAAACTACATAGACTATGACTACGCAACTCTGGAAACTCTGGTTATTATTTCAAAAGAGTGAAACTTTTAAGAATAGAAATAATGAAATACATAAACCCATCAAAGAAAACATCTAAAACAACTGTCACACCAAGAATCTGATATCCAGATCGAGCTGTGAGTTTGGAATTCGTTTCCACTGCTCACCTGGCTGAGCGGAAGCCCAGCGCAGCCACAGGCAATGCAGGAGGGCTCACAACAGAGAGAAACCGGCCGGCAGAACCAGCCCAGGACACATCTGGACAGGTTACCTGAATGCGCCTGTTTCTTCAAACACATGCCTCTATATTCAAACTTCTTTGTAGAGGTTCTTAATTTTCAGGTGCAAATTATGTCTGTTCAGGATAAGAGAAGAATCCCTGCACCTGTTCTCTTGAAATTACAAGTATTATTTTCTTGCATAAAAGGAAGAATGGGAAAAAAACCCGCCCTGTGAATTAACTGTTCACAAGTTCCCAGTGACTGATTTTACGCAGTTCCAGAACTCCTGCTGAATAGAGAGTTTTGCATTTCCTTCATACTGTGCAATAACACCTGGTACCTGGAATTTAACTTCCATGACAACGTTTCTAAAATTGGTGTTCACTTACCGAAGCAGGTCGTGGCTTTACATCTTAGAATTAACGCATGTAATTCAAATAGATAACTACCATTTATGTTATAAATAACTTGCAAGAACATAAATGTACCCTTACGGGATTGTTACGTTTCTTGCCAGCATGGGTCTAGCAGGATTTGCCACAAAAACGGCTGCCTCATTCTGAGAGACAAACCAAACAAACAACCCCCGCAAATACTACTTTCTACACGCAACTGAGACAAATTTACATACACATGCACCAAAACCCTCAGCTTAGAAAAACCTGGAATAGTTATACTATGAAGGGCACTTTATTTACTGAATTATAAATGCTCCAAATGCAGTGAAAAGAGTAAAATTCTGCAGGCAGAGGCAAGGGCTGAAAATGAGAGGCTGCAAACACCAACCAGCAGAGCTGAGCGTCACCTGGGAACGTGCAGCTCCCCACATCGGCTAAGGTTCATCATATCTTTGGCTTTGATTTAGAAATGTACGCTCACTCAGGAAATATAAGCAAATGAAAAACAAATATTCAAGCATATGTTGAACTTTAAAGCAGCTAAATTATTTTATAGCTATAAAGTGTGAGCTTCTTGCTAGATACTAGGTTAAACATGTTTTTGTTCTATGCTTTCCCAGAAAGACAGCATATCAGAACGTTTGGCAGCCTAAATTACTTTACAAAATATGTGTGTATGTGTCTAAATGTACTTGTCCTAGGAATGAGCTAGACATGGCGGCTGCATTAACACGCTGGTGTGACTGGATCAGTATTCTTGGCCCACCGGCTGTGTCTTTCAGGAATGGCAACAGAAATGAAACTGCAACCTGAAATTCATTAAATGCCCGCAAGTTCTAACATGCAACATTTTCGGGCTTCACAGTATAGACTGAGGGATAATTACAAAGTTCAGCACCCTCCTTTCATCTCGGATACCTGATGCACAGTGAGCACCACCCTTCATCTTACCGAAACCAGAAGCACTTCAAGCGTTTTGCATTATCGACAGTTTCTTCCCCATCCCCCTTTCTCACATAAAAGAGCCGTAAAGGAACAGGCAGCACGAGCAGCACTGTGCACTGACAGGAGCAGTTAGCTTTGTGCAGAGTTTACACCGAGGCGCGGCGCAGGGCGAGGGGGTTCGGTTACTCCACTGCTCCCGCACCGCCCGGCGGGGACAGACTTTCTTTGCGGTCTCAGGAGCCCTCGCTTACCTGCCCTGAAACAAGCACCCGCTCCCCCTGCTCGGCCACACAAGGCTCTAGTTCTGCAGCAGCCTTCACAGCCTTTCCTGTCTGAATGGTTTACTGTCTTGCAATAAAGTTGAAGTCCATCAACTTTGTACTTTTTTTCAGTGACAGTGTCCCTGGCTGATGCTATTTTCCCTTTGTAGCCTCTCCAAAATTCTGTATTTTCAGCCCATAAGCACAGCTTCAAAGGTCAAGGTCATGAGACATTTCCTTTTTGATCTCCACCAACAGCAACCATTATTCTTCATGTTCCTCTCGCATGCAGTTCTCTTGAATACACATGTAATACTTCTCACAAAGGGCCTCGATTTTGATACACCAACTGCATAATAGGGTTTTCTGGGTATAAGAATGCTTCAGACACATTTCCTTCCATTGTTTCTAGTTTTACAAGGTGAACAAACAAAGCAGAGAAGCAAGCAAATACAAACCCAGCTTCCCGCCCCCTCCAAAAGCGCCTTGGAACCGAACAGGCCATTCTTTCAGGGCACAACACTTGAGCTCCTGCAATGACGTGTAGTCAAGAGCATCCTCAGGCTCTTAAAAAGTGAGAACAAACAAGTGTGAAAAGAACCAACCAACCCCCCTGCCCAAGCAGTTTTGACGATCGCCTGTGTCCTGTTTTGTGGGGAATTTTAAACTTCATTTTACTACCACCAAAAGGCAACTATCCAAACAGAACGTGTGTTTGAATGAAGCCACAATCAGTGTAAATACTGTCATAGTGACGATTAGATCTGATACTAAACCTTTGACTGAAATGAAAACATTACAGTAGATAAAAGTATACACTCGAATTCTTCTATCATCTTCCTCCTTTGATGTGTCTAGATTTTACGTTACAAATAAAAATATGTGTAATTCTATACAAATTACATTTCTAAATCCTGCAAAAAATCCACAATGTAGATGAAACACACGTTGACTCTCAAGGGTTTCACAGCCTTGCACAGGAAATCTTGATCCTATAAACAAATGGATTTCTCAGAATAATTATCAGCACTTATACATCTTATTCTATGCCATTCCAACCACACGGACCTTATTTGTTTTGCTGTATATCAATAGCTCGCCATGTTTTGCTACATCTGATTAATGCACAGGGGATACATACCTGCTGCCTAAGACCTGTAAATCAGCCTTCAGGTCATGCAGAACCAAACGTTTGATAGTTACTGATTTAAACAGAGCAGCAGTTCAGCTACGCAAGCTGCTTGACTGAATGTCAGAAATAAATTCAACCCAATCAAGAGATGATAACACACGACACTGAGGGTACCCCCAGAGTCCCCGCCTGAGGAACCCCTGGAAATGGGTCTGTCCCTTCCTATCAGAGCCAATGAGCTGAGGCTGCTCAGGGCCTTGTCCAGCTGAGTTTTCAATAGTTCTGAGGCTTCACAGCCTTTTTAAGAATCCTGCTCCAGTGTTTGCCTTGACCTCCAAACATAAGATTAAATCATGTCTTGAAACAAGGATCTTCTTTGTCAGATTAGCCCATACCCATCACATTTCCATTGATACGCCCTGGAAGAAATCTCGCTCTTATTTAAAAACAAACCAACAAACCTGGCTTTTACAAGTAAAAAAAGAGGCCCACAGAAATCCTTGAAATTGTACTGACTGATTAAAACGCACAGACCATTTTCAGATTTGACAAAAAAATCCCATCCCAATAAAAAGTATTACTGGAAGGTCACCTAACTCAGACACACCACGTTTCCATCCTGCGCCTACAGTATTTTCTTGTTTAATCAACCACATCCCATCTTTACAAAGTGTAGCTGGCAAAGGCAAACAAAATACGCATTATTCTAAATAATTCTGAAATTAATAATACAGATCCTTTTCAGCTCCATTCCCATTATCAGAAAATAATATTTGGCAGAAAAAAGTAACACAGATTTCCCACATGCACTTATGTCATCTTAGATGCACATTTTGTACCCATCTTTGGTAGAAACCTATATCCTTTATTGTACCTGTAAATGACACATAAATAACAGAAAACTTAAAAAGCAATCAAAATATTAACTTGTTAAAATGGTGCTTTATTCAGTGAGCTCACTAATGTCATCCTTGCTTCCCCAGAGATACATGTGGTGTATTCACAACATCGAGAAGTCATAGGGAACTTTCTCTTCTGCTGCAGAAAAAATGCTCTTCATACAGTAAGAAACTACAGCAATTTCTGAAGACACCTGCTGAAACGAAATGAGTACAGGAATATGGCTTCCAGTATTAAATGCATAAATGATACTGCAATAATCAGATTTATTTCACAGTACTTAGTTTGAAAACAGAGAAAAAAGAGTATTAAAATCTTGCATGCTAGTTTTCCTCATTAATTAAATTATTATTAATATTAATCAATAAATAATTCAAATTCTACATATAACTTTTCCCATTCTGTTTATCAAGTAGGATAAAAATAAAAATTCCCCAGAAAACTGCAAGCATTGGTATAAAAGCACAACTAGCAAAATATTTCGATATTAAAGGTACAGATGTTCTAGAAACAGATCAGGTTGATGGGTTAGCTCTGCTAAACCCCTGTGGTTTCAAATGAACAGAATATTAACAAAGGCGAGCACGAGGTGCTCACAGCATCTGCTGCGTCCGCACGGCACATCCATTTCGAACTAATGGAGCAGCCTCGAGCCCACCAAAAAACCTCGGCAGCGACTCAGGAAGCAGTTCGGAAACTACACGTGCAGCCCAGAGTCAGCTGAAAACTTACATGAGTGCCAGATTTAGTTTTCTGACACTCGTATGGATGCAGAAACAACTGAACAGGCAAGAATTTTGACAGAGGTGTTGTGCTAGGAGGGCCTTGCCTGATTCTTAGGATTCTGTAACCCTTTGCAAAATCGGTTTTGATTTTCTGACCACATAATTTCAACACTTGTTGGACCACCAGATCACTGGTGAATACTTGTGTCCTAGCTACCAAATCTCCTTATTTAACACTGATTTTCCCTTTCTTTACCTGTCCTGCCAAACCTGGTATAACACAGCGGTACCCCCCTTGGTCCTGGTTGTTTTTCCATTCCCAGGACGCAGTCAGGAAGCCACATTTTCACGGTCACAAAGCCACGTTTTCACGGTCACGAAGCCACGTTTTCGCGGTCACGAAGCCACGTTTTCGCAGTCAGGAAGCCACGTTTTCGGCAGCTCCTGCGGCAGGAGAGACTCACCCGTTAAGCCCGTTTCAGCCCGAGGGCTCAGGGCTGGGCCAGGCCAAGTCATTTGTTTCTTGGAGCACAGCAAATCCCATCTCCCCCAATTCAAAATCAAACCCACCCTCTTGCACTTCATTATTGGGAAGCCAGCGCTCTGAGAAAGAAGAGAACCAAACGCAGCGTCTCCAATGGACTCTGTCTGTACAAACCAACCTTTCAACGCGGTGTGTTCGGTGGAGCCCAGCAGAGCGCGGCCCGTTCTGTTCCGTGCTGCCGCACATGTGCCGCAGCAAAGGCTTCCCAGTGCTGACAAGCCAAGCAGCTTGTTTTGGCTCAGAAAGCCCTTTTCCCCCCATGTGGAGTTACTTTCATCTTTTTGCCTATTTTATGATTGCAATTAAACTGAGTTTATGGAATCAACGGGGATCACAGAAAGAACATGCCAATCCAACCGCGAACGACAGAGTGAGAAGCTACTTTGGAAAGCCTGATTGCAGGGCAGGAGATAAAGTCAGTATGTTTTCAAACGGGAGTGTAAACCAAGGCTGTTAAATTAATTTTCCATAAAATTAATCTGAAAAGAAGCAACAGACCTCCCGCACTATGAAAACATAGTTTACTTCTTTGTGGCACTAAATTTACATTATCTTAAACATCCCTTCTCTTTCACTTCATCACCTCCTCCCGGCAAAGAAAGACCTGGGATATATTTATGAGGCTGTTCTACATAATTTTGAACAATGAAGGAACATTTGTGTGTGATTCTCAGCAGCGATGTGAGGCTCCAACAGTGTTAACCGAGACATCAGCCCAGCAGGGGCTGCGCTCGTCCCCTTGTGCCACCAGGAGCTGGTGACAGCGGCACTTCCACAATATGCTGAGAGTGACAACAACCTGTTCAGACAACGTTAAAAACCAAGGACATACTCAGTTATAACTATCTAAGATCATATTGCACTTCAAAAAATGTCTAGTTTTCAGTAGTGAGTGATTCATTTTACGCAGTTTATAAAGCTCTTCAGTTCCCTACAGAACTGATAACAAACAGAAATTAAAAGGAACAGGTGATTATAAATATGGCATAGGGCAAAAATGACCACTTGGTATAAAGCAAAACACAGAAGGTAATCTATCAATTATTGAAACATTAAGCTACTGTTTGAAATTCCTCTTTTTAAACTGAAAAAAAAAAATCTGAGGAGCACTCTCATAATGTCAATTTAAATGTTCAGGTCTGAATTTGAGAAACAGAAGATCATCCTGAATAATGACAATGTGGGTATCAGGCAGGCAAATAATTGTATCCAAAATAAACACCTTACGAGAACTATTTTGATCTCCTCTTTACTTTGGCAACATGTGACCCCGCTCCCCAAATACGGATCTTGTTCTGTGTAAACCGGGGAACTTCTGCTTCCCAGCGCTCGCTAAGAGCCTGCGTTCTGGATCGCGGCTCCAGGTATCAGCAGCTCATCCTTATCTGTTCTGACTTAACAGCAAACTTTTCATAACACTTTTGGGTCGATGGAATATTTCTACATAATGCCAGTGCTGCATTCACTATTATGTAATGGAAAAGACTCAAAAACCAAAACCCAAAAAACCAACACAGCAAAAACATGAACACAAATGGTTTACCTGGGAGTGCTATTCTTCCAAATTGTCCTCACTGGGAGCTCAGAAAAGTGGTATAATTCTGTATTTTCTATAAAGCTGACCACATCTCTTTGATTAACCTTTCCAATGCCTGCTGCCTTATCACAACATCTAGTTAAAAGCTCGTATGTATTTCCAATATCTCTCTTCTAGTGTGACAACAAATCACCATTCTGTTGAAACTGTTCTTTCTCCTCATAACAATATTAAAAAAAAACTCCAAGAGCTGAGGTTTTGATTTCCTCCACAGCAGAGATGGATGCTTTTCCCCCATTTTGTTTTTTATTATGGGTAACAGGAAATACTTCCTAAGGAGCTAAATCAGAATTAGAGCCATATCATGCCCAGGTTGTGGTCTATGACACTACAAAAATAACAACACTAGAGAAAAGGAGTTTCGAAAGAGGCGAGTGAAGTTTAGTTTCTTCATAGCTGTAATCAGGGAAGCATCAGCCAAGCACCAGTCATTTCTGCCTTTGAAATCCTCTCCGTTTTTCTCCTCTCAGGAATTCAAACCATCCTGAGATACTAGATTCTGCCTTTCTTTGTGCTACACATCAAGACGATATTAAACCATGTCAGAACATTTTTAACATTGTCCTGCTTGTCCAGAGTTCCCTGCTAAAGCCCATGTCACCTTCTGCCCTCAAGCTTCCTTGGCCACTCAGCAGTTACTCATCAGTTACTCTGATAGTACTAACTACTTACTAACTTATCAGTTACTCTGGGGCTTTCTCCCACACTGACCTATCCACAGGGAACAAATTCTCAACCAAAATTGTATGGTAACAAGTGAATTAACTTGTTCTTTGATATTCCTCAAAACTAAATTGATCCCATTCAGGAATCAAAGAAAAAAATGACAGGCTACGATGAAATTTTGCTGTTGATGTAGAATTTGTGAGTACAGCTTCAAACTACTAAAGACAGGAATTTCATTAAAAGCAGGAACTATTTTCTTCGCTGCCCCTCTGCACAACACTTAATATAATGATCTACCGTCTAGTTTCGCTGTAAAGATGAAGCGAAGTTTTCCTTCATCCACCGATAAGAACATGTAGCCAACCAAACTTGGCATAGCCCACCTTTATAAATTATTTCAGATATAAGCAGAATAAACTGGTTTAGAATTGTGATTTTGAGATGTCAGTGCTCTGCCAGTGAACTCTTCACATAAGACAAGCTTTGAAAAAATAAGAAGAATCTCCCTAGTCCATATATTTCACCTAAATGAACAATTGTCTTTAAAAAAGCAATTCTTTCTTTCTAGAAGACAAGACATCAATTCAATAACTCCCTCCAGTACTCTATCCAACAGTGAAGTACAGGAAAAAAACGCTCATGAAAATACAATTTAAAATTTATTTTGGTCAACTTTGATTTAAACTAGCTCGTAGAATTGAAAATAAAGGATTATCAACAAATTCAGAGAGTAAGTAGCAGGTAAAGTTCACCACATTAAATACTTCTTAGTAAAGTGTGTCCTCTCTCTGTTCACGGCATCAGGTAACAGGCTCCTCGGAGGAGCACGTTCAGAAAGACAAAAAGGCAACGGGCACGAGAGGCAAGAAGAGAAATTCTGTCTGGACATAAAGAAGATTGGTGAGGAGACAGTGGTGAAGGGACAAGCTGCCCACAGGTTCAGCCCCGCACTGAGGAAGATGCTGGACGTGAGAGCTCCAGAGCTCCCTTCCAGCCTCAACTTCCTTGAATTCTGTAAAGTATTGAGTAACTGGTACTTTGGTGCTGGAACTCAAGTTGTATCAACATTATTACGTCACCCAGATGACTTTTAGTTATATTCATCACGAACAATTAAATCCTCTAGTGGGGTTAGTATCTGAACTGAGCCTTATTTAAAGGTTCATTTGTTGGCAGGGGCAAGAGGACCACTAAAGGAACGCGGGGACAGCATGACATGTGCTCCTCTGCGTGCACCACGGTGAAGTTCCATCCCCAGCTGGAAAATCTAGGTAGCCAAGTTTTAGCCAAATACATGCTTTATAATTATTCTTCTGAAAGTCAGGGAACTGTTTCCTAGTTCAAAATGTTTCTGAAAGACTAAATGATTAGCTCCCAGAGACTGATGGAGTAATTTCCTGCTAATCCGATATCTAAATATTGTTGCTCTGGGTGACTTTGGGGATGTAAGGAAACTTGGGTATTCCTTTGTCTTTGTAGCAATATAGCTCAACTAAAATTTCAACAATGAAAAAAGTGCCATCATGTTAACCAACCATACTGAGGGATTGAAAAAACCCCAACATCAGCAATGATATCTCAGGTTTGGATCCATTCACTTCATTTTCTACGGCAGTTTCTTTGAAGAGCGTCCATTACTTTAAACCCATTAGCTTCAGAAAATTTCTCTAGTTACCAAATAAACATGTGACAGATAAGAGAGCAGCAAACCTCAAGGAAAAGACTGTATGTATCCGACTGTCAGCGACCCCAGCAGAGAAATGGCTCCTCAGCCGCCCTCGGGACAGCACAACCTGATCCCACTGGAAGCCAAACCCTCAGAGCCAGCAGAGAGTCCAGTCCCACAGCTCTAATAACTCATCACCAACCTGCTCCCACAGTGATCACACTATTCTGCACGATAAACCTCACCTTATTTCTCTGAGAGTTTTTATTAGTGATTTCCCTGCTCCTTGTCTTAAAATGCAATTCATAGCAAAAAGGTGCCCACGACATCAGTTCCCTTTGCACCCTGTGGACATCACCTGAGAGCCTCCACGTTAAAGCAAAGTTCTGATGACAGCAAAACTGGTGTGGTCATGAATAAACATCACTGGGTTTTCTTACTTTGTTTTCATACAAAGCAAAGCTCATTTTTTTTTGGCTGTGTAAGTAATGGTAATCGGAAGACCCAGAAAAATCCAAAGACTTGTAGAGTTTTTATTTATGCAAAGACTAAGGTGTTCCTTGAAAAGTTACAGTTCTCGAGTAAACTCTAAACTGAAGAGAACGTGAACAGCTAAAATATTTTTGCACAAACTGAAAAACTCCTTTACCAGTCGGGAACAAGCTGGAACTTGCACGGGGCCCGGCAGGCACTGGCAAACAAACATCTTAATTGTTGGGAGCAGACAAAGTCTGTTTAGTCGTGTCTGCTGAAGTGGCAAGGAGATTACAACACATCTGTGCAGCCTGTTTCCACATGGGTCCTTCAGTTCTCGAAGCTCCTTTTTAAACCACTTAACCCCGCACGGACACCATCCCACAGGCTGCCCGTACACCTGGCGAGAGGACAAGTGATCTTGTAACAGAAGCTCACAATCAAAGGAACAACCTCCGAGTCCTTCTTGATGTGCAGTGACAACACACACTCGTGTCTGGGAGGAATTTTGTAAGAGTCTAAGTATGGCCCAGTGAAATTTCCAAACAAGCACAATCAAAGTTGCGGTCCCCTTCTGAGGACATCATTAACTTCTTTAAAACAGGCAGGGAACCACAGCACGGCGAGGGGAACGGGCAGCAGCTCAAGCTGGGAGATGAATTCAAATCCGTTTCTTCCTTTCCAAAGGATGGGGTGGGTTAACACCGCATCCTCTCCAAGATATTCTAGCAAGTTTTTTAATCCCTGCTCCAAAATAGCCAAAAGCTCTGTACCCACAGAACATGTTGCGTGACACAAAAACCTATTTAGAACCAGCATTGAGGTGGATCTCATGTAAATGAACTACACAAGGAGTAAGGGCAGCTTTGTGCACTACAAACGCCCAAACATGGTTTTCCTGCCTTAGCAGTGGTACCTCGATTTTCACCACACACCCTCTCCTTATTCTATACTGCATTACTGGAAGGAAAAGAGTTTTAAGGTGCATCTATACACTGCTTACGAAGTTATATGTGAAGTGCCCTCTCTGCAGAGAGCAGCTTCATGGTGACCTTTGCAATGTGGGTCAGTCTTGCCCCACAAGACGCTATTAAGGTTCAGACAACCAGCAAAATATGACACAAATCCATATACAAATCAGCATACAAATCTTATAGCATTTGGATCTGTCTGTCTCATCCAGGGTGTGGCGTGGCCCACAGAGCCCAAAGGGACATTGGTCCTGTTGTGTACAGGAAGAGCCTGTGTGGGACCAGGAGGAAACGTTCCATTTGTATGGGAATATATACTCTTCCCTTCAGCTTGATTTTGCATTCCGGGCAATTTTCAGCCTTGCAGGTGAGAAAGATATAATATCAGGTGGCAGCTTAAGTTATATTTATGTATTTTAACAAATTCTGAATTAATGTATACAAAATAAATTTAATACATAGTTTAAACTTATTTTAAATTCCAAACCTTCAGAACAGAAAACTATGGCTAGGCTTCACGCCCCATGAAAGAACCGAGTAAGACTTGGTTTTAACAAGGAAAAAACCTCAAAAGATCAGGTTCAATCAAAGGAATGATATCTCTCCCTTGATGTCTCCAAACTGCAGTCAAGTTCTGATCTGGGGCAGTGATAACATCAGTGATATTAGCTTAGAAACAATTGCTGTTTGCTTTATTTAGGGCAGCCAATCAAAAAGGGATTTATCTCTAGACTAGTACTTTTCCCACACCAAGGAAAAATGAAATTCAGATGGAAACTGAGTACAAAACTGGGCAGACGTACCACATGATTTGATTTATGGGAAATTTTTTAAAATTATGGAATTAAAGTTAACAAGAAGAAAGAAGTCAATAAACAACAAATCATTCAAAAGGCAGAACAAGTTCTAAGCTATTCCAATCTTAAAAGTTCATGCACAAAAACTAGAAACACCATAAAAACTTATAGGAAATGACGCAGTGAGTTGAGGTTTATTAAAAGACCATGGGGAACGGGATAATTATTGTATTTCCACATGCTTGTGAACTGGACTCAAGGAATATTAGATGAGCATGCAATGCAGCAAAGGTGATGTAGTTACATTCCTTGACTTGTACGGTATGGTATGCTTACATTAACAACGGTAATCTTTCGTTACTTTGGGAAAATGGTGGTGTCATCTTGATTTACAATCCACACCAGAAAGGCAAATTAGATGCATTTCAAGAAAGGGCAGCACCTGAACGGAGGAAATCAAGCCGCAATGAGACTGAAGAACAAAATCACGTAGGTTGTCTGATTATTGCTGATGGCTCTATGCAAAATTAGTTGAAGGGGATTTATTAGAATTGTTTCATAGAAACTGAGATAAAAAAGGTGTTGACTGGGGTTCTAATATCACTACAGAGTAGGAGCATTTTGCAGTAAAAGAAACATCAGAAAGGTGACAGCAGCGATGAGAGTCTGAAAGAAGTTACATGTCAAGTCAAATGATTTTTGAGACAAGCTGGAAGTTAGGCCACAAGATGAGTGGATGGGTGGACAACACAAAGCGTACGGTGACTGCTAATATAAAGGACAAAGAGGCGCTAGAATTAAAACAAAAATCCTTAAGCCAAAACGTAAGTAAGACAGTGGAGAAAGCAGACATGGCCTGCAGGGACAATTCCCGTGGGACTTAGCAGAAGAGGGAACCCCAGAGATGAAAACACATTGCAAAGACACCAGTGGCACACAAAGATACTCCTGAGATCAGTATTGATGGTACTTTTGCCTGAAGCATTAAGTTTTTCTTTGGAAGTGTCCCAACAGTGATCCAGCCAAACCTTCTTAATACGTGTGAAACAGAAGAGATTGTTTTTGAACTTTAAGAAGCAGACGTAACAACATAGGTGTCTCCTGACATCTCTGTTCATAGCCACCCTGTTTTTCTGAAGGGTGGCAAGGGGCTGGTCTCCCCAGGCAGTGTGGGCTCGGCTGGCGGAGCAGGGACGGAGCTGTCACCGTGAGCAGCGACTCGTGTTCCCAGCGGCTGCACAAAGGGAACTGCAGCCTCCTCCTGAAGCCAATCGCTTTGGCTGTTTTGGCCCTAGGCTGCATATTAGAAATGATAAAAGTAGTTCTTTCATACTCAAAGCAAGACAGTTCGATTGCCAGTGTCAACACGACACTGATGGCGACGGGAGTGGGGGCCGGGACTAGTTAATGCCAGACAAGTGGGAACAGAACTTTTCTCCCCAGTGGAAGCCTGGACTTATTCCCACCATATTTTTTACCCTGTGTTGACCAGACTCAGAATTGTTGCTCTGGCAGTAAGTACAAATCAAATTCTTTATAATTGTTCTTACAACATAAAGATGAAGAAATGTCCCTGGAAACAATTCTGTGTCTTTTACATACACTCAATGCTTACTTAATCAGTTAATCAGTGTTTCCTTTTCGGGGACAGACAGACGTACAACTGGAAGAGACTGTAGTGGCTCATCACAGTAACGAAGAATATACAAATTACACCCAAATAAGACTTTTCAAATATAAATAATTAAAATCATGACCGAGATGCACCAAAGTGTTCACCAACAGCCAGAATGGCAACTCTAAGCAGTAATTTCTTGAATCTTGAAGAATTATTCCACCAGAAAAGAAGAAATATTTATAATTGGAGACATTATAAGGTCTGTAGAGAGTGTGTTTCAGGAATTTGCAGAATTCAGAGGCAGTTCATAAGACTGCAAGGTCACTTGGAATTTTTAAATGTTTTGACTTGTGCTGTCATTTTTTTTTTTAATTAACAGAAAATGCTCTAAAGAACATTGTCAAAATATCCTCAAGAAAAATCCTGGTAAAATTCCATTTAAAATTTTGTATTGTACATTTACATGACGTGCATACACTTACTGAATATGACAGAAATTGTCTGTCATAGTAAAAACCCTGAACCAAGACTCTGAATGCAAAAACAATGAGGTAGCTTGATGATCCCTTTAAGATGCTACATAGCAAGCAGTAACCATAAATTTTATTTTAGTTTATGTACAGTAAGCTTTCACGTACTTTATTTATAATCTCTTTTTTGGCCATTTCAGTTATTTTATTCCCTAGTGATTCTCCTTTTTGGACATCTGTTTCTTCCCACATGTGCCCCAAGGCGGATCAGCTGTCTTCACAGCCGAATGAAATTCCCTTCTCTGGCTCAAAGGAAACCATTGTTTGTTTGTTTGTTTAACTAGAAAGAAGCCAGCCATCGAAAAGCAGAAACCCTCACCTATCATCTGGGATGATAAGAACATTCTTCCCACAAAGATCTGTATACTCTGACTTTGAAATACAAGAAAATAAGCTTGTCTGCTACAGGTTATTGAGTCTGTCTTAGTTATCTCTACTAACATTAGGCCTTCTCCTAAACTTTTTGTAACAAAAAGGTAACTACTGAAGTTCTGTCATGCAAATAGTTTTCAACCAACTCTACGGAGGTATCTGAAAAAACAGGAACGTCCTTAAATCCTGACTATGACTTCTAACAGTAAGATGGTACCACCCAAGATGCAGTAACAAGCTTTAAGGTCAGCCTTGGTGAGCACAGCCTAACGTTAAGCTGCAGGTTGGGTTCATGTTCCATGTTGCTGCAAATACGAGACAGTCCTCAAAAGCCACCGTCCTCCTCCCCTCTTGTGCCCCATATCTGGTGATCGGGGGACTACACGTGAACTGTCAGCAGAAAGGAAAATTATTAAAATTGGCATTACATGTAACTATTTTTGTTCAGTGCTCATTGGTATTAAGTAACTACGTTATAGAAGCACTGCAGGACTCTGGTCATGTTGTCATCATTTGCTAAGACACGTTCAAGCTGATCAGAAATCTGTTTGTTGAGCTTCTGGCACAGTCCAAGCCCTGGGTCCTGCCTATGGATGGGCTCAGCGCTCCTGGCAGAGCCCCATGGGTTTCGCCACACCCCCTTTGCTGCCCATCCTCCCGCAAACAGAATATTCTGGCCTATTTATCGATACATCTCTTCATACAAAGTATTTTGAGTAGAGTATCAAGCGAAGTGTCAGCTATCTGTGATTTCAAGCCATGATTCTTAAATGGATAATCTTTTACAAATAGCGTATATTAACTGAGTTGCAAACAGTAACATGAAGAAGCAAAAATAATTCCGTTCTAAATCACTGCAACTAAAATCCTGGTGCATGGCCTGGAATAGTGCGGGAAAATTACGTTTAAACTAGAAAATGATAAATAGCTATAGCTGCAATCCATTGATCCAGGAGAGGCAGCGGGACACAGGAAGGGATGGGAGAGGCAGAGAATTTGGAAGGAGGAAGTTAATAAAGAGCTATATTTTTAGGTAGGTTTTTTTCATCTCAAATTTTTCAGCAAATGTATCACAGCCAATAGTTTTAAGACAAATGAAAAATACCCAAAGCCATCTGGAATATGATAAGCATCCCGTTATCAACAACAAAATGGTTTTCATAAAATCATCCATCTCTTTCCATCAAATCAAACCATCTTTGAGCTCCCATTCCTCACTTAGGCCTGACTGCTGCGTTCTCTCCTGTCATCTGATAAACTCGAACTCAGGCGGTGCCCAGGCGAGACGTGGGCTGGGCAGAGCTCAGCCCTGACGAGCTCTCCGCTCGACCACTCACCCGTGGAGCGATGGCCAACACAGCTATTGGTGAACCTGCGCTCTGAAACCACTCAGGAAAGTGACCCCCCCTTTGAAGAACAAAAACCCAACACGATCTAAAAACAGTTCCTGAAAGAAAAAAAAAGGGAAATGGAAAGGACTGGATGACAGTGAAGCTATGGAGGAACTCTACTATTCAGTCTCAGAGCAAATGATTTGGTTTCAGCCAGCCTAAACTTTATGGCTTTTCCTTCACACACAAATGTTGTATGTCCAAAAATCCTCTTGCTTTCGGAACTGCATCAGTGCATCTATATACAACATATCACCCAACATATCACCTCCTCTACAAACCTCGCTGTGCTCATTCCCTCGACTGCCACAGCTACATCACCAGTAGTGAACTGGTCCACATCACAAACTCAAGACTGAGAATCACTGCAACGACTTAAAAAGACAGAAACAATTGATAATTTGTACAACTGGAGCACCAAAAGAGTTTCCTTGCTAAGTGCCAGCTGCGAGAACTTGAGGGCTTAACAAGACGTCTCATGAGAAACAACAAGCTCAGCATCAGGCTTCCCGCCTCAAGCAAACCAAGACTCCCTGACCCAACTGCCCGGCCCTTCAGGTACTTGTTTTCGTCTTTCAGACAAAATATCACGCGTGACCCTCCTGCTCAAGAGATTAAATCAGAACGTGGCTTCTGGTGACTAGGAACTGAATGCTGCTGTCTTTGAAGTCAGTTGGAATTTTGCCATTTATTCAAATGATGAAGGGTCGGATCCCATAGTGTTTGTTCAGCAGTTTTGGAAGAATGCCAGTCTTCATAAAAATCAATTAAAACACATTTTAAAGACATGGCCAACCAAAATATTCTTTTCAGACTCACGGACTCATCTCAGTACTTGGCGTAACTTTGCAGCTGAAATGCACGACGCTCCCTGGCAGAGGGAACACAGCTCTGCAACATGTTCTCAGACCTCATTACACCATCTTCTTGCTAATGCAAGCAGCTCAATCAGAAGCTTGTAAAGACTTAGCATGACTGAAATGCTATTCGCGTTTTGTTTCTCACCTTCACTAATGAAATGATATCTCAGATAAATTGGGCATATCAAGATCTTAACCCTACTCTTGGGAGAAGCTCATGAACTTACCAAGGTTTTCCCCTTGAGACACCAAATATTCCATGCTGAGATATCAATAATATAGGTATGTTAAAATTTCTACATAATTTTGGAATGTATTTTTATGTCTACTTCTAACAACGCTATGTATACGCATATTTTAACTGGTTTTAAAAGTTGAATATATCTATTATAAAAAATCATACTACAGTTTTTGTGGGGAGCAAAAGAACTTCTGGTTTTCATTACTGTATCACAATTAAATTACCTAATGTACATAAGATCTGCAAGGTCTTGGAAACAATAGTGGGTGGTGTTTCCTGGAATAGGGTGATATGTCTCATGACTGGGAAGAAACACACACCACCTCATCTTAATGTTAAGTCACACAATTCAATTCACACTGTCAGGCAAGAATTAAGAACAGGAAACAGAGAGACTTCTTGTCAGGGTAACTATTCAGAGACTGGGAAAGTTAATTTACTCGCCCGAGGCAAACACTTAAAAAGTATAATAGCTGAAGTGAATTATATTTGTTTCTACTTTGTATCTATTGCTAGGTTAAGCAAGACCATGGAAAACACACAGAACTGATTTTGACACTGGTTTTAAGATTTACAGTTTTCAAGACTACACAACACAATGCTGAAAATTAGTTTAGAAAATAAAGCTCTTTCACCATTTTTCTCGGATATAAAATTTACAGTACAAACATTAATGTGTGCGTACGTACTGCATTTAAATACACAAATTGAGTACCAAATGCAAGACTTCTGAGTAAACTGGAAGTCATTTCATACTGAGACACAAAACACCTAATGTACTAGGACACAATATCCACACTTCTCTTACTGTCTTGTGTATGATTTTAAATACTACAGCTTAAACAAGTCTTTCATAAGCCACACCCACTTGGATTTTTTAAAGCTTCATTCCCAGTTAATCCAGAACAAGTAATCTAATTGATATTCTATTTCCAGCAGGCGTAGCTAGAACCAATTTTCAATTATTCATATTGTAAGACTCTGAAAGGGAAACTCAAAAATGTCCCCAAAGCATTCATGAATTCAATAGATTGTTTAGTGCTGCACAGCACCATACTAAACTTAAAAACAATGTCGTACCTCAGTAACTTCAGAGGGTAAATCTAAATGGTCACAGCTGCAATCACTGCACTAATTAGCACCGTTAATTCAGAGTGCACAGCTCATGCGGTGCATTAGGACTGTCCCCTTTCACAACACTCAGAAGGGTATATTATAGAACGTTGCAGTTTTTACTGCAGCTGTAGATATTAAATCATGAATTTTATCAGTTTCTCAACACAGCTTAATATTTATTTGTTTTGACTTCTCCTGCACACGATTTGTGCAAAAAGCAGGTTATGTGGACCACAACGGAGCTTGTGAAATGATGCAACTACCGACTTCACCAAAATGGTTGCCTTTCAGTCAAGACACTTCTCTTAGTTTATCTTAAGAAATCACAAAAAGTGAGTCAGTTTTCAAACTGATCAAGGAAGGCCTGAACCTTATTACTTTATATGCAAGTCAACAGCAGAACTTCCTTTGGCTTCATTGTAAGATTTTCAATGGGTGAAAAACTGGTTTTGCATGGTTATTATTAAACGTAGTTTCAAGAGAGTTTACACTTGTTCAACAGTTATATAAGCCGCATTCTGTCGAAGGACAGAGCAGCAACATGTGAACAAGCTGCCTAAATCCAGCAATGTTGTCTAGCACAATTATTTTTAAGGTAGATTTTTGCAAACCCTAGGTTTATGGTAGGTAGTTACTAACTCACATAAAAATTGATGACAAGCATGAACAGAAGGGCCACAGTCAGCTCTGCTTCCAGAGACCGAGGTGCTGGGCAGACCTCCCATGTCCGACAGAGGCCTCAGTTTGACGCATCATATGCTCTATATTAATGAGTAAATGCAAGAATTATAAGAATTGTCTGTCTTCTCATAGCAGTAGAAACCACTAGAACTGTGAGCATAAATTACCTCTTCAAAAAGGAAGACAGACACGGGAATAACATTGTCTAGTAGGACATTTTGTTAAAAAAAAAAAGAATTGTACGAGCAATTAGTTTGCAAAACTATTTGTGCTGACAAAACAGAACGAGCACCTTTGCTACAGGGTGAACCAGCAGGTCTGTCAGAGCAGAGAGCTCTGAAACTCATCAAGCTGAACTTCAGAAAAAAGGAGCTTTTTAATTTTGCATGTGTCAACACAGTTCCCCATTTCAGCAGCAGCATCCATTAGTAATTGATGTAGATGATAACACTTCTAATATCATGTCCAATATTTAAAAGGACAACCAAGTCAGAAAGTTTCTGAATGTTCAGCTTTCTGCAAAATTAGCTTGTTTCTAGTGTAGCAAACCGCTTACTCTTCCATGCCATCAACTCCATTCAAATCCACGACATGAAGAGTTTGCAAGAAATTTTTATAAAAATGATATTAACAAATTTAATTAAGCCATACAATTGATGGCAACTCTTCTTAGACATGCTAACTCGCAATCATGGCTGAATAGTTAGGCTCAGTAAGAAATTTCAGTGTAGTTCGAATGCGATGAAAACTTTCAGAAGCACAGGCTTGGCAAAGTCCGAGAGCACAAGGACAGACATATGCGTGACAGACAACACCTCCATGTTCTTCTCCAGGGATTATTAGACTTTTACTTAGGAGTAGAGAAAAACACTAAGTTGGGGACACCTGGAGGTCATTTGCTGTGACTGCCCAGCGAGCAGGGCCAACGAAACCTCCCAGGTCTCATTTTCTCTTGGGGTCTCATTTACTGAAATGTCACAAAAATAGTTTGCAAGAACTGTCAAGGAAACTCCTCCCATTTTAAACCTTCAGCAATGTCACTGGCTCCACTCCCTAAAGAATTACTCCAGCTCTTAAGGAACCGGTTGCAAGCTCTGTAACTTCTTTTGACACATCAAGAAACAAATCAAGGCTGAAGGAACATTAACGTCTTGCATACGAGTATCCAGTAGCTCCTCCATGTCAGCTGTAAAATCACAGGCACTTGGTAGGTTCATCAGATTGAGTACTTTACTACTGCGCAATTAAATAATGTATGTGTAAACTAGCAGTAAGTAACTACTGACTTCGTGTCCCATTGCTTAAATTCACCCTTTTGCTTTCCCACATTTGACAGCATTGCACATTTAGAAAGACAGAAATTTTGTGTTCCAAGTGTAGCGTCCTTATTAGGTTTGGGGGGATTATTTTTTAAAAACTTTTAAATTAGATACAGGTGTGAAAGTGTGGAACACGATCACTTTTAAACCCAAACCTACTTGCTGGGATTCTATGAGAAGTTCTCTTAGATTGAAGATGAAGACCTCTCTGTTTCCACTGGAACGCTTCACCGCGTTCTTGTTGAACAGACACCAATCACAACTACTGCTTTGTAAAATTACAAATTGCTATGGCTCAAAGGTTTTTCTTCACACCAACAGAATAGTTTTTGTTCGGCTTCATACAAATGAAGCCTGTATCGCTTAGAGTCAGAGCTGGGTTGCAACGTGCCCCTTTTCTTTAAATTAGAAACCAGATTTCAATACCTATTCAAAGATGTGACTTCCCTATAAACAATAGCATAACAAACACTATAGTAAATCAAACAATGGACAGGTATAATCTTACTTTTCTGACTACAATGAAAAATTCAGTCAAAACAAACAGTTAAGAGGTTGTTTTATTTAGCTGAGACCAAGTCCAAACAAGTATAGACACTCTCCAAGGAGGAAAAAGAGTATCTGTAAAAGACATCTGACTTTTCCTCCAAATATTAAATATTAAAATAACCAACACATTTCATGAGGAACATCCCCCAAAAGACAACTTGCACACAGTAAACTACTATCTTCTGGTGGATAAATATTTTTCTATTTAAGACAGTTAAAACAAAGACAGCATGAAAGCATTAATACTGCCAAAATTCAGCACCTAATAAGCTTTTTCAAAGAAGGCTTAACCTCTTAATTTTCAAAACACTACGTGCAATAGCGGCTTGAGTTTCCATGTGCAAATAAGTTCTAATATACTAGATTTTGCTCAGTATCTCCTATACTCAGAGGTTTGCATTAGCAAACAGGCAGAGAAGACTGGATGCAAAAAGCCCCCAACCCCTCCAACAAAGAACTCCCATTTTGTATGGCGTTCACAAGGGTCACGGCCACTGTTCTGACCCACAGGCCGTTGGCCAATTAACTAGCGAGCCACCACAGAGCAGAACAAGCCTTGACCGTGGCCTGACAGCCCAGAGCGGCACGGGAGGGACCCGCGGAGGAGGAGGAAGCGTCGTTGTCACCTTCGCTGGGCCACCGGGGGGACACGGCGGCTTCCCGGGAATGCTGGCCACACACAGCGGGCAACAGCTTCTGTGACTTCAACGCAAGTACGTTTGCTGCCCAGTTTTATGTCTTCACTTGGCTGATTTTCTTCAGTTGCTTTCTTGTGACTCTCATGCACCCACGGAAACAAAGACAAGCAAGGGCTACTGTTTTGTTAAAGAGCTGGAAGACATCTGTGGAGGCAGAAACTCCTGAAATTCAAGCCAAATCCCTCCTTTCTTTTTGTCTTATTCAAATATTTGATGAATAATAACACCAGAACTCAGAAAATGCCAAGTCCCTTGTATGAGCCAACCACTCAGAGAGGGCAAGATAACCTGCTTCTTCCAGGCTTAGTTTATTTGCCTAACATTTCCAAAGACTCACAATACATTGTTTAAATCATGATAGAACACTGGATAAACATGAAACGTATCAGTTTGGCTGACGCATTAACAACAAAACCTCCCTTCAAGTAATAGCAGCAAAACCGTCACACACAGCTCTGCTGGCAGCACATGGTGAGGCTCCGCACACACAAAGCCACGGCCCAAATTTGCACTTAGCGTTATTTTCATCCCACGGTTCGAATATCTGAAGATGAGTATTTTAATACGCTGGAATGAAACTTGACCGTTACACAGAGGAAAAAAATACATTTAAGCCACTTCCAATGCAACTTTGATATTTTCACCTTTTAAATCCCTTCCTTAGCAACAAAACATAACAAAGTGTAAATACAAAGTTAATTTATTACCTACATCTTCCTTGCTTAAGTTTCTTCTTTTCTCTCCTAGCCAGCTAAATGCGACAGAGCTCCACAAGAAACAGCATCAGTCAGTGGCCTAAAGCAGACGCGGCACCGTAGGGCTCCCGTTTGCTGAAGGCACAATTCTTCTTACTTATTTCCTCCTCTGAGGGGAATGGGAGAACACAATTACACTTGACACACAATCACTGAAGCGCTAAGTGTAAGACAACGGAATTAGGAATCAAATTTTGTAATACCTGCACACTTGTTTACTAAGCTTGAGTTTATTTTCCCAAGAGAAGTTACTGAAGAGAGCTGGGGAAAGTCTGCTGCATACGCAAGAGCTTTCAAGAAGTGAATATGTGAATTCCCGTCAAAATTCAATTATGTTAATTACAAACTAATTTATAACCTGATTGGTATTGAGTAACTTCAAGGAGTTTAAGACCTCGGGGAAGATCACCGCATATGAAAATCCTGATAGATACTGAGAAACACCCCAGAGGCTTCACCTCTCGAATTAATCTTTCATCTCCCAAAACACTTGATAGTACAATAAGCATCATACAAATACTTCTGATGTAATGTACTCCAATTCCCTTCTCATTTCAACAGAGCAAATCACATGGAGCTGTATTTTGTGAGGATATCTGAAAAAAAAAAAAAGTATATTTTCTAAAACTATTAGAAACACAGCTCTTAAAATGGGATAACAACTGCAGAGTAAAGACACTAACTGTAACGTATGACATAAATCAGGAACACCACTAAATAATGCTAAATTCTAATTTAAGCGTTTGGATGTTAATACAAATACCCATATTATAGACAAATAACATGAAGAAGGAAACCCTGTCTGCACTACGGAAAGAACTGCAGGAATAAATCACCGTCATGGTCATGGAAAGACGACGACTTTATTATCAATGCATCACAACAGGAAAGCTTGAACGAACGTTCATTAGATAGTCACGGTCCCTCAGGAATTCCTTGTAAGAGAAAAGGTTTTGTGGTAGAAGTCTTTGTGCAAAAGACCCTCCAAAACCACATCATATTTACACAGGATTGACTGAACATAACGACCCCTGCTATCTCCTAAAATAACAGATTGACATACACATTTGAGAATGAAAATGAACCAAAATATCGTTTAATTCACCGTGAATTTTCTCTGATGTTACTGTCAGAATGTAACTGCCCGTGTCAAATCAAGTACATATGCATTTATACTCCGAAAACACAGAAATACTGAAACAGAGGGTAAATAAGCTCATGGAAAAAATACATCTCTTTTTGCTAGACCACAGAAATAAATGTTTAAAGAATGCATTCCTAGCTAAGAATATGCAGTGTTAATGTCAGCAGCTTTGTTTTGTAAATAGAACTGTCACAGAGGAAATAAAAATCTGCATTCAGTTTTTAACAGATTTTGCTTGCTTTCTAGCCTCCCCCTCCCTTCTCCCCATTAGCACATCATCTAATAACACCAGAAATCTAAACCAATGTGTCTCAGTTATTGTGTGAAGGCGGTCAGGCAAATACCTGATTAAAATATCTTTAACTGTATCCTGTGGGTAAAATAATTGGAGGAGAAATAAAAAATAAAAAGGAAGAGTTGATTTGAGCCTTGCAGCAGTGAAATGGTATCCCAGGAAACCAAAGTACAGAATCAAAGAACACTGCGTGACAGCAAAAAAAAAATCAGATTCAGGACACAGAAACAGGCTGGAAAGGTACAAACTGTTGCTTACTTTTCCACTTCAAATTGCCCTTCAATTATGCCACAACACATCTATTAATTAGTAAGAAGTTTTGGTACATGATATATTAAAATTACTCGTAATGCAAAAATCCACCCCCAGACATGGCACAGAGAATATTGACGGGCACAGGAGAGCAGTGAAGTCCCATCTAAACCAGTGGCCAGGATCACGTTGTTGCTGGTCAACAGGACATCACATGCACACCTGCTATAACAGGGACCACCCGAGAATGTGTGTGTGTGGCAGATAAATACTCTGGGGACGCTTTTGGATTCAGTTTGTATTCAATATAATAGGAAAAATAAAATCAGGTGTGGGGTCCAATTTTTAAAGAGTTCATAAAGATAAAAGCTCAGCAAGTTCACTTACACGTTCATCAATCGCAGTAGTGAACTAGCTGAGACAAGGAAAACCTTTTATTTTTGAAATTATAATCTACTAAAAGATGAGAAGTATAAAAAGACAGAAAACAAGAGTTTGAATAATATCCAGGGAAAACTGACCAAACAGAACCCATGCAAGTCAAAGACTCAAATCCAAATACACCAAGAGCACAACATTCCACCACCAAGGTGAATGCCAATGACAAAATAAATCACCTTGTAGAAAACAGTCTCCAAGGAAAGCAAAGGCACTGATTTAGACCATTTCTTTTATGTTTACTTCATTGCCTATAAAGAGTTACGATGTAATAAACTGTACACAAGGAAAACAAGAAAAAAAATGAAAAGAACTGAACTAAATTTAATTTTTGCATATAATTCACAAAAATTATATAAAGTATATAAAATGAGTGCTGAAATTATTAAGTATTATAACTGGTTTAAAAAGCACACATTAACATGCAATAGTTGAGTCCCAGTGCCTTTACATTTATGAATAACATTCACTTGCATCTTGTGAGCTATAAATAAATGTCAGTAATTGATACAGCACTTAATAACAACAGATATTTGGAGATAAACCAGAGTTAACTAAAGTAATGCTTGTTCAGTTGGGTGCAAGAACTTGCATTAACAAAGCATTTTGGCAGACTAGAGACTTTGTTTCCAACTCTACTGCTTTTGCATGGCCTTGTCAACCAGGCAGCCGTTCCCCTGCCCCAGCCTGTGCTGTTGGGCCCAGGTGCTAAACCTGGTTCTTTTGGGAGGCCTGGCTGTGCTGCCTCCCGCCAGCGGCAGGGACCACGTGTCACCGGGACCTCTGGAAAAATCCAGCACAGCCCTGTAGGGCGGCTCACCTGCTTCTCGTGTGTTCTCCATCCTCCCTTGGAATCGCTGTTTTCCATTTTACTCCCAAGTGTGTAATAGTTAAAATTGAATAACCGTGGAAGCGTGTCAGGGTTTAAGGCAAGGCGGCAACAAACTGTGGCAGACGCTCTCTGTTATCCCCTTTACCTCCCGCCACCCCTTCCTCTAGATTGGAAAGATGATAAGAAAGTTAAGGGCAAAGGAAAGAGACTCAGACTTCAAGTTGGAGCGTTTTAAAGGGTTTTACTAATGCTACTAATAAATAGAGAACGTGTACAAAATATACCAAGCCAATGTCAGGTGGTGGGTGCGGAGCTGCGTCACTGCGCAGCAGAGCTGGGGCTGCGGGGCTGGCGGCTCCAGCAGCTGCAGCGCAGGCCCCGGGAGTCCCGGGCGGGACTGCACAGCAAAGCGGAACCTGGGTGCGGGATGCAGGGCCTGAGGGCTGTGGATCACAGACAGACAGACAGACAGACAGACAGGGGCCTCTCTGGATGCCGGCCGTGGGCGAAGAGAGCGTGACCCTCGTGATCACCCTCTTATATAGGGGGTATGATGATTATGGGATGGAATACTTCCGTTGGTCAGTTCAGGTCACCTGTGCCATCCATCCCTCCTCAAACACGCCCCTCTCACAACGGAACGGGGAAAACTTATCAGTCTTTCTTAGCTACCATAGTCATAAATCTAAACACGAGCTTCTTCAGCATTCCGTTGATCTCTTATCAGCACCGAGTGCAGCATCCTAGGAAAAATGTGCAGGCTAAAACTCAGAAAAGTACAGCCACCTAAAGAACTGAGCTGAAAGAAAAACCACTAAAAGAGAACTGGTCTTGTTTTTAACAAAACCAGGACAAAGCGTTATGAATTTTCACTACCTGTGCTGAGTTAGCCTGGCACTCCAATTTGATCAAGACCTACCCATTTTAAATGGTGTGTGCTTGAAACAAAGCCCTCTCACTAAAGGCGCTGCCATGATGTGGACTCTGAGCAATCCACGTCCACATCAACATGTTTTCAGAGCTTTGCTACCCGGGGGTCCCATCAGAACCTGGTTTCTCCCCTTAACAACAGCTTTTTTCACATATGTCTACCAAGAGACTTGTCATTCTCTGAGAAATTTCTCTTCTTAGAAGGTTTAACTCTAGGGAATATGTATTGAGAAGAGGTTAGTTTGGGGTTTTTTGGTTGGGTGCGTTTTGTTGTTTGTTTGTTTGTTTGTTTGAACCAGTTTGGCTGCATCCTAAGTCTTGTTTCAGAAAGACCGGAATTCCATTCTGCCGCTCACAGAACAATAACGAACCGAAACAGAACGTGGTCTGGGGAACGGTGTCCCTGTCCACAGCAGGGGGTGCAACGAGATGATCGGTAAGGTCCCTTCTGACGCAAACCATCCTGTGATTCTGCGATCTGCTCCAAAACGCTTAGCTAAGAGGCATATGGGCAAAAATTAGGAAGACATAAGAAACAGAGGTAATTTGCCCAGTGCCACAGCACAGACTCAACCAGTGGGCTCTCTGCCCGCGCTCTTTTCTTCTTGGGAGAATTTAATTCACATGTCTTTGCTGTATATTTTAGCTACGGCCTTAAAGAAAAGGAATCTCCCTCTGTCCTCTAGCGCTAACACCTCTCACAAATCCTGCTGAGTGAAGAGCGTTAGGACAGAGCGGGGCAGTCTCGTCAGCATCGCTCTCGATACTAAAGGTGCACTAGTGTGCAGGAGTCACAAAGCCTCGCACGGGCGAACCAAAGCCGTGCCAAATACTGAGACAGAAATACTTCCGGCTGGTTTTTCTCACAGTTCCAACGGGTAATACTCTCATTATAATGTATAATCATATAAACGGTTTAATTTCTTCAAAAGTAGCTCTTTGATGGGTCATCCAGGGTGCTCAGTCACTCTGTGTGAAAACAGCCTGGGAAGTCGCACTGGAGCTCCATGCAACAAACGTTCAATAGGAACCTTTCTTCCCTTCCATAAGAGGAAACTGATAAACATCTGGTTTTGGAAATGACTTTGTGATGTTTGGATGTTGTACCAGCAAACTACTCTCACACGCTGTGGTATATCATCACATGGTACTGTACTTTTCCAAGAAAAACCCAGTAAAATGAAAACACTTCATTACCATGAACCCTTGTTTCTTAAAAGCTACATAATTACTCTGCAATCTCTCATAAGATCTTATTTATTTTAGCTTTAATTATTCACTTCAATGCAAGGATTATTTCATAAAATAAATATTTTTACTTTAAAAAATACAAGTCTTTTTTCTCCACTGTATATATTTTGTTTACCACTTGCCAATCTGTTATTTCACATACGTGAAAAGAAAACTGGACTGAATACGTGCGAAATAAACTACTGGCAAAGGAAGCGCATAGGCTTGCCACTGAGAAGATCAGAGTCACAAGAAACACCTTTTACATTTTCCAAAATCAACTAACCTATTAAAAAAAGAAGTAATAAAAAGGAATACTAAAGGAGAAGAGATTTTTCAGGTAACTCTGAATTCCAAAGTTATTTAAATTATCCTCAAAAGACTTACATGTTTCAATCGTATGTTCACTAGAACACTGCGGTTCACTACTGAAAATTATTAATCACTGTTTTTATTCAAGTCCGTATTCCTCACTTGTTTAGCAGGATTAAAAACTCCTGATTACACCCATCAACAATTCCGATGAGGTTTTGTGGAAAGAGCACTTAAATTCTGCAGCTTTCATTAACTTTATCCCACCTTGCTTAGTCCATACCTACATATAATCTATTTCAGTCAATAAGGAACATTGTATTTCCTTAATTTGAGAGATCAAGAGAAGTAATACATTCAAAAGAAAAGTTGTGACGTCCTGTACGGATGATTCACTGCAAACTAATAGTTAATTTCAAGACAGGAATTGGTTGCACATAGGGTATTCTATGATCTCTGTCGTTTTCAGCTGTGGTAGAAAATTCTTTTCAGCCGAATACATGCTTGTAAAATTTTAGATGAAATTATTTCATTGAGCAGTTTCATCTCACAAAGTTCCCACGGATTCAGTTCCCAGAAAAGTTTTGTAGATGCAGGTTTCCTAAGAGGAATCTCCAAGGTGGAGCGGGAGCAGGTTCCTCAGACACAAGTTGGGGAAAAGTATTGGAAAGCCGCTACATCACTGTTCCAAAGAAATATTTTCTCAAGTTTGTTATGATGTAAATACTTTAGATCACCAGTAACACACTATTAAGTATCATATTAAGCTATACCATCAGCTTTTTCATGCTATTCCTTGTCCATAACAAATATGCAGCTAAGACAAGTTTATATCTTCCAGCTCTGCAAAAGCCAAAAGTAAACGACACACACCTCCCTATGAAATGCTGACTTAAAAAATCTTTTTAAAGCTACCAATTTTCTCACAATTTCCCAAAACTTTACAGGTGGAGGAACAACGAAAGTAAATGGAATCCCTCGAGAAAACCATACAGGAGCAGAAACAAAAGCTGGACTGGCTTCCAGGATCCCCAGTTGCTCCTGTTCTGTTAGAAATGCGTATTCCTTTCTAAATCCAAACCAAAAATAATAGATGTGAGAAGTTTTATGACAAATTAAACTGTCCTTTTATCACTGTCACCACCACAAATTTTGGTTCAAACTTAGTTTTATGCAGAAAGTCCCACAGCACACAATACTGTCCGACTAGAATGCTTAAATGTCTTACTAGCAGAAATTGCTGCCTTTCAACTCTGGTTTTTCCTCACCCTTAGTAGCTCTGGGAAGACCCTAGAGCAGGTACCAACCTGCTCCCTTGTAATTACAGCACTGGATTACTGTTGTAACTGATTCCCAGTTCAGGCAAATCATAATCACGTACCTATTGTGCATAACAATCCTCTAATGGCCGAAAAACCATAATAAAGAAAGCTTTAATGAAGAACGTTGGAAACTAGCCAGAATTTTATGGCAGTGCACTCAAAAAGAAAGAGTTACAATCTGTATTTAAGATGAAGAGAACCTTTTAATCCAGATGGCCAAAATTAAACAAAGCAGTGCAGGGAAATTTTGATCAAAAGCGAGTACAACATGAAAGAACCAAAATTCCCCCAGTAAACCACTGCTAATTATTTCAAACGGACGCTGCATGTTCATTTTGTACTGTGAAGAACTCTGGGGAAAATACAATATGAACGTGTTGCTTTCTCTGTGATAATTCACTTATCCGCTAACATTTTTGACAAAAGTGCAGACGGTTTAGCAGGAAGAAATCTGCTTGACAGCATTTATTTGGTTAAATGCTCAGATAGTTCCATAATAAAATTTTAAAAGAATTTGCAAAATTAATCGTAGAATATTTCAGATTAGTATACACACAGTTTTAAGATACAGCGGGGTAAACTACAGCTGCTGCAACAGTATTGTATTATTAACATAGATGCCACCCGGGTTTCAATTTGCCCTCGTCTCCCGTGGTTCACTCGGCGCTGCTGACCCGCTCCTTGACAAGACGACCTTCCCCCGGCTCAGCCCCGGGCGGCGCAGAGGACGGGAGTTCCCCATCGTGCAGAATTTGGTTGTCATGACAGTCTCATCACGGGACGCGTGTGAACACGCAGCACGACACTCCGGCAGGCGGAACTGCATCACCTGGTGTCAATGGCGTTTATAGCCGGTACATTGGTGAGTGGTTCAAAATCCCTAAAACTAAAATTCTTCCTTGGCAACTAAAAACTAAAAATATCCATTTTTAATTGAGCAAGATAGCAGTAACAGATTTGGGGGTTTAAGGGCCCTTTTTCAGCTTTTGTGCATTATAGACAAACATCAGAGTAGAGAAGTACACATAACATGACTTCTCGGCTCCCCTATAATAAAAATTCTTATATTTTACAAAGGTTTTTTATGTTAATGAAATAAAACCTCTGTAATATTCATTAATGAATTAGAAATCACAGAGTCCAGTCAAGCCTGAACTTACACAAAACTAGCAACATTTTACCCTCCTAAAAGCACCTAAACAAGAACCCAGTTTGTACACCTAATTATTCTTATTCTGACACTTACACCCTTGTCTTTGATCTTTTTTGCTGATGCCAAACCACGATATTAATCACTCCTTCACAGTTAGGAGTTAGGAATACTGCATCAGACAAACAAACAAAGGAATTACTGTGTTGGTCTCTGTCCCAGAGCCAGGGGCAGAGCCCCGTGTGCCGCACACGGCGTCGCTGCCACCGGTCCCTCCTCAGCCACAGCCCAGGACGCGAGCAGCGCCACTCTGGTGCCAGCCCTGCAGAACAAGAACTGACCTGGCTTTTGACTGAGTGACTTTTTGCTCTTGCTCAAGACTGTTTTAGCTTGAAGGAGCCTCCCGCCCCTCTGCTCTGCCCTGGGGAGACCACACCTGGAATATTGTGTCCAGTTGTGGCCCCTCAGCTCCAGCAGGACAGGGAACTGCTGGAGAGAGTCCAGCGCAGCCACCAAGATGCTGAAGGGAGTGGAGCATCTCCCGTGTGAGGAAAGGCTGAGGGAGCTGGGGCTCTGGAGCTGGACAAGAGGAGACTGAGGGGGGACTCATTCATGGGGATCAATATGGAAAGGGGAGTGTCAGGAGGATGGAGCCAGGCTCTTCTGGTGACAACCAGTGACAGGACAAGGGGCAATGAGTGCAAAGTGGAACACAGGAGGTTCCACTTAAATATGAGAAGAAACTTGTTCCTGGTGAGGGTGGCAGAGCCTGGCCCAGGCTGCCCAGGGAGGTTGTGGAGTCTCCTTCTGTGCAGACATTCCAACCCGCCTGGACACCTTCCTGTGTAACCTCATCTGGGTGTTCCTGCTCCATGGGGGGATTGCACTGGATGAGCTTTCCAGGGTCCTTCAACCCCTGACACTCTGTGATTCTGTGAGATCACTGTATCTTTGATTTACATCTCTGTGCTTCTTGATTCCACCTCGCAGATCAAAGGGGCTGAGAAAAACTTGGTGAGAACCCAAGTGATCTACAGAGCTTTGACAGAAGAGTGGAAACTGAGGCTGAAATGTCTGAAACCCCAGGCAACAGGTTCATACCGGCCACAGAACATCCTTCCATCTCTAAATGTTATAATATTCCCTGTGAGCTCACGCAGGGTTAACGAAATATTATTGACATGAATGAAAATCAGACAAAATATTGCAGCTACCGAACATGATCTGAGTTAAAAGCTGTACCTGTGGTGATACCAGAATCTCCTGGATTATTTGCCGATTGAGCAGTAGGAAGTAAATCCTGTCCAAAAGTAACAAGAGCTTTTCACGGGCACGCAACTGCTGTCCCTGTGTGGCAATGAGCAATCCAGTGATCTTAATTCCCCCGATTTTTCAACCAAAATTCTGCTGCAATATGAACAACATGAGGGCTTGTGCTGTACCAAGAGGTGCTGCCATCGCGTTACTGCTGCATGGGCTCCTTGTGCCACTAAAGTCAGAACCATCACGTGCAATAATTTACACACAAGGCAGGAAAAGCTGAAATCAATGTGACTATTATTACGGCCGGCTGTTCATCAAAACCAGCCTTCAAAGAAGCAAGAAGAACAAAACAAAGCAAAATGACTCTGAAATTTATTAATTAAAAATATGGAAGGAAAAACTAGTTGGGGAAAAAAGATCAAAAGTGCCAAAATAATTGCCAAATGCAAACGTAAGTAGAAGGAGAGCAGCTGGGCTGTGTAACGGAACTATCTGACTCTGCGTCCAGAACCCATGGAAATCAATGAAATGACATCGGACTTGTCCCTGTATCTGCACTCGCTAATTGGAATTGCATTGACTCATGCTCGACTCTCTCTGCTGCTACAAGAGAATTCTTAGCATAACTAAGCTAAAAATTACAAAATACCATACTGAAATAAATACTGGAGAATAAATTATTATAAAATGCTCATAAAAACGTCCCCCCAAATCAATGTATTGTTTATTTGTGGAATGCTTGCAATTGTTTTTTAAGGGAGTCATAAAAATTCCTCACTCACCAGGAGCCCATTCATGAGTGCAATGAATTTCCAGAGGACCTGATTTTTTGTAAGAGAAATTTGGATACAAACTTAACAAAAACGTTTTTAAACTAATAGCTTTAATGCTTAAAATGAGCAAAGACTTGCCTACAATGTAAACAATGACAATTAAAACAAAATAAAGAACACAAGGCTCGTAACCTAAATACAATACCCATTGTGTGGACTTCCCCATTTCCATGAAAAACATCTGATTTTCATTTTGAATTAGAACATTCTGCTGAAGTTACTAATATACTGGGATTTAATTTAATTGCAAAATTTCAAGATGAACAACTTCAGCTCTGATCTGATCAGTGCTCCATAGCCAAGAATTTACATTCTAACTCTGGAGACAGCAAACAAAATCGGATGTTGAATCCTAGCTGGAATAGGTTTTTATGACCCCAGTGCAAACAGTAGTTCTCCTCAGAAGAAACTGCACAGAAAACTCAGATCGCCTGGCAGCTCAGCCAGGGAAAATCTGGCAAGCGACTTGATATGTTTGCAATTCCAAGAATTTCCAGTATTTTTCTGTGAACAGATACACAACTGCCAGAGATCAAAAAATAGACTTAAAATGTGCTTAAGTCAATGATGAGAACAATAATGACAAATTTCCCTCTGGTATTTCACTTACTTGGCTATTCTGTTCCGTTCTCTAAAGTCGTAGAGAGATAGGAGTTGGACATACAAACAGTCAGGAACTGTGGGGGGGGGGTTGAAAATATACATGGGAATTGTTAGTAATGTCAACATGCTCCGGCTTGTAACAAAAGAAGGCCAAGAAGTTTTAATACAAAAGACTCCGTAGCTGCAATACAACAGATTTAGTCCAGCTTTTTCATGTGCTCCACTCTTTTCACGGAATTCTGGTGAAATAACACCATTATTTAGGAGACATACACTAAATAAAGTCTAATAAATAAATAATAATAAAAAAAACCAACAAAACCAAAAGACCCCAAACCAATGAACCAACAACAAAACTGTACATGCACCTCCACCCCCCCCCCACCAGCCAACCAACCCACCCAACACAACAGACAAAGTCCTAATACAAAAGCTTGACAGAAAATGTCTGGGGCAGAAACAGACAGACTGACTGACACAGACCGACTGACTCACGTCTGAACTCAGCAGTAAGTATCCTCACGTATATAGCCTTAATTTTCCTTAGGAACCCATGAAATGACATTAGATCAAATACCAGTCCTGGGCAGGAAAAAGCAAGATAAGGAAAAACAAAAAAAAAAAGCAAGCTTTGTCTATGTAAATGTTAGTGTTTAAAATGTAACTTTTGATGTTTAATTGTCAAATCTAGGAAGCAACAGGCCTTGGCAACAGATGTGTGTTAGAATAATACTCTGCGGCGTATTAGAATAATGCTCTGGGCACAAACTGTCCCAGGGGAGGACGGTGCTGACATGGCAACGCACTCACAGGATATTTCCCCAACGTGACTCTTCAATTACACCTGATACTGAACAGTCAAGAAAGACAGGTCCTGACAATGTGTTCTTGCTCCAGGGGAATACAGCCACTGGGAGATGCGTGTCGGTACAGGAAGAATGGAAAATCAACCAAGCTACTAAACTGAGTGGACAGGTAAAGGAGGATAAAGCCAGAAGCAGCTGTGCTGTGGACGCGGCGCCCGGCAGACGTGCCGTCCCACAGCACACACACCACCGCACCGCTTCAGCCCTCGCGTGAGTTCCTGTCCATGCAAAGAACCGACCGGAATAGTTAAATACAACCCCCAAATCAATTTAAATACGAGGCAGCGAACAGCTTCGTGGTAACTGCTGATGTAATTCATTTACGTAGTCAAGGGGTTGTCACTTGAATTATTGTGAAACAAAGAAAGATGGAAAAAATTCTGATTTTTTTTAACATGACAATCTGCTCGGGAAAAGTGCAACAAAGGACCACTTATGAACATCATTTCTGTACTTTATGCTGACAGAAAAACAAGTCTATCACTGAAAAGTAAATTGCTTAGAAGCACTCCCGTCTCAGCTTACTACTACTATTACAATAAAAGAAGAGAAATACAATAGGAATCTAGAACTGTTTAATCAGAGAGTTTACCATTAAATAACACAAAGTAAGTTCAATAATCTGGAAGTTGAAAAGATTAACATCTTTACTTTGAATCATGTAGACGCACACTTAAAATACAACACACAGATGATACGAAGCAGGCATTCAACGCTGGTGCAAAAAGGTGTGAATCAAACTGAGAAATTACGGGTGACACAGGACGCGAGAGAAAAAGTGTTAAGATGTAGTTAAACAGAAAGTAAACTCCAGATTGGATTGAAGCACGTGAACGAGACAGCAGAGTTTCATTGCTGAAATGACAGTGACGATACACCTTGGAGAACTAAAGCAACACCGACAAGATTAAAAACAAAAAGTAGCAACAGAAAATTGAAATAAAACTATATTGGAATGGGACTGGAGCACTTTACAGTAAACTGAAAAAACGCAATAGAAGGACAAGACCTTTCAAATACTTTACGACAGAAAAATATTTGTGGCCCGTGAATGAAATAGTTCCATGTCCTAACAACAGCAAAGGAATTGTCACAGCAAAAAGGAAACCAGGAAAATGTTTAAGAAGAAAAATAACAATAGTGGTTTGCATAGTAATGACATCTGTGACTATGTCAATATAAGCACAAGGGAGAGAATAAGAGCTGGTTTTGCCCAAAGAGTTTTAAAGATACCTCTGAGAGGGATACAGTGAGAAAAATCAGCTGAAAGCTTGCGAGACGAGATGAATTCCAAGTGTCATTTTTTGTGAACTCAAGATTTTTCCTAATTCCCACTAATAGACAATATTGGTAGGAGATCGTCTCCATTCTTGCCTTCTGTCCTCCATCTCTGCAGACACACGGACAGAATGGACTAGTGGCATTTTAAGATTTTGATTCTGTGATGCCCAGTATAGCATGCAACAAGAAATTAGAAGTGAATATGTTATAACGCAGCGTGGAATGTGCCAGCCAGCAGCAGCGCTGAGAGCAGAACACGCTCCCCACGGGGGCCCTGCACTCGCTTCCTGACCCTCCACACAACCAGACGCAGAATCTCCAACACGAAGCGCTCAGGCCGGGCAGGTGGGTTGGGCTGGTTTTTAAACAGCTCTGAATGATCCTCCCCTACGTACTTACACTTATGGCGAGCGTGAATACTCAATGCATTGCACCGCATCGTGTATTCGACTTCTGAAAAAAACAGCCACTTGGGCAGGTTGTGACAGAAGCCACACTTGACTTTTCATTACATAAAAAATAACCCAAATAGCATACTGTGCAAAGGAGCTAATACATCATTTTCAAATATTCTGGCATATGTTAAGCCTGTCACCCTAAGAAACTCTACAATGTGCACCTGGATTCCTTTTCACTCTCTGCTGTGTCTACCCAGAGATTCACTCCACAGCCCTAAGAGCTGCACTTCAAAAGGTACAGACGACAACATACACGAAAAATTATAGGTTTTATTCTGTGGAGGAATGATTTATTAATGCTGAGAGCTTAATTTAGTAATCAGATACTATTTGAAGAGGGGAAAAAAAAAAACATGAAAACCTAATCATTGAACAGTGAGATGAGAACCTATTTCAGCTTTTGATGTAGTTTCGACCCAAATTCAAAGTTAAAGACTGGGAAAGAACTTTTCCAGTTTACTGAAATCCAATCTCAGACTGGATTTCGTCCAGGTCTGTACCTCAAAGGCAAAAGGGGCTAAGTCATATTTTTACATAACTAAATTCCTGAGTCACATTACAGAGGGAGAGTCAAATGAAACTCACTAACAATTTCTGCCATTAACTATTTTCTTTTTATAGTATTGCTTGTAAGAAACAAATACTGTAAGACTATTTCAAAACTTAAAAGCCTTTCATCATCAGCTATTGCTCACTTCGCATTCAGATTTACCAACACATTAATACACATAACACTAATTCTGCATCATGGTAACGAGAGCAAATGATGACTGCTCAGCTAACTCTAACAACTCAATAAATAACCCGTAATTAACTAGCTGTTAAAATAGTAACTGTTTTGAAACAACTTTGTAGTACTATGCACTTTCATACTACGGAATGGAATGCAGCTCTCTAGAAAAAGTTACTGGATGTCACACAAGTCTCTGAGCCGGGTTCATGAAGCAATGTTAAAATGCAGCCAATTTTATACAGCTGAGATCAATGGAATGATCAAATCGACATGATATGCATTCGCTGAGCTCTTAAATCACATGGAAAAGAGACCTTGCAGCAGCTCAGCACACTGCAGTGCTGTTACGAATTTATATTTCATCATGCCTTCTAATTACAGTAACCGTGACTAAATTTTGGAGATGGTGCAAAAGAAAGCCAAATGTAAGCCCTTTGTTCCCACAGCCACATTTCCCTGCTTCCTCTTTGCCTGAGGCTGCAGCCTCAGCTCTTCTCAACTCCTCCACGTCCCTCTGAAACTCAGAACATTTAAACTACCCCCCTCCGCCCCCGCAACCCGCTCCGGAGCCCCTGCAGAGCGCAGGGGACGCGAAGGCCAGGAGAGCAGGGCCGGGCTGCCCCGGAGCAGAGAGCCGGTGTCGCCCTCGCTGGCCCTGCAGACACCGGCTCCCCCAGTCCTCGTCCCCCCCTCCACACCAGACACCTCCACAGCCCGCCTTCTCTCTCACACGCATGCAAACAATAAGTTGCTTAAGAAACAGGCTTAATTTGTCTTGATCATGTCAGTGCTGATGCACGTCACTCCGGTTATAAAGATATGAGTTTCATTTCTCAGTGCAAATGCTCCATTTATTACATTCTGTAAATCATCTAGCAATTTTGAGACTTAAAGAATACCAGCGTCTGCTAAAAGCTGTCAGAGCTGCTGATTCATCTCATCAGCATTCATTGTATTTCATTAATTCTAGATCAAAACATTTTCAACAAAATAATGAAGTTACATATAACTCAAAGTGGCAACACCTATAAATCCTTCAAGTCTTCGGCAACTTATTTAACCCAAAGCAATCACGTTTCCTTGTAGAACAAGTCTTGTGATGTCCGTAATAGCGTCTTCCTATAGTAAGAGCAGCCTTCATGTTATAGCTCTCCTGCATGCCTGAAGTATTAATCAGATCCCGTATTTAAATAGGAAATTAGAGTACTCTTGATACCCCTCCTGAAACAGATACGCTCATCAGAGCCCCTCAGAAAAAGTGTTTGCAATAAGGATCAAGACTGTGCAGTTGTTTTGGAGTCGAACATCGCAGCTTTCTGGTCATCACTTTATCACATCAGCCTTTCACCTTAAAGCAACGTTTCTGAACGGTCTGTTCTGTAAGCAATTTGCTTTGCCACAAGTTCTTTCCTTTTGCTTTTAAGCAGAAGAGAGTAAAGACAAATCCCTCTTTGCAATCAGAATGAAGGACAGCAGACTTTATGCTAGATATGGGAACGGCATTCTCCTTCCAAAGCAAAAGGCTCCATGATCACAACCCTAATTCTTCAATTTAGAAATTTCTTTATGAAAACAAAATTTCTCCCTTTTATAATTGAGCTTCAATCCCAGCAGTTTTCCAAATACACTAATATTTTTCAGTATTGTCCTGAAAACTCATGTACTATCCTCCACCAGTTATTACTAACAAGATAAGGCTATTACTAATGCTACATTATAAAAAGTGTTATTTTTTTATGACCTTGCTTGAGTTTAACCTCACTTAGTGAAAAAAACGTTTGTGACCTTTACACCTCAGTTTAACTAAAAACATATTTAACAGCAAGTATTACCTCCTTGTCCCAAATCTCTCGTAACTATCTCTTAATTTCCTCTGTCTAAAAAGAAAATTCACAGTCAGCTCCTTGAACTTCACCAACAGGTTTCAGCTACAACCAACATTTTACTTTGTTGAGTAATCCAAATGTAATCTGCAAGCGTAAATCAACATATTAACCACACATTAATCAATAGTAAATACATTAAAAAATTTGATCTACATTCTAAACTCTAGATTAAATCCAGATAGCAGAAATATCAAAAAAGCAGCCCCCACCAGCACAAAGCTTGCAGTTCCAAGAGAGGCAGGGTTTAAAGTATTTTGTTACCCATTGAGAAGCGTGAGCTGCGTTTTCCAGCTTGGACCCCAGCCACGGGCTGTCCCAGTCAATCTCCCCTCTCTCTGGGGAACTAGGGGCAGCTGAGTATTGACAATGTTCGTATGGACGCCCACACGTGCTGCTGGACGAGTGTGAGCTGGCAAAGTGGGACCAACCCACAGAGGATATGGAGTTCAGTACAGAACTCCTTCCTGGGAGCTTGCCTGTTCCTTTGTAGCATCAGAGAAGAACTGAAGTGTTGTGAAAGCAGCAAGAAAACCTACAGCCAGGGCTGCTCTTCAGTATACGGCCACAACTGTCTATTATAACGATAAAATTACAATAGACTGTGAGCAGCCATCCACAGACGAAAGCTACAACAGATGCTCTTTAATTCTTTATCTGAATGAATCTCCATCATTTAGCTTCCACAATTCTTTTTAGTGTTGCTTATAGTGAGCCAAACTCATGCAAAGAGGCTTGATCTAGTAAACGGACTGGAGTTGGACCTTGACTTGGACTGGAGTTGGACTTGATGATCTCTGAGGTCTTTTCCAACCCAGCTGATCCTGTGATTCTTTTGGAGGCCAGAAATAACATCTTATTTTGCACTTGCCCCTTCGTTGTCCATTATCTTTTAAAATTCCACTAAGAATTAAAACCGAACCACAATTTCCTAACTGTCCCTGCAAACATGTACAAGACTGTTGCCTGTGGAGGAGACTAAACGCGTCGCAGCGATGGGTGTGCAGTACAGCCCGCTGGGTGAGCAGTGGTGCAGCAGCAGCACCCTGGGCTGGGACGCACCGTGTGTGGCGGACGCAGATGCAGAGATTGGAACACATAAATCACTCACCCAGGAAGAAAAAAGAGCCTACACAATTGCCAACTAAGACAACTAATATGAAATGCATGTTTTCACAAGGGCTATTCAAAGAAAACGTATTTGTGGGAAGAATGAGTCATAGGAGAGCAAGCCTCATATACTACAGTTACTCCAAGTGAGAAGACAAAGGGAATTAGAACTTAGATGATGGGTATTTTTTTAAACAACCAAGAAACATTAGCAGAACCAGCTGTTGCACTGTAATAATTTTAAATAGCTTTGTTATGCTTTCATATTCTTTTCCGGTAGTACTTTTCTCTTTTTCTTTTTAACTTGCATTTTGGGTTTGCTATTGTTGGCACATTGTCTCAGTAGACACTAGATAAACAAATGTTTCAACAACATAAACCTGTATCTGGTAACCCCTATTCCCTTTGAGAGGCTGGAAAGTAATTACTCAATTGTTTACAGGTTTACTTGCGCATCCCTTCTCTATCTGTGACTTTTCTTTCTACTTTAGTTATAACAAAAGAAGCATCTTAGTAATTGTCCCTACCTAAATCACAGTTTGTATCTTTTCCTTAACCATGCATTTTTTGTATTTATTGATTAACTTACACAATTTCACACAACTGGCAGGGGATCAAATCCATTGTCAAGTAGGCTTGAGTCAGTACTTTAAAGTTACGGAAATTCGCTTCATGTATAGTAACCACTTAACCCATATTCTAAGACGACAAAGTACTAATGTGCCAGCACATACAGAATACTTCTTCAAAATTATTTCTATAATCTCACTACTTTAAGGCAATTCCAAACGGGCTAGTTTTATTATGTCTACTTTTGTGTTTTAACTGGAATAGAGTCAACTCACTTGTCTTAATTTGCTATGAAAGAGTCATGTGCCATTAAATAATCATTTTGCCACATTTCACACTTAATAACAAGACAACCCCTGCACGTCCACCTGCACCCACAGAGATTTGAGCAGAGCTGCTCCACGCAGTCCGGGAGCCCCTGAAACACCCGCCGGTGCACGGTGCTCCAGCTGAGGCCAATGGTGATGTGTGTACCTGAGATCACTTTGAAAAGGACTTTCAGAGGTAAGGACTACTTTTAATAAATTCATTTTATGAAAATTGTCTGAGTCTGATTTTGTTTGCTTTTCATACATTTCTTTTACCTTACAAGAACCTCTCAGATGTCGTTCTCAGGGTTTCTTTCCCTGGCACATCGACACGTGCTGCTGGCACAGACCTATATGCTCTTCTTCCCCCTGGGGGCTGAGGAGCAACTTCTCCGGTCCCATTTTTTAGATGTAATAATAATTGTTCCTTCCAAATCTCTGGAAGCTGGTACAGCCGCTTATTTTGATCACTGCATTTGTTTGAAGAGCAGGCACTTGGCTCCGTGAGACCAACAACGGGCACCTCACAGAGTCCCAGAAGGACTGAGGGCCTGGCTCAGGTCACCAGAGCTCTGCAGAGTTCCCAGGCAACCTCGGCATTAACCTCGAGCCTCACACAGGTTACTGTTTTCTATCGCAAACCAATGACTATGCGCGAAATCTGATTTTCATTTTTCACATTCTCAAAGAGTATTAAAACTACCAACAAGGTCTAAGGACTTGCATTTGGCCTTCCTGCCTGGAGTGACAAAGTGCTAATGAGTTGAGCGAATTAAAGACAAAACTAGTAATATTGCTTCATATATATTCTTACATTTTAGCCATGATTTTTACTTGTTACTAAGGCTTGCAGCACAAGCTATCCTTTCGAAAAGTGTGCTGTTAGAGTTCAAAGTGTAGCACTTTTCCACTTGTCAAAGCCATTCATATTTATCCAGTAAAACTACATTATTTTAGAGTTGATGCGTAACAATTAAATGACTTCAAAAATCATCATCACACCTGCAGGATGACAACAGATTTCCTGTATATGAAAATAACATAAACTGAGTAACTCACGAGCTGCTCTTGCTTCATGAAATATGACACGTCAAGTATAGTTGCCGTGTCCCAGACCCGATACCTAGAGAATGCAACAGCACATCGCTAATTTGAAGCATGTTAACTAATATCTAGAGTAGGGTTTTTAAAACATCAATAAAACAGAAACTCAACCTAAAACTTTTTAAACTGTTATTTTTTCCAAACATAAAAATGAAACCTTTTTTTTCTCTGGGCATAATTTTTATGGTGTACGTAACACTACTGGATTTTAATGTCTCCTCATGAGGTCAGACGCAACTTTCATTTACAAGACGTTTTTTCCAACAGTTTGCACTTAAATCAACTATGAAGTCACTGCTGAGGGAAACTTATCACTGAAGACAACCCTTATCTTCTCAGGCACAGATGGACTTATCTTGGAATCAAATCTGGGTTTTAACTATGGAATTGGTCATTAATTTTTATTACTCCTAAGCTATCAGGTGGGCTCTCCAGGACTACAGCCAGCCCCATAAAAACAAGTATGTTGCATAGCAGATTTCAGCCACAAGCCAAGTTATAACGTGTTCAAGAAAAAGACGATGTAAAACAGGAAACTTCAGGAAAATCTGAACTAGAATACGGCAAAGAAAATACCAGCACTTTGTAGAGACGTTCACTGAAATGTAAATACCAGGAAAATACTCAGAATCAAACAGAAAGAAACTCAAGCCAGTAGGAGCTAGGTTAGTACTGATTTTAAAGGCTATTCAAAATTGCCTATTTTTGTGTCAACTTTAGCCAACAACATTTGCAGTAGAGTAGCAATATGGATGTAAATCTTTAAACAAACATGCTGCTAAAATTATTCCATACTTAATGAAGAAACAAACCCTAAGACATTGTGAAAATTTAAATTGAGAAGTAGTTTACAAAGGGTTTTCTATATGAGATTTCTACATAGGAGTAGCTCTTAATGTTGATGTTTTGCTATTAACATTTGTGGTGCTTAATTTCCTCTGAATGGCATGTGGATGTGAATAAGCAATCACTGGCATTGAAGAGAAGTAGTGGTAAATAGGCGTTATTTATTAACAACTCTTTGCATTGTAATGAACTTCACTTCTTACCACTTACTAGTTTCACCTATATTTACAGGAAAATGAGTAGTTTACAAAGTTTGGGGAAAAAAACTACTACTGTTTGCACAGAAAGGTCTTGTAGGTGAAATTACATGTTGACAACAATAAAATGCTAATGCATCTGGTATGTGTGACACCTGACAGCACAAGTTCTCTTGCACAACTCCAACACGCCTTAAGAGAAGTCTGGGAGGCATTTGCAGAGAAAACATAGATTGGCAGAAGGATGCAGACATGGTTAACAATTAAATACTCTTGCGGACAACATTTAAGGGTCTACAAGATGAAGAGAGTACATTAAAAACGGGGGACGGGGTGTATTCATACATAACACAGTAACTCCATCACCGTTGGAACCCTGAGCAGTTCAGTGCGTGCAGCGGCCGCCTGGCCTCAGGAAATTCACAGCACCTTTGGGTAAGGCTACAACAGGACGTGTTTATGGAAATCTGCGGCTGGGAGTGATTTGTCAGGCAGCAAACTTTTCTGCCTTTTTACTCAAATGATCTACAGGGGCCCATATAATCTGCAACTGCTCACTTGCACTGAGATGCACATTGTATAATTTATGTTCTTAATTATAAAACAAAGTTTATCAGCATGTTTGTCTGTGTTGTGTAATTTCTTATTCTTCACATGAGAATAACAGAATGCATCTTGGACAGGCTATTCATTCTTCATTGTAACAAAATATATTGGAATGGAAGAGATTTAATCCCTAAATTATTTTACTTCTCTCTTCTTTACTGCATATTTTTCCTCTAGAGAAAAAGGAGTCAGAGTTTGAAAATCTTTCTGGAAGACAATTACACCCCTTCCCTCCAAAAAAGAGGATCCCGGTTTTGTCTGCAGATCCGCACTTGCTCCCTCTCAGTATTTTGAGCTTTAATTCACAAACTTTGGTTTCCTGCTTACTGACACTCCTGTCTTTGTTAGAATTCCAGTGGAGAGACTGTGCTCTTACAATCACTGCAGTTTTCTGAGGCCACTTCAGGAATTATTGACTTTTTTTTCCTGTTATTACTCAAACGGATACAGTTCTGGGCTTCCACCAGGCATTAGGTTAGCAGAAGAGTTCAAATACACTGCAATTTTAAGAGCACTTAGTCCTCGTAAGGTGTGACCCACGTAGATGTACCATCCGGCTGGGTCTCAGTTGTAAAGGAGACCTGGGAGGTTTTGCACCCCGTGCCAAAAGGGACAGGGACAGCTGACAACTCCATAATCCCTGTTCCCACAAGGGGGAAGTGCAAGAGGATTTGTAAGAAACGAATTTTTGAGGCAGAGAGATTCACCATTCATCTGCCTTAACTTTTCCCCTGCCCTCTCTTTCATACAACTGGTATTTTAAGAAGGTTGTATCTCATTACTTTTTTAATTTGTGGCATAACAAAAGCCCTATTTCAGCAACACTGGCATTTGGAGCACCAGACAAAGCAGCTGAGAGCAGAGGGACACATTAAGACATTCTTTCAACAGGATCATAATCACTTGATAACTCTCCTTTTGGAGAGTTAGTGCTGCAGCTATAAAGAAAATCAGATCCAAATCACAGTTAAACAATTACTGTGATAGAACCAGAAAACAAACCCTAATCAGCGCAGACTTCCAAAACAGTTATTCCCCAAAAGTTTACTCCAGGGACTTTTGAACCCAATTACCGTGAGACACAGAGTACCCTGATCAGGCTTTTATCTGTATGTTATTATTACTGTCTTCACTGAACAAGGTGATGTCAGTGGCATTTAATTTCATTCAGTCCTACCAGGATCACAGTCAGGTCGTGCTCATTCACCCTGCAGAGTAGGCACTGACACAACAGGCCCAGGCACAGCACGGCCCATCCATCAGCTTGCTGTTGCCTCAGCCCTGGGAGCCACAGAAATCCCAAATCCATCGAAAACACCAAGTACTATGGCAGTATTCCAAAGAAAAATATATGGTATCTTGATATAAAATAAGAGTGAGGATCTGACAGCAGCACTATTCAAAGGCCATATGAACCAGCTAAAATATTCTCTTTCAGACAGATGCAGGGGGACAACAAAGGCAGGTGACGGGAAGATAGGTTTGAGTGAACAACTAAATAAAACCAACGGAAAATCCAGAAAGCATTTTCTATATCAAGGCAGCTAGATATCTCAACATTAGGATAGTATGATAAACTACATATACTGTAGAATAACATTGACAATTCACAATATATATTATGACCTCTTTTTCTTCATGAGGGTACTCTCTTCCGCATACACGCAGGAATGCAGGAGTGAGAGGTAGACTTGCACACTATTACTGTTACTGTCACCATATTTTTGATACTATTTTCCCCCTATTATAAATTTTGATCCAGTTTTAAATACAAAGATCATGGGCAGCACTCATTTTAACTCAGTGAGACACCGCTGAAGCGCAGAGCTGAGAACACGGAGAAGTTATTTTCCCAGTTTAAGCAAGACAAGAAGATGGAGCATTACCTGTTACAGGTTTAGAGTTCTCGGTGCCTCTCACGAGTCAGGTAACAAATCTCTCTCTGAAACACGGGGTTAGTGTTGTACAGTGCTAGTCCTCTTCTGGGCAAAGTGGAAACAGAGTACAAGAGTTTATAGGAATGTCACGTCCACAACGCCACTGATTCGAAGCGACACCACATCAGTTTTTAAGCACGGCTGTACAGCATCGCTTTACCTTAAAACTCTGGATCAGCATTAGGGAGATGTAGGAAAAGCACTTTGTAAAATTATCTCCATGGGCAACCTACTTGATTTTTTAACTTTTTTGATCACCTTTCTTTACCATTAGATTATAAAGGATTACATTTTGTGTCTGGATTAATAGATTTTGTGTCTATTCCTGCTGATGGAACAGTCAAAACACTCAAGGTAGTGCTTCCTTACCAATATAAGGGACAGGTGAAATGAAAACATGGAAAATTACACAGTAATCTATTATACTGTTAATAAATAATGTAATAAAAATTACATTATTCAATAGGGATGCGAGCACTTCTATCTCAGTCAAGTATCAGAAGAGTGGGAACGTTCCCGGAGAAAAAGTTTCACCTGGTTACGTAGGGAAAAATGCACTTCCTGTCCAAAGCAGAAAAAAAAGAGGAGGAATAGGGAATATGTAACGTGATGATCGTGTTCTGTCCTGCATTTGCACACAATTCATGCCCTGTCTCTAGTTAACTCCAAGAAACCATTCCTTTCCACCCATCCCCTACTGAATCTGACAGTTGAGGCCTCAACGCTTTCTCATTAACTGCTTATTAAACGTGATTAATCATTTTACGAACCCTTCCCAGACCTCGCATGGCTGAGGTCCCCGGTGACGTGGGCGGGTGTCCCTGGGCTGTGCGGATGCTTCTCGATGACCGAGCCCCTGCCATGGGATTCGCCATCCCAGCTGCAGAGAAGCCCTTGGGAACTTCTGCACCGTGGGATGTCACACACCGCAAACAAATCACGCCGGACTATCCGACCTGCTCGATCCTTGTGATGGATCGTTACACGTGAAAACTGGGGGTATGTCTTCTTCTGCCTTACAGAAGACAACAGTAAAAACATGTCACTAAGTGTACTAAGATCATTAGAGGTATGATTAGTTTCTAAAAACACCAACAAATCAATTTTCAGATCTTACAGCTTCAGTATGGTAGTTCACTTCAAAATTCTGGGTACTATGTTCATCATTCACTAAAAATAGTCTAAAACCTCAAATAAAGAACAATTTAGTGGCATTGACTATCATGGCACAAACGGAAGCATTACTTCATCAGTCCAGATATTTCACGTTCAGATACTGATCTAATGAAAGCAATTAAAAGAATTAATAAAAAAGAAACCTCTGGCACCCGTGCAGCTGTAGGTGGGGCTCTGCTGGTGTTAATGTGGCAACACCCGGAGGCACAGACACCGTGAGCCCTTGTGGGAGCAGGTGTCAGATACCGAACAGCACCAATCTGATCAATACTGTTTATCAAGAGGATAAACAACCCTGAATTTTATCTACATAAGCCAGTACTCAAAAGCTGCACAGGTTTTATGAAGAACAGAGACTAAATATTAGTGCTACAGCAGTTTCATAGCACCTGCAAAGGTGCTGTATTACTAAGGTTGATTTTTCTTTATAGCTCATATAAAATGAGGCGCTGACTGCTATTTGTTGCATAGCTTTTTCCCTCACATAAAAATTGATGAGATTATAAGTTGATTCATAGCATTACTTTCCATGTTATAGCTGTACAAGGTTTACTGTGAAATTTTATATAGGGACAGATTTAAACTCTATCAACGTTTTGCCACTATGACAGCCATTCAGTCTAATGCATTAAAAAAATTGCCATCTGCTGCTAACCCAAGTGTCATTATTACATTTCTTTCAGCGGTTTAAGTCTAAGTTTCTTCCATATATTTGAAATTTCAAATGAAAAAGACAGCTTGATATCAACAGGGTTTTAAAAATTATCTACACCGAAGTCATAATTTCCTCTATCTCTGCCCCCAAATATTAATTCTTACATTTGAATTTGCAAAGCTTCATTTAATTTGACTAATTACAGTACAAGTCTAATAAGTCTATCGATCTCTGCAGCTAATCATGCACACCTTTAATTGGAGGATGCCAGCACTTACGAGTCATGTTTTTGAGACAAGATCACACAGGATGTTATGACAACGTGGATCAAAGGGACACGGGCAGCATTGCTGTGCCTGTCCTCCTGTGGGCATTTAAACCCTAGCGAGGGTCGACTGATGAAAATGGTGGTGAGGTCCCACTCCAACTCTGGCCTCGCAGGACTCGCCTCCTGGAGCGTTCCTGGGGCACCCTGTGCCCACAGAAACCTTTCGTCCTGTGTCCAGCCCTGCAATCCGTGGTCCTTCCTCCTTCCTTCCATCGACTTCCACTCAAACGACTGCACGTGGCCCTCCCTGTCCCCAAGGGACAAACACATATTTATTCAAATATATAATGAAACGTGTATTTGTGCAGATCAGTTGCCGACATAAGTCCTGGGAAGGGCATTTGAGTATTGTTAGTAACAATAATTGGAGTTATCAGTCAGGTATCGGGGGAAGGACAAAGAGATAATGTTTTAGTGTGAAATAGAGGAAACACTTCAGAGATATTTCTAAATTCTTCAAGGAGCAGCATGAGGTATCAGCATCAAGACCATTCTTGGGCTTGTTCGAAGGCAGCGAAACTCAGTTTGAACTGGTTTGTGTTGATGTAACCACCACCTCTCCTCAGCAAAGCTTCAACAGCAGAAATACCACAGAATCAGCAGAAAATCGACCTGAGGAAAAGACATACTACATCTATTTTAGGCATGTAATGGCAAAGCATAACAACCAGAATATATTGGAAATTTACATACATTTTAAAATCTATCATAACCACGAATCATTTCTCATTTGGACTGTGTTCAACAGGAATTTTCTTGCAGAAAAATATTTACCATTATTTGAAGATCTGGGAATTACTGCTCGATGAAGAAAAATGATGACAGTAATTGACATCATGAGAAAACTCAGAAAGAAAAAGGAACAACCCAGCTCCCTGAAAGAAAACAGATTAATCTCTTAATCTCTTAAGAAAGAGATTCCAGGGTAGGCCTCAGTCTGTCAAAGCAAATTTCTCCTGAAACACACCAGATTTAAAAAATGGAGCAAAACAGAAAAATCACAGATACAGAAAAGTATTAATTTTCATCTACCTATCAGTAATGTTACTTTTGGAAATGTTCACAACATCAAGTAAAATTCAATTCTGAATGCTGCTTGGTTAACGGAAAGTTACAGTACTTAGTATTACATTGCTGAACTTGGGTTTTTCTGTTTTGTTTGGCTTTATTTGGCTATTCATATGTTATTGTTTCAGCATCAAATACATTGCACAACATAATGCAGAATCAGAAAAAAGCAGGATCTTTTTAATAGCAAAGCACACTGGAAATTCTGATTATTTTTTTTTTTTTTTTCCAAATTTGAATAAGCACAAAGTTCACTTTTAATACCAGCTGCCTATTATTAGAGCTAAACCCTGTTACAGAATCCCAGAGTGTCAGGGGTTGGAAGGGCCCTGGAAAGCTCATCCAGTGCAATCCCCCCATGGAGCAAGAACACCCAGATGAGGTTACACAGGAAGGTGTCCAGGTGGGTTTTGATTGTCTCCAGAGTAGGAGGCTCCACAACCTCCCTGGGCAGCCTGGGCCAGGCTGTGTCACCCTTACTGAGAAGAAGTTTCTTCTCAAATTTAAGTGGAACCTCTTGTATTCCAGTTTGAATCCATTGCCCCTTGTCCTGTCACTGGTTGTCACCCAGAAGAGCCTGGCTCCATCCTCCTGACACTCCCCCTTTCCATATTGATCCCCAGGAATGAGTCCCCCCTCAGTCTCCTCTTGTCCAGCTCCAGAGCCCCAGCTCCCTCAGCCTTTCCTCACACGGGAGATGCTCCACTCCCTCCAGCATCTTGGTGGCTGCGCTGGACTCTCTCCAGCAGTTCCCTGTCCTGCTGGAACTGAGGGGCCACAGCTGGACACAATATTCCAGGTGTGGTCTCCCCAGGGCAGAGCAGAGGGGCAGGAGAACCTCTCTGACCTACTGACCACCCCCTTCTAACCCACCCCAGGTACCATTGGCTTCCTGGCCACAAGGGCCCAGTGCTGGCTCATGATCACCCTGCTGTCCCCAGGACCCCCAGGTCCCTTTCCCCTACACTGCTCTCTAACAGCTCATTCCCCAACTTACACTGGAACCTGGGGTTGTTCCTGCCCAGATTCAAGACTCTACACTTGCCCTTGTTATGTTTCATTAAATTTTTCCCTGCCCAACTCTCCAGCCTGTCCAGGTAATGGCAAAAACTGGTCAGGCACAAACTCCAAAAAAGTATAGAATCAGAATAAAAAAGGCTTTTCTATTATTTCCTCCTACCCGAAAAGCTCAAAGCATGATTTTTTTTTATTATTATTTTTAATTAATCCTACCCTTCTGTAGGATCAGCACTCTAATCTCCGTTGTTTGGGATACAGTGATTTTTGTTTGGGATTTGGGATTTTGCAAATATTTTGCAAATACCAAATAGGGCTTATTCACTGACCACAAGAACTTGTCATAGAAACTGCAGATCCTATGGATCACATTATAAGAGACAAAAAGCCTTACGTACAAAATTACTAAAGTAAAATAATATAAACATCATGACCTTTATAATCACATTCAGCAATATGAACTCTGGTTTGGATTTGACTTCTTCCAAAATTCTTTATGATTCTCTTAGATTGCAAGAGTTGAATCACTCCTCGTAGTTTAATCAGTCATAAACCAAAATCTTTGTTTCTTTTATGTATTTTATGATTTCTTACATCCTGATGACAGCAGAAAGTTTAGTAAAGCTTCCTAAAGCATCCAAGTAATTTAGGAATTGAAATCCAAAGGAAGAAAGTATATTTATACTTCGGTCTTATTAAGAACAAAGAGAATTTAAGCTTCTGTATTTCTGAAAATAGAGAAATTCAGCTGCACACACTACAGTGAATTAATGCAAAAATTTCACTTTACCGCTATTATCGCTCTTTCTATCAGTACATTTCACCAGGTGCTTCACTCCCAGGGGTTTGAAGAGCACTGACACACATCCAGTTGTTTTAGAAGAAAAAAGGCACCAATAAAATGAGTACCCTTAACAAAGTGACTTCTTAGAAAATCTTACACAATGGGAAGGGTTCTTCCACAACTACGGAATAATCCGGACTATGGGTTTTATTTGTGAGTCAGTTTTTACTTCCAGAAGTGTGCCGCATCAGCAAAAATGAATCTTTAACACAGAGTAACCAAGCGCATATCAGGAAACCTCTCATTTTACACTAAATACAAAGAGCTCTCCGCAGCAGCAAACCCCAACATACTTTGCAGGGTTAAATCTGGCAAGGAAAGCAGCTGCTTTTAGAGCCACACTGTGATACACAACCATCACCTGAACTGGAATTCACTCCACTCCTCATTGTTCTGTCTCCGAATCAATGCCCTGACTTTCTGATGAATAATTCAAGAGATGCACAGGCTCTCTCTATTTTAAGCACAGCTATTGAACTTGACTGCACAGCGAACAAGTTAAAAGTTCAGGTTAGGAGTGAGGAGACAAAGCGATCTGGAAGACAGAAGTGCCATGTTTCCATGAGCTGGGGGAGGTCCCTGGTGCAGATGGGTCCACGTGCTGAGGAGGGACCCTCCCCAGCCGCCCGGGGCGTCCGAAGGAGGCCGTGGCACCGGAGCCCGTTGGTGAAGCTCTACGGAAATATCTACGTTCCACAGAGCCTAAATTAAAGCCAGATGTTGGAAGAGCAGATGCCTGAAATTTACTGTCATTTCAAGACAGAATAGAAACACTTGTTAATTTTATTATTCACTGAGTAAATTGTCGTGCTAAGGAAGCCATGTAGAACATTTATAATTTCCTGATGCATCTCCTGTTAAAGAAACAGGTGCTCTATTGACTGAAACCTTGCAATTAGCATGAAATCTGAACCACAAACTAAATCTGTGTTATGATTCCTACTCTGGTTACACAATTCAATATTATTATATTCTTATCAGTCATTTTAAAAAGATAAGGTAAAGTATGTCAAGATGGTAACAACACTTATGTCAAGGGCACAGCACTAGAAAAGGAAATGGAACAATTCAAGTTAAAAAGATTGATAGTAAGTGGAAAGTTTTCCATGTCTTACTGCAAATTACATTGCTTTAATCTGGGCAAACATGGTCTGTGCTGAGCTTGTAGGCAGGTAACCTTTCCATGGCAACTTCTGACAAAACGTTCCATTAAAAGCTCTTAATGAACCAAGACTTAAAGAGTGATCATTTAAAAAAAAAGAACAAGATTGAGAAGTTTCCCTGTCAGATGCAAGTTTATTAGCCCAATAACAGTGATTTTATATATGGAATTACAACACAATTGTGACAACACTGCAATAAATTGGAGGTTGGATGACATGCAGCTTTACAAGTCTCTTTTCCTTACAGTGCAGCAATGGCACTGGTCAAATTTTACTGGATAAGAGGAAAGGAAAATCCTCAGTTTCCAGAAGCCATTTTCATGGTGTCCAAACCCAACAACCATCTATAAAATTTCTTTGAAGAGTGTGAGTGCAGAATGGCAAGTAACCTCTCAACAGAACAACCAAATGTTCTAATTACGAAATCAGGCCATACCTGTCTTACGAAACTTCTCTCACTATTGTTGTTGCAGTTTTTAGAATGCCATCTACCAAGAATATCTTAAATTAACCTGAAGAGCACTGATCTTAACACATTTTATTCCTCTGTTTTAGAGAACGCATTCTGCCAACAGCAGCTCAAAAGTAGCCAGGAACCTGAAAAGCCATTTTGCAGCCTTCAAACACAGTAAGAGAAACCGCAGCAACCACATCGGATGAGAAAAACGAGCTCAAAATACAGAAAAGATTCAACAGAAAATACACTAACAGCACTCTCTTGTGCACCTAAGAATGTTTAGAACTGCCCAAGACTATGTACTGAAGGAGTAGTGCAAGACAACAAAACCATCTTCATTTTTCAGAGTCAACCGTGACAAAACGTAACAGAAGAATAAGTCTTTTGATGTAAAGAAAGGAAGCATGCTCTAGAATCTGCAAACAACCTGCATGTTGGACCTTACCATTCATTAATACAAACTTTATCAAGACCATTAAAATAGTTAACCCTGATAAAACAGACACGTTTTTACAAAAATACAGCAATGCTACAGGGAAGCAATCAAGAAAAGTCGCTGGTTTTATGGCAGTTGGGCTAATTTGAATGCATTAGCTTTGCAACTATTTTGTACGTCAGTTTTTTCACGTATGGGCAATGATTTCACTGCATCACCCTAACTGTTTGTCCTGGTTTTGTTAAAAACAAGTTTATCTTTCAGTGAATTTTGCCTGTCAGCCAAAGCCTTCATATTAACTGCATTTTCCTGGAGAACCAGACACATGTTTTGGTAAACCTAGCAATGGAATGCAAACTTATTGATAAGCACAGATGGACATCTCGCAAGAGGGGCGACGAGAAGGAAGTGACCAAGAAACTGACCAACTGTGTATAACATCCCATTCACGTGAATACTTCATATAAAGTGGGAGATCATGAGGATCTCATCCCTTTTCCCTTTTTCCTTATGGCGACATTAGGAGAGGACCTTGCGAGTCGTCCCTGCGAACTGAGGCCTAGTGAGAGACTGAATCCAGCTCCGGTTGGCTGCAGAGTCCAGTCCAGGACTTCAGGTGCCGGCTCTGCAGTTGCTGAGACTTTCAAGATTGGTTTTGTATATTTTGTATTATTTTCTCTATTCTTATTAGTAGCATTAGTAAAACATCTTTAATATTTTCCAACTCTCTTCACTCTGTCCTTCTTTTCCTCTGTCCTGAGTGGAAAGGGGGGAGAGGGAGGGGAGAAGTAGTGGGGGGGGAGAGGGGGTTAACAATACATCTGCCAGGGTTTGATTGTCACCCCGCAATCTTAACCCTCGACACTGTTCGACCCAAAGATTTTCAAAAGCACATTAGTTCAACTTTTTATAAAAAACTTTGAACCTCAGCTAAGTCGCAATAAACTCACAGATTCTCCATTTTGTAAAGAACATCTAAAACTTTAGAAACAAACACCTGTATACATCCTGAAGTTGCAAAAAACATATTAATGAATATCTGCAAAATAACAGATTACTAACCAGGGCAATGCAACTGTTTTTAATGCTGCCATTAGCAGTCCAGACACTTCTTCGCAGCCTAAAAAATCACGTATGGCGATCAGACTTCAGTCACTATTACCGCTCATGAGCAGCACCTGTTAAAGGGGATTTGTTTTCCTTTGTTGGATCCCTCTCATATATATATATTTAAGTATTTTCTTAATATAATTAAGAAAAACCAGTGTGATTTAAGAATGCATCAGGTATTTCACAGTTTAATATCTCCAGCATCTGCTTCAATTATTTTAAAAGGTTAAAAAATGAAACAGAGAGCTAAGTCATCATTATCCCCACAAACCTTATTAAGCAACCCCGCTGAGCTGTTTCCAGCTGAAAAAACACCAACACCATTTACACAGGCTACAGTAACAGAATAATCACTTCTCAAAGCCAACTTTTGAAACACCCATGTGATACAACTACACTAAAATTAAATTACAGCTGTAGAACGGTGTAGGTGTTTGCAGACAGAGTAAGGGTTACAAATCATTATGAAGTACATTATTAGGATAGATACCTGTTTCACATTTATTGAAACTCATTCAGACAGGGTTATCTCCCACGAGAACAAAACATCCCCCACTTCCATTCCAGATCACAATTTTTGTCACTAGATAAAGAAACAGCATTGTTTGCCCCATATTACAATTCCTCAAGCAGTAAAATTATCACATTTTAGATTGACCTAAAATGATAACTGATTTCTTTACCCCGCTTAACACAAGTCACTTGTTGTCTTTAAAAGCAACACTTGAAAATGCAGATGTAACAAGTTCTGATTGAAGAGCCCCGTGTAAACGCTGCGGCTGCGACCCACACTGCGTCGGTGCTGCCGGCAGGACTTGTCGTGCTTGCACAAACAGCCGTTTACACAGCCCAACGGGTCACACACAGCAACACAGACAGCCTGGGCAACGCACAACTTTCAAGCAGCAACTGCCACTTAACATATTTCTGTAATTTTCCAAAATATTACAATGATATAATAATAATAATAATGCTACACGTTTCTAACCGGCTGTCCATGTGCATCCCTTCATCTATTCTTAAAAAAGAAAGATCTCTCACATCCAACAATATTTCTTATTCTCTAACGTTAAGACGACACATCTTATCTCGCTGGATGGAATATGCACATGGCTTGTGTAAATCATCCTGTCAATCAAATACAACTGCCCGATTCTATCCGTGATTCATTTAATCGCATGGTTATACAGCTGAACAGAAAACCACGCACCCTTTACTGCCCCCTGCTAATCCTTAAAATCCAAAGTGTGTTTTCTTACCTCAGCAGCCTGTGTTTCCTGGTGTAATAAAGTTAGACCTGTCAAGTCTTCCAAGAAGGAATGTGAAGAATTAAAAACTTTAGCTAGGAAATTAAACCCTTCTCGTTCATACTGGTCGAGGACCTGTCAAACAAACAAACAGAAAAGGATGCTCATCACGCGACTCTTCATCATGCTTTGCTCATAAAATCGCAGCACAATCTTTCTGAACGCTCAGAAAATGGCTGTATATTGTAAGCATATAGAAAGCATAGAGAGAAAAAAGGCAATAATTTCTCCAACTCAATTTGTAAAGAGGGAAAGGTGGAGATAAGAAGGAAGAGAAGCGAGGTTTGAAGTTTCCTGGCTTCAACATTTTTTCAAGCTTAAAACAAGACAGACACTATGGCAAGAACAAAAAATTTCATTTTGAAGTAATGAAAGGAGCGTTTGAGCTACACCAGATGCAGTGAAAGCCCGTTCCGATACATCAGTGAAGGGAAAGAACCACGCTGGGACAGGCTGAAAAGTTCTCCGAGTCAGTGTCCAAGTCCAACATCCTCCCAATCTCCAGAGATTCGTGGTTCTAAGACTATTGTATCTCAAAGCACTCCCCGTCTTTCTACTCCTATTTTTCCAGTTTATCTTTTGAGACAAGAATGTGAGGATGGTTTCAGCCTATGTTTCTCTCAAGCCCCTGATCATGAAGAATTTTATTTCATGCAGCTTTAGCTTAAATAACTATTTGGTAGGCTGATTTCAATCAAGTATGATAGAGACTGAGGAACTAAATGATAAACACAAAAGATGAATGTGATTCTAAAAGTTTTTTGAAAGCAGGTAGCAAGAAAATGGAAGGAACTTATGACAGAGCAACCCCAGTGTCCATTGTTTTCCAGTTTTCCTTCTCCCACTGAACACCTGCTCTGCTGTCCCAGGCTCAGCGATGAAGCAGCTGAGCTCCAGGCTGTAATGCAACTTCTCCTATAGAAATACAGGTAGCGCAAGCAGGATGCACGCAGGAGCTTCAGAAACACACCAGATTTTAATACAATGGAGTATACATGGTATCGACAGAGGCAGGGGAAGGATCGTCAGTATCGCCCCACAGAGAGAGGCCGCAAGAGTCCATGGATGGACAGAATGCCTGCCAACACCTTTTACTGTGAAAGGTATTGTCACCTTTCTCAACATTTAGACCTTCATCTCAATCACCATCTCCCTCAGATAAATCAACATCACAGTATCACAGTATCACAGTATGTTTGGGATTGGAAGGGACCTCAAAAGATCATCCAGTGCAATCCCCCCATGGAGCAGGAACGCCCAGGTGAGGTCACACAGGAACATGTCCAGATGGGTTTTGAATGTCTCCAGAGAAGGAGACTCCACAACCCCCCTGGGCAGCCTGTTCCAGTGCTCTGTCACCCTCACTGAGAAGAAGTTTCTTCTCAAATTTAAGCGGAACCTCTTGTGTTCCAGCTTGATCCCATTACCCCTTGTCCTATCATTGGTTGCCACCGAGAAGAGCCTGGCTCCATCCTCATGGCACTCACCCTTTATATATTTATAAACATTAATGAGGTCCCCCCTCAGTCTCCTCTTCTCCAAACTAAAGAGCCCCAGCTCCCTCAGTTCAAGAGGGAAGGACAGAAAAAGGAGCTAATGAGCAGGCAGTTTCACATATGGCTGTTATTTTTCAGAATGACGACCATTGCCAAACCCGACATCTGTAAAAGCCAGCACCTCTTCCAGTTGCTGATCCTGATAATCCCCTCCTGCCTCTCACCCACATGCGCTGCTCCTGCCTGTTTAAACCCCCTGTATGTCTCAAGTCCCTGCATGAGTCCCTCTTCACCACATCCGTTTTCACAAGCGGCACGGCATTGCTGTCGTATCGCACCTTCCAGAAACGCGTCCTCTGCAGACAGTGGGCTACGAGCTGTACTTGGAAAAAAGCTGAAGTAAGAGAAATTTGTACAGCTCGCGTGCTCCTTAAACATACCCGCTCTCACTGCACGGACAAGTCCCCCAGAACCAGTGGAATGCATTTCTGCTGGAAAAGAAGAAAAAAACCACCCTGAAAGGGCTGCAGTTTGTTCTATTGTGAAACAGGTGACTCAACCCAGCGAGCGTCACGCTGAGGTTTACAAACAAACAGAGGAGCCGCGCTGCCCCCGGCCCAAGGGGCCGTTCACCCTTCTGGGGACAACAGGAGGGGCAAAATATAGGGCTGGGGCTGGCAATGGTTTCATTACTGATTAACTCAACCAAAATCACAACTTACTCCCAGCAATCTTACTCTTCTGTAGTTTAACAATTCCTAAAGGTCTCAACCTTTGCATTGATAAATTTTAAAATTGTGGGAACTTGCGCAGCCCAGCAGCCTTCTTCAGCAAAACACCGCCAGAATGTAAGTTTACCAGTAAAAACAGACTGGGATCTGCACTCAATTCTTCATGCAAAATGCAAAAAAGGAGATCAAAAATTGCTTAGGAAGATTTTTTGGGGTTTTTCTTGTTGTTTTTTATTCTTGAGATAAACACACTAAGAGAAACTCATGTGACTGTTCACAATGCAATGTAGAGAACTGGAAAACCTCAGCATTCCATTTGAGATGTATCCTCCTAATAATATTATCATCCATTATATATATTTTGAAATTACACTGTGAATATGAACATACATGACTATTCTGTGTTTCAAAATTCTAATAATATGACCAGATGTGCAGGAGTCTTTTACATTTGGCTTTGTGAAACACTGTATACAGATAGCAGTTTAGAAACTTGGATTAAACTCGCAGCCCTGCTTATGTTTAGTCCTCAAAGGTATCGGTATTATCAAACATTTTGCTGTTGCTTTAATTGGTTGGAACCACAATACAGAGCTTATGAGACATTTAGTGACGTAGGTCAGAGTATAGTTTGTAGTATGTTGAAACAATATTCAGCCTATACACAGTGAAACTATATCCTTTACTGTAAAATATTATACCATACCAAAGAAATGCAGGAACAACAACAATAAAATGTTTTGGTCTCTTCCCAGAGGTAAAAATTGCTTAAAGATGTATATCACATACGCAAATATTATGAACAAGGAACCATGTGCAACCTTGCTATCTATAAGAAGTTGATCAAATAGCCTTCAAATCTGGTTGATTTTGTCACTTGGCAAAGAACTCAAGCCCCAGGTGACAACACGTGGGTGGGTCCGTGACCCCGTGCTGGGCGCTCCGTGTGAAGCGAGACGTGCCGGACGCCCCCGCGGCCCCTGCCCAAGCAGCCCCGGTGCGGCTGCCTGGGGTTTGCCTGAATCACCTCGAAGAATCTTCATTAAATTCAAGTGCCCTGTTTATTTTGATTAGCATAGAAGAGACCAGGAAGTCTCCCTCTTGTCTTTCAAAACACTGATATGAATAAAAAAATAATATGAATAAAATAAGATTACAGAACCATGAGTTGAAGGTATAGTATTTTTTGATCTAGGGAACTGTAGCCTGTTTTTTTCATTTTGTTTTCTCTTGTTTACTTGTTTGTTGTTGGGTTTTTGTGTGTGTGCACACGCTTTGTTTAAGTTGGGCAGAAATGCTATACATTAGTAGGACCAAATCTGCTCTTGAGAGATTGATTTTTCCCCTGTGTAAACTCCATCATATCACGCTTCTAGACTTCACATCATGCCAAAATGGCACATCTAGGTTAGGGTAACAAATCTGACTGCAGACATGGTATCTTAAAAACCTAAATTTCAACAATACAGAATATTTTTCTTGTATTAGCACCCACAGAAGCCTGAAAACCTTTATCAAAACATGTACTTGCTGGAACAGCCGGCTGAACAGAAGTAGCTGTTAAGTAGTTTTGAAACAGAAATTCCAGCCCCATTGGCCCAGAGAACCCGCTCCATGCAGGCAACGGCTGACAGAACATCTTGTCACTCTCAGAGACCTTATTCCCCATGTCAGATGATTAAAACTTTACTGTAAATACCACAAAGAGGATAAACACCATTAACTTGAGCACATCTAACATTTCTTACAGTAACAGCTGTCTTCTGATCAATGTAACGTGGCATATATTTGTTCAAAAAGAAAAAAGAACGAAGCAAAATAAAACTCATCTCCAATTCCTGTGCCAGGGGACCTCACAGGAATACTCTGCAGGTCACCAGGAATAAAGCCAGTCTACTCATCAAATAGGCACAAAATACTTCTAAAAAATGTTTCCAGATTTAATAAGTGCTCAATTTGCTGCTGTGTGGAAAGGATATTTTCTCCTATCTAATCATGTCCAGCAGAGTCTCACAGTTGCTTTCTCAGTTCTTAACAATTCTCACTGCTGCTACCACCACGCTCGGTACCAGTGTGAGCATTCAGAATAACAGCTTTACAGGAGGAAAATGCTGGAGAGACGTTCTAACTTTGTTCCTGTTGATCTCAAATTAGTCACTACCTGGCTGCAGATGTAAAAAATCCTTCAGAAACTTTTTGTGGGAGTAAACGCGTCATTATCCATTCATTTGGTGACATGTCACTACATAGCAATTAATTTTCTCAAGCAGAAAAAGCTGGAAAGCAGCAACCAAAAGAACCAGAAAGATGCACTTCTGCCTAGCAAGGCAAGCTGGAGCAATAGAGATTTCTTAAGGAACTCTTCTCTTTTTCTCACCTGCAGGTCACTTTCCAGATCTTGGGAGGAGAATCAGAAAGCAGGATGCCTTCTGTATCTCATCTCTGTTATAAATTTGTTAAATTTTTAGAACCACGCTCTTTACTGACACATGTAAATCTCCCCTCAGGCTGAGGCTCTAAGTTGGGTTCCAGTCTCCATTTCACAGAGCCAGAGCTACAACTGATTTTTCACATGATGGCATTTTAATAGAACAAATGAACCCGTGGATGCACATTATCACAACAGGGAGAAATCAATGTATTGCTTAAGTCTTTTGTGTAAATGATACATAGCAACCCATTTTATTAGCAATCTTCTTATTCTCGTCTGTTTACTGAAAGAAATTAATCTCATGGTAGGAGGGAAAAAAGAGAGGCTTAGAGTAAAAGAACTCGTTTTGAAATGAGAAACAGATGTGCGGCCTTGGTGTTATATTCTTAATAGCATTGTCCACAAAGAAGTCTCATTTGCTGAGTAGAAAGACGTACAAAAAGAGAATCTGGCTCCTGGATTGCGTTATAGCATAGAGTATCTGGTTAAGTAAAAATACAAAAATAAAAAACCTCCTAATTCCAAAAATGTGGCTACTGATGTAAAGTTGTCTCACAGTTTATGCTTCATTTCCTTTTCATAATTTCAAACATTTTTACCAGTATCTACATTTGTTTTGGCTATTTTGTTCTCTAAGTGCTTAGCATCTGTAGAGCCTGAAATGGTGTTGTTTGCCTTCCAGAAGAACCTTAGTAAGACAGCAATGCTACCGGATCTACTGTTTGACCTCAGTAAGACGCACGGACAGCCTGCCTCCAAAGCAACCAGGGTGCTGCTTTACACTCCTCCCGGCTTTGAACGTTTCCCCTCCACGATGACAGCTCCCCCCACCGCCCCTCGAAGGGCACAGATACTTCACTGAACGTTCCAGAGTCAGAAAAATCACAACATTCAATGTTTTGCTGAGAAATTTTACAGGCCTAGATATATTTTTGCACACTGGTAACTATCCAGTGATCACAGGCAATGCAGAAAGACTAGTCAACTGCTGCGAGTGTTAACGTGCAGAAAAGAGACATTTTGGTTTCAACAGCTGCTTGGAAAATAAGGAAGATATAAAATCTTCCTAGTTAAACCCTTCAAAGCTCAATGTATCTGCTCTTAAAACAGGGAGTTTAGTGAAAGACGATAATGCCGGGAAGGATCCCTCTAAGTGAGAACTGAGGCATGTGAGCCATTGGAATCTGGGCATGGGCAGCTGCACAGGCAGCACTGAGCCTTCAACATCTTACCATGACACCCGTCATCCCGGTTTCCTTACAAAAATCTTCAGCTCCCCAGCTCTTGCCTTTCCGTGAAGTTTTCCATTTTTATTGCCATGTGGTCCTAAAGAGCCTAATAAAGTGATCCTGTAATACATCTCTGAAAAAGAACGCATCAAAATGGAACTTTTTTGCAGATTGTGTAAAGATTTTTCAGAGACTCAGTTCATGACCCTGGAACAGAAGAGACTGACAACTTACATGAGCACGAAGATGACTCTTAATACATCTCATCTTCTGATAACACTCCAAGTATTATCTTAGTATGTGTATGAATGGTCGCACACACCTGTGCGTTCACACACAATTAAGTTTTAAGAACACGACCATAAAGCAAAGTTCTGAAGAAGGCCATTCTGAAAATATTTGAAGGTTATAAACCACTAGGCAAGAATGGCATCATTTTTGGCTCATGTCCAAATAATTAAAACACCCTCTGCATATACCGTTTTCTCTTTACCTTCCCATAATCATAATTAGAAATGAAAGCAAATCGGCATAAAACCTTCACTATTCCAAGCACAATATGCTGAAAATTCATTTAAGAAAGAGACTGCTCTTTTAATTTACAGGAGGAATGTAGTAACACAAATGTGTCTTATCTGTCGCTATTACCTACATCGATTTTGAAATGCAATGAACAGAAAATGGAATATGGACTTACTGACAAATAGGCCCTGAAAGGTCTCAACAAGATTTTCTTAGCTTAGGACTTCTCAGTTTCTTCTTTTGAATAATGAAAAGGAGAAAAATTAGAGTTCCTAGAAATTATAGAGATGTCAGTTCAAGCACGGTCTTGTCTACATTAAGTTCTCAGGAGCTGCGCATATTCTGAGCTTGCTGGAAATAACCTTGATACGTTTTATATGCAAGTGACCGTTTTTCCTGATATGAATTGATAGACTAATAATACAGACAAAACAGTGAGATTTTTATTTTAGCTACTCCTTCATAAATATTTATCGCAAATTATTTGAAACATAATGGCATCTTCAGATTTTCTACTTCACAGCATACAAGTGAAAGCACTAGTGAATAGAGTGAAAAGAAAGATAAAGGAGGAGGAAGAGCAGGAGGAAATAAACATCTCCATTCTAGAGACTGAGAACAGAGGAACAAAAGAGTTTTCAAGCAGACAATATCATTAGATCATCTGTCTTGACCTCTTGTAAAACATGGGCAGATCCTTCAGTCCCCTAATAGGCATCTCTTGCTCGCTCCACATTTTATGCTTGACGGATATTTACAACTTTACTTATCCCAGTTCTGCTTCCTGTCCAAACTTTATGCTGATTAGGTCATCAGCAGCTACAGCATTTTTGGCTCCAGCTCACAGTGGCAATAGCCACTCTGTCGCACTGTGACTGCAGAAAGTCCTTCTTCTTCGCCAGTAAAGCTCAGGGGAAAGACGATATGTGCCTGGACAACCTGTTTGCTACCCGTACACAGGGCAAAGCATCTAGAACACTATTCTCATTTTTGCCTTGAAGACACAGCCCAGAAACAGCCCCCATTCCCCACAGGAAACCCCTCGTGCTGGGGGTGAAGCAAGGTCACTTCCCCAAATATCTAAGAAAATGATTCTTCTCACAGAGAGGCAACTACCTCATACTGAATCCTACTCTGGCTGCTGTACAGCTTGACTCTACGAGGACTGGAGCGGCGCCTCTTGGATGGGCTGGCTCAAGCCAGCAAAAAGTCAGTGGTGCTGCCTATGGCGTGACCGATCGCCCCGGCTCCCACCTGCCGCCAGCCGTCCGCCAGACACCAAGCACCCAGAACCATCCCTGCCGCAAGCACAAACTGCCGGCGCTCAGCTGCTCCTCAGTCCAGAGCTCTAGCTTAAAAACCTGTATTTTATAGACTATATCAGAGCAGATTTGCTACAAGACCCATGCAAAACTGCACTTGAAAAGGAAAACCAGCATTGTCACCAAAACCACACATATTTACTGCATTTCATCAGTTTCGGTTACTTTGCCATCCTTTAAAATTCAATTTCCTTCACTTTTTTTCCAATTTCAAAGAAAACAGCAACGCTTCTGCAAAGACACAGGCAACCCTGTAAAAAATGTGGAAAAATTGAATAAAGGTTAAACTATTCAAAAATGCCTGCGTGGGTATTTGCAAACAGAAGAACAGTTGCCCAGTAAAGTGAGGCTGATGATTCGCCAAGTTTAACAAAAGAAAATAGGTATAGATGTAGACAGACTCCCGCCCAAGACTGCAGCGAGGAGAATGCAGAAAAACATACAAGAAGAAATGACACTAGTTAAAAATAGGAAGGTACTAAAAAATTATCTGTGAAGAGATGTAGCACACATCCCTTTAATCTCATGAGATCAAAAACATAATTGAAATACAAGCAATAACCCTGCATACCTGACAATGTTCATTCATGGGATTTAGACTCAAAACTTTACATAACCCTGCCAGTTTTTCACACTATCTCAGTTTTTTGTATATACACTCTAATAATTGACAATTAATATTCTTTGCACATAACTGATGCGAACCAGTATTTTGTCTCATTTTCTGCACTAAATATGTCAACATATTGAATGACTTTTTTAACAGTCACTAATATGGAAAATCATTATGTTACAGCCAGGAATATGTAGCTTTTTTTTTTGTTTCCTTAAAGTGATTCCTCACTTTACAAATAAAAAATCTAGGCAGACACAAAGTATACTGTGTCTATATTTTCTTTGATGAATATGCACCGAATCCTTAGAATAACTGAACAAAAAGTAAGGGAACAGAAGGCATTAGGTTGCAAGTATGCAAAAACTTTACGGAAGTAAAAAGAACAATTACAAATTACTCATATCCAGCAAAATAAACAACTGACCTTTTGAGTTCCAGCCAGAAACCTACAGAATCAGATCCGAACTGTTTCTACAATCCGCAATAGTAGGATGAACATCATCGTAACATCACCACAACTGCACGCTCCTCAATGTTATCCACTTCAGTATTCTCCAGCTTGGATTCTGCAATTCTTACGGGAGAGTCTGTCAGCAAGTAGATATTTTATATCAAACTAGCTTAGTTCAGCTTTGTTTTTACTGCCACAAACGGAATTCTGTACCAGCTTCACAGAGATGACAAGGCAGCATTAAGTTATTAGAATAAATAATTAAAAGCAGTATTCTAGACACAGCTAGATATTGAAAATGTGGTGGATGCTCTCTCTTTCCTGCTGATTGATAGTCCTTTAACTTTGTACTAATTGTAGTTAAAATGCAATTGAATTGGAAGAAGAAAAAAATACTGAAAAACCCAAACAACTCTAGGACCCATGAAATCTAATTTAAATCCAACTGAAATACAACCTGTCAGAAATATGAATTAAATGTTTTTTACAATGGCAGGTTTCTTCTTCCCCTTAAAAACAGTATTTTAAAGCTGTTGAAACTTAAAAACGGGAAATTAAATTTTATTCATGGTGTAGAAACTGTATTGTATGAGTTATGTATTTTCACTTAAACACTTCAAACAATTCTGGTTTTTCTTTTAGTTCAGATAGAGATTTCTATTTAAGATAGACCTCATACACCGTTCTCTCTCCCGCTCACTACTGCTTACAATAATATCTTGCACTCATGTAAGATCACTGAACAATTACTGGAACATGGTTTTTCTTCTTTAATGCTATTTAACTTGGAGACAAGTAAACCAGTCAACGCCACGGACCAGTCAGTAACACCAGCTGCTTCTTGGACCAAATTCGGGCATTCTCTGCAACGGAGCTTTGCTTCCGCTATCTGACACGGTGCGCTGCCACATCAGCACACGTCAACGTGCTATTGCACTCAAACGTCAGGAAACACGTAACAAATTCACCAAATAAAAGAAGTACAAAACAACAAAGTCATTTGTTTTCTTCTCTGAAGGGCAAAAGTGTGTTACTTATTACTAGAAATGGATTCTTAACCTAGCAGCTCTAGTATTCTGAAACCAAAAGTAATAACAACCGAATTGCCAATTTTCTGGAGCCAAGGGAAGATGGAATAAAGCTTCAGAGAACTGTATGTTCTCTGTTCTTTTATTCTCCTTCCTCTTTCTCTCGCCCTGTCAAGAAAACTTCTTGATCGTTCAATAAGCAGAGTTCAAAACTTCCATTGCAAAGAACATGATACTGAAGAGAGGCTCCTGAAAACACTTTGTTGTCAGCCTTAGTTATCTACTCCCTGGTGTCATGGAGACAAGACCCCAAACCAGAATGATTTGGGGAGGAATATTGTTTTGTTATTCAAACTCAGGTTATATGCCAAGTTGGATTCAAACTCACTAAGATAGCTAAGGAAGAAGTCGTCTTACATGATGAAGACAAATGGATTGGCTAAAATAAAGATAATTATCTTAGCATAGGGGGCTGGGTAATAAAAACTGTTTTTGCTCAGCAAACCATGAAAGATGCAAACCTCCACATTTCAACATTTCGATACAGTGGCAAAGACCCACACTGCAAACAACCATTTTGAGCTGCACACAGAGCTGCCAGCTTCTGGGAGGCACAGATTTCCTTGTCCTGGAGTCAGAAGTTCTGAAAATGCGTCTTCCTCTCAGAGCCCTGAACGCAAAATAAATCCTCACCCATGTGAAAATATGTGGGTGGGTGTTTTAGTCTCACAAGACACAAAGTGATCATTAAGTTTTTATAAACTGTGTCACAGAATCACAGAATGGACTGGGTTGGAAAAGACCTCAGAGATCATCCAGTCCAACCCTTGGTCCAACTCTAGTCCGTTTACTAGATCATGGCACTAAGTGCCATGGCCAATCTCAGTTTAAAAACCTCCAGGGCCGGTGAGTCCAGCACCTCCCTGGGCAGCCATTCCAATGCCTGACCACTCTCTCTGCAAAGAATTGCTTTCTAATCTCCAGCCTAAATTTCCACTGGCAGAGTTTAAGCCCATGCCCCCTTGTCCTATTGCTGACTGTCTGGGAGAAGAGACCAATCCCCACCTGGCTATAACTTCCCTTCAGGTAGTTCTAGAGAGTGATGAGGTCACCTCTAAGCCTCCTCTTCTCTAGACTAAACAAGCCCAGCTCCCTCAGCCTCTCCTCATAGGTCTTATGTTCAAGTCCCTTCCCCAGTCTTGTTGCTCTTCTCTGGACTCGCTCCAGCACTTCAATGTCTGATCCTCACAAGTCTATGGGACCAGATGGGATCCATCCTAGGGTGATGAGGGAGCTAGCAGAAGAACTTGCCAAGCCGCTCTCCATCATCTCCCAACAGTCCTGGCTCACTGGGGAGGTCCCATATGATTGGAAACTGGCCAATGTTACCCCAGTCCACAAAAAGGTCTGCAGAGCTGACCCTGGCAACTACAGGCCTGTCAGCCTGACCTCGGTGCCTGGCAGGGTTATGGAGCAGATCATCCTGAATGGAATCACACAGCACCTTCAGGATGGACAAGGGATCAGACCCAGCCAGCATGGGTTTAGGAGGGGCAGGTCCTGTCTGACCAACCTGATCTCCTTTTATGATCAGGGTCAATTCTTAATGTAGATAAATACATTAACAACATAAGGTAAAATGGAATAACATATTACTGATGTGTTGTGGAGAAGCAGATTATTTTTTTCTCCTTGAGAAAAACAGTAAGTAATCACAGCAAGAAATCAGTCCCTGCTGTAACTCCAACTAAATTACAACAGGGAATACGAGAGATTAGTCAAAAAGAAAACTAAACACCCGCTCCTGCAGGCTGATTTCTAGCACCATGATGCCTGGGAAGGGAGCAGAGGACCAGTGACCACTGCCCACACCCGCCCGGCCTCACCTTTCCAACCATCCTGCTTGTGATCTGACTGAATTTTTAAACAACGTTGCTTCTCTTCAGTAACATAAGATCCAGCATCAAATTTTGAATCCTTCCTTCTGTTGACTTTGGGAAGGTGTTTGGTGTCAAGAACTCATGTTCTCTATAAAACATCAATAAACCTGCATCCTATTACTCCAAATAAACGGTGGAAAACATTCCTCATTTCTAACTCTTCCAGTCTGGTCACAGCAGTGCTAACTCACGGGAACGTCAACCTGCTTGCTGAATTTCGGTAATGATTTAAGAACAAACATACGCACATTGTGTCCTTCCCTGTGCACCTCACTGTGGAGCAGTTGTGTCCAAGGCAGATGCTTTGGCCTGGCTGCCCATGGGACACGCTGGGATGCTTCTAGTTGTTACGACGGACTCCGCAAGGAGTAACAAGAACTACATGTATTTCATTTACATCATGTACTTCATTTTGGATATAGGACACAGATAATGAGCTCTTTCCCACCTTATTAGATTGTAGCGGTGTTGGTTTTTTTATGTTTCATTTTCCAATTATCATCTACCTGTTCACACAGACACCCCCACCTCCCCCAGTGCACAAAACTCAACACACTGCTGATTCCACAGTCTTTCCTCTGTTTGTAAAATAGAATAATACTTAAAGTTAATGCTACTGTTAAGATTTCTGGGGTTCTTGATCACATTCACCCTTCCTCTCAGGGAAAAAAATTCCATCGTAATGGTCACATCACCGCGGTCACCACTTCTCAGTGTGTGACGTGACCTTCTTAGCACACATCAGTTTCCTTCTGATAGTATCATTTTACATGGGATATTTACATCTATTTTGTTTACTTTATAATAGAAATTCAATAGTACTTCAATTTTTCAATAGTAATGCAATTTCTGAAATAGTAAGACCAGGTGTTATTTTCAGGAATGCACGTCTTTCACGTGATCAGCAGTAAAACCACTCTCACTGTGACTAATTTTGAAAACATGATTTCAATCCTCTCACTAAATTTAAAATTGATATCCAGAGAGGTAAAGACTGCCTGAGATTACAAAAATTACAAGCAAGATAATCCTGCCTCCTGCTCCCTCCAGTTAAGATGACGTTTTTGCAGAGGAAAACCAAAAGTGATAAATTTCTGTAAGTCACGTATCATAAAGCAATTTTCTGTGCCACTTTAAGAGAAAGAAAAGTATTACATTTAACTCAGTATGCTGAAAGTATGCCTAGCTATATTAATGATGCATTCTTTAATTCTGAATGAAATCTATCCAATACTAATACAGAGGGTGCACTGTATGTAGAAGTTTCAAATGCTAACATGTAAATTCAGGAAATAAGGAAAGTTATACCTGGACGCAGTTACATAGACTTAATGCTACAGCACAGCTACAGAAATAACTCGTTTTAAACATTCTTTTACATTTTTGCAGTGTTCGTTCCTGAAGGACAAACATTCCTCCCCATTTCCCCCATCACTTCTGCAACTATGTAAGAATGAGCCTTTTGAAGGACAGGAAAAGACCAAGACTTTTTTACCCCCATGACTTATACATCTCTATTTACCGTCAACACAACATTTAAGTTGAGAGATGTATATATAACTTAAAGATTCAGCACAATTTCCCTGACAGATCTTACAACATGCTGTCACTGGGAGAAAGCAAATAGGAAAGTTTTTCAATGCAGGTCGAACAAATATGAAGGGTCTTGCTGGAATCAAAATTAGAACCATCTCAAGTGAAAAAGCTCAGTAAGTTAGTGAATACTGCGCATTACTGTCATAACTGATCGGAACCATTTAAAATAAGAATGCCCGCAGAGCAGTTAGCAGATGAGAACAATAAAAGCATTGTTATGTCTACATGATGATAGATTTCAAAACTGAAACACTCATAAATAACTTACACAATACAGGCACGTAGTAAATGTCACAGCAAAAGCATCTAATGTATTCCTGGGATGTTATAAAGAGAAAACATCTGCATGCATAAGGAAATATCTTGACTGAAAACAGAAACTGTAACACAGTGTCTAGAATACCATCCCGGATCGTGGCGTCTACCCCTTCATGAAACGCAATGAAACTGAAAAACATTTAAAGGTAAATCAGTACAATTACTCAGTGGTTAAAAAGCTACGACTTATGCAGCACACTGAACAGAAAGTTGAGAAAGAACTTGAAAATTAGAAGAGATAATTATGCATCCTTTTTTTTTTAATAATGAAGACAATTAAACACCAGAACAATTTTAGTGGGGGAAGGAGAGCAGTATCTTTAAGGAAAATAGGCTACCACAAATCCAAGTTCTGGAGGAAATAAGACGTGTAAGCTAGATATAATGTAAGCTAGATATAAAAAAAGAGGGGACACGTATATCCAAGTTGGTTAGAAGCAAAAATCTTTTCCGAGATTAAGCTCTGAACCTACAAGGTCTCCTGGTTCATTCCATGATGTGCAAGGAAGAGGGAGGAACAGTGACAGTAAAATTTTCATTACTGTCATTAAAATATAAACACTATCAGTTTTGCATTAAGAACGATAAGTATTTTAACATTTGTGTTTCAAGGCTACAGCCAGTTGCTTGCAAGGATCGGGTAGTACAGCATCAGGACCACTCTACTTATCCACAGGTTTATAATGCTTTTCACCATAATATTATGAGAAAACATCCTCATTTTGCTCCCAACAGGGCAAACAGGCAGATTAATCGGCACGGTAAGTAATAAGCTTAACATTCTTGTTCTGTAAGTAAAGAAGTTTATTACAAAGAACGACCTATACTAAAGAACTTTGGACTCTCCCCTCTCCTAACAGCACGAGTTTAGCCTGGAAGAGGAAGAGCATCACAAGAGCCCACCCTGCTCCTCAGACCCCTGCCGCTGCTCCGCAAGAGGATTCTTTCCAGCCCAGCACATGCTTGTGCAGACCCAGAATAAGACAGAGGGGGAATCATACAAGGACGATTTGGCCCAGAATAAAAATAGATCGGTTTCCTGCTGCGACCATCCCAAAATTCCTAAGTTTCTCTGGCGCGTGGCCTGTGGAGGACAATTCTGGGTAAGGAGTAACTGGCTGCTTGGACGTCTGGGCTCTTCGGCTTCAAAACCAGAGGAATGAAATCATGACTTATGAGTCGCAATGGAATCTGATCTCCAAACACGCAGATCATTAGCAGCTTCTCCTCAGTCATCCAGCTGTACTGGATTTTTTTTTTTTTTAAGTTCCTAATCCATTAGTTTTATGTTTTAAGAGTTAGGGAGTGACAAGAGCTCAAAAAAGAGAACGCTGACGTAAGAAAAGGAATAAGGTACCAGCAAATTCAATTACATCAGAAAAGCCATTTCTCTCCTATGGTAAAAGTTTGAATCTACACTAAATCTGACATATCAGGATGAAATTATGCTAAATCGCTGCGCTAAAAAAAGACAAATTGAAATTGGATTTGTCATTTCAAAGTATTAGCATCAGATTTCCAGGTAATACAGGGTGACATACTCTTATGCTAATAAATACAAAGTTAGCAAAGTAAACAAACGCTGTGTTTCTACTGTAAGGAAATACACGCGCAGATGAAGCAACCTTTTCAGCAGAGAAGTAATTTAATACCCAAACCACATGAAAAGTGATCTCTCTGGGAATAGCACAGCTGCTAAAGTCCAAGGCAGTTTTTATTAAATCATCAAGTCTGTTTATGTAAAACAGGGCTCTCTTAAAATGACCTCCAAGAGGAAATGATTTGCTGACAAAAAATTGATACCTGCATTTAGTTTATCTACAGCAATGTATGTTTTTGTTATTTTTATGTATCAATACATCCTGGATGGGAGATAAAAAGCAAAAAAAAGCTTATTCTAACTGTTAAAATTCTCAGGCTCCACCATCATAAAGTTTCAGCTACTGCTGAGATTTCAGCTATTCAAGACGGTAGATATATGTTTCTAAAAATAACAGAAGTTTAGTGTTTCTACTTTTGAGGAGAAAATGGACATTAATAGTCCTTCAAAAACCATCAAATGTGTCCAGACAGCCTGGAGAAATAAAAGGAATATTGTAGAAAAAGAAATTGTGCAAGCCCTCAAAAAAACAATGACAGTGCCTCAAGAGATTTTGATGGCTGTTCGAAAGAAGGATAAGTGCAGTGAAAAGAGCCGAGGGAACTTCTTGCAGTAAGTCTCAAGGAACATAAAAGTGAACTAAATTAATGGCACTCTCAAGTAGTCCAAATCATGAGTCAATCTCTGAATCTTCATATTGAGATATCCCAGTCAAAACTTCTTCAACTTGCGTGACACGGCCATAGAAAACTTGCCAGAGAAAGAACTTTCCAAGGCCACGGCACAGCAAACAACGCGGGACTGACGCGGAGGCCTCTCTCGGACACGAGTGTTCTGGCAAGACTCAGCTCAGCCCCAACAACAGCTGGAAGTCCATGAGGTGACTCAGGACTGTCAACACCAGCACCAAAATGAATCAGCCTCTTCAATACAGAAATGTTATGGAAGTTGGTTTTTTTTTTTCTTAAGTGTTCCTTATGTGGTTTTTTTTGTATCGTAAAACAGAAATTTAGACAACTTCACATATCTGTAGTGATACCAAGTTCAAGAAAGCTAACAAGATACATTTATACATCAGAAACAATTTAAAGAACTAAAGACAATAGCAATTTCATTCCTTCCTACAAAGCTAAAATATATTGACAGCATTTATGTGATAAACTTTTCTGAAAAGTGTCGGCCCTAATCTCTGCCTGGCTTCTTCAGCTGACTACAATGTTTATGTGGAGACAGCATGCTAATAGGTATTGCCAAAGAAATCCAGAAACCAGCTAAAAAAGAAGGGGATGAGGGCAAAAGAACTTTAGCTGAAGTGAGAACACAGATTCCAAGCCCTAAGAAAGACAAAATGTGAAGTACAACGCAGTCCTCAGCACCCCAAGACTGACCTAGAGTGAGACCACTCTGTACATGTAAACAAAGTACAGACAAACTCAGACTCACTTTGGTTGAACAGGCTGTGCACTTATCAAATGCCAGGCTGACCGGAAGAACATTATCAAATCTTGACAAAAATCCACGGATCTGGAAGATGAAAAGAATGACAATCCTATTTTATACTTACAAAAAACATATCCAAAATTCGACATGAACTGGACACATACATTCAATAAAACTACAAAGATAAAACAGCGTCTCCCAATAATACCTGTAATAGATCTATACTCAATGTACGTTACTGGTTTTCTATATACAAAGGATGGCACAACTGTCTAAATGCAACACTATTTAAACACAGAGGCACAGCACCACCTGGAGTTTGACCTCTCTAATTGCAAAGTTTCATCAAAAAACAGCCATGGTATAAGCAGTTAAACACCTTTTTTCCCCCATCTCTATAACGTATAATCTGAAAAATTAACTCTCATACATCTCTAAACTGTGTTGTTAATACAATACTACTGATATGTACTATTGAAATTCCAGACCATTGTTCCTGGTAACAGAGGTTGCAGTGAAAACCCTTTGGAGCAGGGATTGGTCATTTCGACTGTGAACGCTCATAAACCTCAGAAGCCAGTAGCAGTATTAACACTAAGGTATTTTTGCAGAAACACCAAGCCACACATAATGTTAGAATAAAAAAAATACAGTCATCTTCAAACAAAACTCACAGCCAGGAAAAGAAAACAAGAAGATCAAGTCCTCCTGATACCACGTTGTTTCATATTTCTGTTATCCTAGGAACACCAAGACACCTCTTGGAAATAAACTAAATTTACTTCTGACAGACTAAGACTACGAGTGTGCAACGTTTATTACCCGCAAAGGAACACCTTCTTAATGGTTGTTACGGCTGGACTCAATGATCTTGGGGGTCTCTTCCAACCTAAATGATACTATGATTCTAATAAAGAGGAATGCTGGCTTAATTAATTACAATTCTTCTTTCACATAAGTGGGCTAATCAAACAAAGAACACCACGAAAAAAACCCACCAGAAAGTAAGAGTTACTTCTAGACCCTTGGGAAGAATATTGCACTCGCTGGGTGGATTAGATGGGTGACTGCTGGGAGAAACCCACGGCTTGTAAAAGGATGTCACAACAGCTGAAAAAAACCTGCCTATTTTCATTTTGTACCTACTAAAATTATACTTGAGTTAGAACGTCTAAAGAGAAAACATTCGTGATAGTCACTAAATGTAAAAGTGAAAACAGCTATAGGGTTGACAGATGCGATAATTCAGTGAAAAGTTTTCTGATGGAAATGCATATTTGCTACAGATTGTATCTCAAAGCATAGCCCAAAGCAGAAAAACAATGCAACTAAAATCATATAGGGGTACATAACAAGCATCCAAAGAGATTCTCTCAGATAAGCAACACAGAGAAAGAGGCACAGAATACTTTTAGTCCCCAATGATAATATCACAGGGGATGTGATTATGAGATAAGATCAGCCGGCAGTTTTTTGAAGGACAAAAGTCTGTCTAGCAGGATGAAAAATGGTATCCTTAACACATTTGTGACTGGAGTCTGGGTTGAGCAGAAGAATAAAGAGCGCTGTATCACACCAGAAACAGACGAACATTTTGGAGAACTACGGTAATTGTGAGTCACCTGGATTTGAATTTTATTTTTTTTTTTTTCACACTCAGAAAGGATTTAAAAAGTGAACGAAAGCAACTTTGAGATGCTTATATTGTCAGCTCTGATGGGGACCAGAACTGTCAGTGTTGCCTTAGTCACATACTGTCTGCTCCAAAGAAATTCCTGCTAAGTAGGTAGCAAGAATTGTGTGTCCACAAGAGGACAGACACAATGCCAGGAACACAACGCCTTGGGCCTGGGTGAGAGTCAGTCCTTTAGGGAATGGAATCAGCCTAGAGCATGTTTTTGTTAAGGAGGCAAAGTTTGTGATGTTTGCCTTACACCAGTTCCCAGCTTCCAGACAAAAGCATTTACTCACAAGTTATTTACCTGATGAGGAACAAGTCCAAGAGAAGTAGGTGGTTCATTCATTCTGTCGTCACTACTGCTGGCCACAGCATAACCACTGCCAAAAGCCAAGAAGGAAAATTAGAACAAGACAACATACTGAAAAGTTAAAATTTCCAGCAAGCTTCAAGACATTTTGTGACAGCTTCATGTTTAGAATCTGGAAATGAACCTATCTGGAAAATCTGTTAGACGGTAATTAAGATTCAGCATGGGAATACAAAACCCCTTTTTCAGAATCAGTCTCAGAGACCTGTAACATACTAATGTCCAATTCCTAACTCACATCCTCTTTCACAGATTTTAAAGACAGGAAACAAGCCTAAATTTCAGATTACAGAATTTCAGAGTAATTTCTGTATCAGTCCCACTTAATCAAGATTTTGCAGTATGTGGCTTATCTTGACGCCCTTCATGTGACAAAAGCAGTTATGGTAGCTCCTCATTACACTCAAACACTCTCCTGAGCAAAGGAATGCCATATCCACTAACAGGAATACTTCCTTCTTCTGAAATATTATCAGTACTTTTTTACTTTGTTTATTCTCAGAAAGAAAGAAAACTCCCAGTTCCCAAGATAAAAACTTTGAATTTGATTAATCGGTTCATTCTTCAAGACTGTTAAATTACAGTAATATAGGAGATACGACCTATATTTTACATTAATTTACAGGCAACATTACACCTCACAAAATCGTCCTAGTTGATGTGTACTTCATCCTTCTTCTCCCGGAAGGTTATACTAAATAAATCTTCTTTCTCAGAGAGCAGCAATCCAGAACTGACTCACCCTTCTGGATGCTGTAAAACAGACACCATCAATTCCACTGCCAGCGCTCCAGCTATCATGGCCAGTCCAGGTCGACTGACTGTGCACTGCTGATCCAGTGTCCGATCCCTGGTGGACTACAAAGACAGACAATTCTAAAGGAAAGAAAAATAACTCAAAAGTAAGTAGCTGCCCAAGCATACAAAACATCTTTAGCTCTGCAACATTAATTTATTTGATCTTCTGAATAAAAGATGAGCTATTTCTTAATCCTAAGTGTATCAACAAAATACAAATCCCTTTACGAAACACCCGTTAAAGGAAATAAAAATTCAAGTCACAACAAAAGAGATATATAATCACCCTTTGCGTAAGGTTCTACTCACATCGCCTGGTGCCACAACATCATTGCAGAAGTAGCAACCCAGTTTATAGCCAGGGATATTTGAAAAAAGTGATGATCCCAAAAGATCAGAAGAACCAGAGTCATTGTTGAAACTTGAATCAACGGATTCTTGCTGTCTTGGTTTCTTTAGTCCATGTCTCATAACAACAAATGTGTCAAATCCCAATGCAGCATTGATGACCAACTGTGAACAATAAAGAGAGAACAACAGATTTTAAGTGAGATGAAGGGGAAAAAAAGGGCCTGAATGTTTTGTTTACTGTAAATGTCAAAAAAAACCCAGATGCTGTAAATGGATGATCAACCTATTAAGTGCATATCTATAACCCAACAGATTTTCTGTTAGGTACAGAATTCCAGTTCTATAGCATTTAGAAAAAACAAAACCGAAACAAAAAGTCAGTTTCAAAATCCACAAGCCATTACCTTTTTGTGTGTCTTTCAAGGAAATATGATATAAATTATCAACTCTCTCTATTTGTTACACAAACCCATGCACACTTGCTGGCCAGTTTAACATCTGTTACATCTGTTGCGAGGTTCACATCAACTAACAATCAATGTCTAAAGTTACTGAAGGTGCTATGCACTGAAATGAATTAACAACCATATATCCAAACTTGGCATAATATTAATACAATTATTAGTCCAATTTTGGCCAAATATTCATACAACTATTAGTATCATTATTGGAAAACTTATTTTGGTTCCAGCTCAGAACTGATTTTCAAGTTTGCTGCATATTCTGTATAGCCATATTCTCTAAGGGCTAAAATATTCCAAGTGGCATTTAAGTGCAACAGTGGCTATCAATAACAAGTATTAATGTCATTTGAAATTCTACGTAAAGCCTTCTCAGTTCACCGTGGTTTGAAATATAACTCACTAAATACTCCCATGTGACAAAGCAATTAAATGCAAGTCTGTTATCCAAAACAAATTCTGCTCAGTGAGGAAAGCAATTAAGGATTACTTATGGTCTTCATATGCATCTGTTTAGTCACACGGGGAGCAGAAGCAGCTGTGGCCACGGTGACACTGTCAGCCTTTTCCCTCTTCGGTTTGTGACAAGTGCTTATGAGCAAGATGAAACTATATATGTTAAAATCAAAATATCATAAACCCAATACTTAAACTAGCAGATTTTACTAAACGGCAATGATTTAGATACAGCAAAAGGCAAAACCAGTTATACAATAATATCCGTAGCCAGTAAAATATAAAGGAAGATATCATACTGCTTCATAAGAAGCTATTTTAGACTGCAGCAGTTTGGCATTTTCCATTCTTATAACCAGGAACTATACAAAAGAGGGACTTTGAGGGAGGTTGTCAAGAATTAGCCATCTTAACTAGTAAGCCTCTGAGTTTCATCATCATTCTTGGTATTTCAAGTAATTTGTGGATATTCACTTCCAACCTTCTTGTAGTTTATTCTTTTCTCAGTCCTAAAGTAGAACGATGCTGTTGGATCTGTGGTAGCACAGCCAAGCCTACAGCAAACAATTAAAAGGCAACATCTTCTCACTATATCGCCTTGTAACACCTGAAGACATTATTCCGTTTTCAAAATCTGAGTGACATGGTACAGCTGGTATTATCAGAAATTAATAACATCGCTCAACACTTCCCGCTTCTCTCTTCAGTTTATTGCCCACCAACAATTTGAATCTAACTGCCGGACACTTAAAAAAAAAGTTTTTGATAAAGAGCCTATGGAAAAGTATATCATCGGCACATGATTAAAAACGAAAAAAAGCAAAATCGTAAAAGTTCTAGTGCTCAGCAGGAACAGATGGTCTTGGTGCCATCTCAAGGCCTATCAAGGATAAGAGGGTCACTAGGGGCAGTCAACACGGCTTCACCAAGGAGAAGTCGTGCTTGACCAACCTCATTGACTTTTACGAGGACATAACAAGATGGATGGATGATGGCACAGCATTGGACGTGGTCTACCTTGACGTGAGTAAGGCATTTTACACAGTGTCCCACAGCATCCTCACAGCTAAACTGAGGGACTGCGGTCTGGATGAGCGGGTAGTGAGGTGACTGCGAACTGGCTGAAGGGAAGAAACCAGAGAGCCATGGTCAATGGGGCAGAGTCCAGTCGAGGCCTGTATCCAGTGCAGTGCCTCAGGGGGCAGTGCTGGGGCCGGTATTATTCAATATATTCATCAATTACTTGGACGAGGGAACAGAGTGACTGTCAGCAAGTTTGCTGATGACACCGAGCTGGGAGGAGTGGTGACACTGGAAGCTGTGCTGCCATCAGAGACCTGGACAGGCTGGAGAGCTGGGCGGGGAGAAATTTAATGAAATAGAACAAGGGCAAGTGTAGAGTCTTGAATCTGGGCAGGAACAACCCCAGGTTCCAGTGTAAGTTGAGGAATGACCTATTAGGGAGCAGTGTAGGGGAAAGGGACCTGGGGGTCCTGGGGACAGCAGGGTGACCATGAGCCAGCACTGGGCCCTTGTGGCCAGGAAGCCAATGGTACCTGGGGTGGGTTAGAAGGGGGTGGTCAGTAGGTCAGAGAGGTTCTCCTGCCCCTCTGCTCTGCCCTGGGGAGACCACACCTGGAATATTGTGTCCAGTTGTGGCCCCTCAGCTCCAGCAGGACAGGGAACTGCTGGAGAGAGTCCAGCGCAGCCACCAAGATGCTGAAGGGAGTGGAGCATCTCCCGTGTGAGGAAAGGCTGAGGGAGCTGGGGCTCTGGAGCTGGACAAGAGGAGACTGAGGGGTGACTCATTCATGGGGATCAAGATGGAAAGGGGGAGTGCCAGGAGGATGGAGCCAGGCTCTTCTGGTGACAACCAATGGTAGGACAAGGGGCAATGGGTTCAAACTGGAATACAAGAGGTTCCACTTAAATTTGAGAAGAAACTTCTTCTCAGTAAGGGTGACACAGCCTGGCCCAGGCTGCCCAGGGAGGTTGTGGAGTCTCCTACTCTGGAGACAATCAAAACCCCACTGGACACCTTCCTGTGTAACCTTATCTGGGTGTTCCTGCTCCAGCAAGGGGACTGGACGATCTTTTGAGGTCCCTTCCAATCGCTGACATTCTGGGATTCTGTGATCTGACACAGGGATTTAACCCTGGAGTTGTGCATTTGTCTAAGATACTTGTTTTGGGAGGAAGGACAGCAGGAAGATTGACAATCACCAGGGTCACTTAACGATTATGTGGGGAAACCAACTCTTATTTCTACCCATGTACCCCTTAGAGAGAACTGCACACAGATTATCACTCACTGCGTTCTTCATTTTCTGTGTCCCTGTTTCAAGACCTTGGGGTCCAAACTGCAGCAGTACTTCAAAGATGAAGCTGTCATACAAACTCACATTTGAAGTAGAGCTCTCACTGAATATTTATCAACATGAAATACAATGAAAAGCAGATACTGAGCATTTCAGTTTGCCTTGAGATTTCAGTGCTGTGCCTATTCAAGTGAAAGAGGATTCCATCTCCTCACATCAAAATGATCTTATGACAATCAAATAACTGTGATGCAGTCAGGCACACTAAGCCATTGAATATCAGAGAACTGTCACAAAGCAACTGAACCTCCTGACTGTACCAAACAGGAGCAGCTGCAAAGAAAACTGCACATATTGCTTACAACTTCCAACCATCATACAAAATATCAGGCTGGACCTTTCTAGTTTCAATAGCCAGCTTTGCAAACTTACTCTTTTAATGTAATTTTTGTGCTGTTTTTAAACAGAGAAAAGATCACTAAGAGACCACAGGTGCAAACTGCAGAAAAGACAGTGGGGTTAAGTAGGAACTTGTGAAGTTATGAAGTGACATACACTCAATGACACCTGAAACGGTACTTCAGTGAACCTGGCACTAAAGGGACACACTGATATGTCACTGGCACTGTGGTTCATTGGCACACAGAAATCCATTTGAACTACAAAAACACAGAAGCCTATTGCTCAGGGTCAGAAATATACTTAAAATAAGGAAAGAAAAAAAATGTAAGACTTTGGCTTAAAAAAAAAAATAAAGGAGATAACTATTTAATCTTGAAAAAACCTGCTTGCAAAGCAGGTGCAGGGGGAATGTAGTTAAGTTCAGACTAACATGAACTTCAGGAGAAGGAAAAATCTACTTAGAATTTATAACATAAAACTAGTTTGCAAATAGCACAAATCTGCATTCTCTCTTCTTTCTACTGTATAGGATATTTGGTAATGAATACGAACACAAAAAGCCACAAACAACTAGCAGCTATTAGGAAACTAGAGTTGCCATAGCTGAAAAATGACAGGAATCCTGAAATACAAAGATAAAAGACAACATTGACTCGGTTGTGTCACATGCATGTTTTCTTTTACTCTCTTGTATGAAATTCATAACTTAATGAATTGCTACAGACATTAAATTTATGCCAGAAAAAAACCACAGAATGCACTGTGGTTAAGGTGACATGTTAAAAGTTTAATTTTTTTTTCTGATTTTGTGCTACTTTAGCTGAGCGAACATGAAACTGTGAATTAAGAAATATTAAGATTACACGAGACTGTTTTACTGAAGTCTACATCATGATACCAAGGGAAGTGTTCAGGAAAATTTAGTTGGATTCTTCAGCAAAAGCGTATTTTCAACACTGCAATAATTTGGATAAAGAAGCTGCTTCCAGAATCTTGTGTGATTAAGAATATTCTTTCACGGGAAGAGCCTGGGTGCCACATGGTCTTCAAGAACAACATACACACAAAAAGGCTCTATCATCCACATCCAATCCTCAGTAAGACTTGTACAACAGGAAAAAATGGCTCAAAATCTTCTGCCTATATATTTCTGTGACTCTCCTGGAAAAACTTTGTTAAGCTTATGTTATATTGTTCAGTCTAGTTCATATGATCAGGCCGGTATACTGACCATAAAAGATGTGTTAACATTCTGACTACATAGGCATTTCTGCACAGTCTCACTGATCTCATATATAGAGCACGATCTATAAAGCCTCAGATACTATTCTGTTTCAATGCAAGTATTCACAATCTCAATTTCATGTACTGCAGGCAAATCTCTTCATTTTTCTTTGCCTGTAACATGGGGATATTACTTTTAAGTTACAGAAATAGCTGAAGCATTCAACACTGTCTAAGGGCAGAGTTAGGATGCATTAGTTCAGCACAACAGTATATTTTCTGATAAGGCAATGATGAAAAGCACAAAATCAACGTTTAACTGAAAGACTGCTGGCGTATTTTTAAAGTTCAGAATTCACTTTCTGATTTTTCACTTTTGAGATATATTTTGAAAATGTGGTTTCAGATAAGTTTCTACAATTTGCATCCCCTATCAGTCAATCATTACTGTAATGTCTTTAGTCCTCCTTACTATAGTTCTCTTACTATGAAATGATTTCTCTTAGTGCTACTATGAAATATGTACCCTTGAAAATGCTCAAAAGATACTCACTAGACAAGACCCTGAGCAACACGCTGTAAGTTGGTCCTATTTTGAAAAGGGAGTTGGACCAGATCCCCTCCAGACGTTTCTTTCAACCTCTATCATTCTGTGATACAAGTTTCTATTTCCTCTTTTCAACATTGTCTTTTTGTCTCACACAGAACCTTTGAGGCTACAGAAAACAAGGAAAAAAAATCTGCACAATCACAAAAGATCAGTCAAATATTTCTATTTTCTATAAAGTTCTTTGAGCTATACATGTCTGGTTGATATGCAAGAGCAAAATAGCGACAAGGATATGAGCAAGGTGTGGTACAATACCTTCCTCTTGCTGGCTGCAATGACAGCAGGAAGCCAACGACTCTCTCTAGTGTCCATGAGCAGGAAAACAACATCATGAGCATCAATTAGCTCTTCAAGTTTAGCCACATCCTTCTGAGCCTGTGCCATTGTTACTTCAGAAAAATTCACCGGGTGCCCTGGCATGGGGATGCTCATGTTATAGCCTTCTGAACTCTAGATGGAGACAGACAGAAAACAACGTATTAAAAAGATAACCTTTTGATTGAACTGGATTATTATGAAGTCCAATACAAAAATCTGGAGTGCAAATTCAATTACTGTTTGGCAGAATAGCAACTTTATTCTTTCCGTCTCTCTGTGTGTCAGCGCTATGCACTAAAGCGCAGTGCTAAAGTGTCTGAGGGAAGGGCAGTCTCAGCTGCGATATTTACGCAGAACAGAGCAGCTCAATGCACATGTCTGAGTTTGGGTGATGAAAGCTGACCAGCCGTGTACAGGTGGCTCAGGGCCTGAACTAACGGGCCCAGTGTCTCAGAAGGTCTCATTAGGCCTGGCAAAAAACTGCAAGAAATAGCTGAACTGCTCCTAATCCCACAGACAGCAAACATCACTACGAAAGCAAGCAGACAGATCTTACATGTGATTATGATCATGCTGTTAAACTTAGATAAAATACTTGTCTTGGATTATCTTTGCAGCCATAATGTTACCGGGATGTAGGCTACATTTCTGATATTGAACATTGGCTCATTTACAATAAGAGAGATGCGGAGTATCACACATTCTCCTGTTTTAAATTCTTTATGAGAACAACAGTCTCTATTTTCATGTAACTCAACCAACCATAATGTGAACTTGATATAGAAGGAAATAACTTCTCAGACTTGTTACTCCTGCACTTGGATGTCTGGCGGTTTGCACTATGAAGATGCTTGACAGCGCTCGTTCTTATTGCAGAAACATTTGCCTCTTCCAATTCTGTATTTGGGCAAGGCATATGGAGCAGAAAACAGCTAAAGAGCCAAATGAGCTTATACAATGCACATACAACGCAAGAAATTAACTCACTCATTTAGAAATACGTTAACACAATCCGCCCGCAACCTGCTATAAGAGAATAATGGATCCTTCATCTATGTTACAGAAACATAGGCTTTGCCAAGGCTTTCGTGCTTGTCACTGTGCTGTAAGCAACTAACAATTTAAATGCCAAAATTTAAAAGCTAAATGAACAAAGCATAAAATTACATGGGAAGAGACAAGAGAAACATTGGTGGAATGTGCTTTTGTATAAACCAATTATATGCACAACTCATAAATTCAGGTGAGTCAAATAACCAGAGGGTGAAGTATACACCGAAAATAGCCCTGAAGATAAAAAGAAATAGATGACACATATAGCAGCTTGGGGAAATGAGTTTGGGTAATATCTACACTAACCACACACATTTTTCTTTACCAGAGTTCAGAAAAAAACCCTCCATCCAGTGACTGTAGCTGTAGGAATACACACAAGTCTGGCAGCTTCAATAGCTTCAATTTTATTTGAATAACTTTCCCTCGAAAAAAAGGCACCAGTCACTACCAAAGTTGCTGAGGTCCACTTTTGCAGCCAAATGCTGGCAAAAAGAGCTAAAAGGGTATCTTGCAATGGCACATGCATATTGTTTTAAGGGGTAAATGTGCATATATCCCCAAAGACAGATCTCCTTCACTCCACAGAATTCCAAAAGCTCAGGGAGTCTCTACATGACAAAGAGAATTTTGCTTGACTGTACACAAAAAGGCTAACATTTTAAGACCAGAACCCTCATACTGACAAAAGATTTTAAAAGCCTCAAAACTGTCCACACCAAAACAGTATTTAGTTACCATCTCATAAGGTATTAGAATCACTTACTTCTTAAAAATAAAAGGACTGTATGTTGACATGTGTAAAATCATGAACGGCTGGGCACTTCTCAACCCTTCCACTGACAGCTGACCAAAGCTGTGCTAGAGGCTTAAAGCAAAGAGACACCAAAATATTGCAATTTTTGGTGCTACCATAACCTTCTCTCTTATTTTTATTCACATTTCTATTAACTTTGTGCATTTTTTGTTAAATCATGTCTCAGATCACTTAAAAGATACCTGTGCTCAATATAAAAAAACCTGAAGTGTGCCAGGTAGGTACGCAGAAAATTAAGAAATGCGATGCTGCCATAATTAAATTGGAAATACCTAAAATGAAGTGGCCCCTCACGCAATATAGGACAAAGGATGATAAAATACTGAATATACTGGAGTTCCATGCCTGAATACTTCAGAAAATGATTGTATAAGAGGGTAAATAAAGTTAAATTCCACAGCAGCTACATGAGTGACTCTGTGCGTTACCTACTTGTAATGAAAGGCTGTGAATCCATAGATTCTGCTATTTCTGAGTCCTCCCTTCTTTTTTATTATAAAATTCTAAGCTACAGTTAATGATAATCTTAGAAGTTGAATGAAACAAAGCTCCTTGCCAAAGCATTCCTTCTTGTTTCATTTGCAATGATGAGGTGGTTACTCTTCCAACTAGAAAGGATGTAAAATTTAAAAAAAAAAAAAAGAGTTCACATAGAGCAGTCAAGCATTTCAAAGTCAATCAGGAGAAACTGCATTTTGTGTGCAAAATATTACTTACACTGAAAGCAAAGGAAGTCAATTAGACTGCAAGTGAATTGCACAGAAATGTAAAAGAGAAATGACTTCAGAACCAGCATCACTGCTTGGATTCCCATGGGCTTCAAAGGACTGTGTGGGTTTACAAGCAGCAAGAGACAGCTCTGGCTACTCCTTCAGTGTGAGAGAAATGAGCAGGCTCTAAATCCAGGACAACTCATCTTTTTATTCAAAGACATTTATACTGATAAATATGGGGTTTGGTGACAAGCAGCAGTGCAGTCTGCAGTAACAGCTGAAGCTCTATTCTGAGAAGTCTGGCAAAATCAACTGCGTTGTAAAAATCTCCAGCTACAGTAACTTCACTGCCCCAACCATCCCAAAGCACCAAGATTTTACCCAGGCTAACTAAAGACTTCTGGTTAGTCCATGTGCTTGGCCTGCTAGTTAAACCTCACCACTCTCACATGCTGTCAGCATGGCATTAACTGTTTCAACCCAAGTTTTTACTGTTAAGGCATGTCAATACTTGTCAATGCTTGCATGTTGTTTCTCTGTATATTTACCGATGGTTAAACACGATACCTCTTCTCCAAAAATTCTACTGCAGAAATGAGTTTAACCAAAAAATATATTAGGAATGTTCTATCAAAAGGGTACACAGGATCGGTACAAGTGCTTTCTCCTCAGTTGTGCCACAAAGCTGTGAAACCAGGTCTGAGTCCCACTGAAAGCTGATCAGACCCATGCATGGCACGAGGAAACAACAGAGAACATGTAGCACTGACAGGGATAATGTGCTAAGAAAACAGTGGTAGACCACAGAAGCCCAGAATGTCAGGGATCGGAAGCTTATCCAGTGCAATCCTCCCGCCGGAGCAGGAACACCCAGATGAGGTTACACAGGAAGGTGTCCAGGCGGGTTGGAATGTCTGCACAGAAGGAGACTCCACAACCTCCCTGGGCAGCCTGGGCCAGGCTCTGCCACCCTCACCAGGAACAAGTTTCTTCTCATCTTTCAGTGGAACCTCCTGTGTTCCAGTTTGCACCCATTGCCCCTTGTCCTGTCCCTGGTTGTCACCGAGAAGAGCCTGGCTCCATCCTCCTGACACTCCCCCTTTCCATATTGATCCCCAGGAATGAGTCCCCCCTCAGTCTCCTCTTGTCCAGCTCCAGAGCCCCAGCTCCCTCGGCCTTTCCTCACACGGGAGATGCTCCACTCCCTTCAGCATCTTGGTGGCTGCGCTGGACTCTCTCCAGCAGTTCCCTGTCCTGCTGGAACTGAGGGGCCACAACTGGACACAATATTCCAGGTGTGGTCTCACCAGGGCAGAGCAGAGGGGCAGGAGAACCTCTCTGACCTACTGACCACCCCCTTCTAACCCACCCCAGGTACCATTGGCTTCCTGGCCACAAGGGCCCAGTGCTGGCTCATGGTCACCCTGCTGTCCCCAGGACCCCCAGGTCCCTTTCCACTACACTGCTCTCCAACAGGTCGTTCCCCGACTTGTACTGGAACCTGGGGTTCAGAACATTTGAGGTGAATGGTAGAGGAAAAATTCCTTACATACAGTATGGGTTGCATATTGTACATGCTATTACCAAAAAGGAAAAGTGTCTTTTTCCTATGTGTACCACACGTTCAAACACTTCTTGATACAGATGACAAGATTCCATGGCACAGCCTGGTCTTTGTTCTAACAAGAAAACTCATAACACTGATGTTTGGTCTTTACATGCAGAACTCTAACATTCAGGATTCGACAAACAGCTTTTATTTCTTCCAATTAAACTATTCACTCTTTCTTAATATTCCTATTTTCATTTTATCAACTTTAGAAAGCAAAATATCACCCAACAAATCCTAGTTACCATCATGTTGGTGTTGTAAATGACAATGCACAGATGCGTTCTTTTCTGTACTTGTTCTACTATTTAATAGTTCAATAACTAAAGTAATATCACCAAGTAACAATAACACTCTAGTGCAACAAGGTTAAATGACATTCTAGGAACTTTCAGACAGTCTCTTCTGATTTACTTATCAGAAGTTCTGAAACTGGGAATCATTGTTTGATATCCAAATACTCATTGAACACTAATACTGATTTCATAAATCATGGCAATAATAGCATCAACAGAGATAAACGCAGAACAAAAACCGAGAGCAATCCTTGGATCAAACTAAATGAACCTAAAACATTTGGAAATAATCTTCTGTAAAGCTTGTTCACAACACTGATCCTCAACAATGTAGCAGATCTATATTCCACTGTTCAGATTTCTCAATAATGACTAGAAACATAACCAGTGGCATAATAATTGCATAGTAAGTATATGTAATTCATTTGTACTACCCTAAGTGGTTAAGACGCTGTTTGTCAGTTGAGCTCTGGTAACTACAGCTACCAGTTCTAACAGTCTCACCTCCAAACCAAAAACTCTAAACAGCTGAGTGACTTCTGTCATATGCCAAATTATTATAAAAACACCTTTATTCATGACAAAGCAAACTGAGAGCATGTCTGTTCCGAAATTATAGGCCATATCAATTCTCCTCCCAAATGAAGGATGAAACTAAGATATCTGAAAATATTTGTTTGTTTAATCTACTTTTTTTCAGCATTGAAAATGAAGTTCGAACATGTGCACTGAATAGTGTTCATATAATGGACATCTCAAGAGTCAAAGAGGATAGATAAAGGCTGCCATCGTTGGGCCTTTCATCCTAAAGCCTCTAAAGCAACATAAAAATTCATTCCTGCCTTTTGCTCCCTTTCAACTACTTCATTTTGATAGTAGTTGTTACACCGGGCTCCCCAGAAGAGGAGAACTTTGGTCAAACACTGACATCTTCTCCAGGCTGCTACAAACTACCCCCCCTTTTTGGATCCAATACCATTTGCTTGGTTCTTGAACAAAAACAGACAAGGAAGTTCTCTTACATCATTTAAATACTCCCTATTACACTCCAATGCCAAGCAAGCTTCAATACTTGCTGCTATTAAGTTATTCTGGGCAAAACCAACAGAAAAAAGAACTTTCAGTTTTACAAGTAAAACTTTTTATTTTACTAGTATTACACTACTGATCACTCATAGAGCAAAATGTCCAGCTACAAGCAATCTGGAAAATATGAAGTCATTTCATTCCAACAGCGGCATAACCAGTTAAAGATTAAATATTTGCCTCTTATGGAGAAAATCAACTTAAATAAGGTTGCAGATTTGGGTGTAAAACATAATAGGAAATCTCAACAATGCATTTATTAGTGTCTTCAAGACCTTCTGCTCCCATCGTAGACAACTAACGTGTCTAATCTCACGTTTAAGTGCAGAGTGGGAAAATAGTGTCAAAAGCAGCCATCACTGAGAGTTCCTTAGGACATACTAGACAGTAAAAAAAATTACTCACCACCAATGAGCTACAAGATTATTCAGAAGATCCTTAATTATATTTCATCATTACAAATATTTATTGCCTCCAAGTTTAACAGGTATGGAGTACTTAAAATAAAATGCTTATAGATTTGTCAGTAACCAACGCAACACCTGTGTAATACTTTACCCACTCATAATAAAACTTAATTACTAGAACTTGGAATAGTTATTCGAAGTCACCGGTGCTTTTCCAAGGAACACATTAGGACATTTTAAATACTCATCTTACCACTCCTGGGAAGATTTTCTGCAGCCTGTCTGCTGCTGCAAGTGCTTTGGGCTTCCCACCGCTCAGACAGTCTTCAAACTCGTACAGTGGCTGTCGTACTGGGTTGGAGTACGAGATCTTTGCATTGTCCACAAATGTAATCTTCCTGACTCCCCAAGCCTAAACACGAAAGTAATTTACATAACGAGATGTACAACAGGCTTAGCCATAAACGTTTGAGTAATGCCAGAAAGTCAAGAGAAGTTTTGTCCAATTTTTCTAGAAAGATCAAGCCACAAAAGATTTTGAAGCTATTCACAGCAAAAATCTTGTGGTTGCACTGAATAAGGAGAACAGAAAATTTGGTCTGTCCAAATGTATCATTCAGCAGTAATCCCTCAAAACTCTACTGAATTCAGCAGGATGTGATAAACATCCCTGAAGGTAAGTATCAGCACAGTTACTTCAAGTGTTTCACTATGACTTTGATAATATAATTTGTTCCAGAATTTATTGTTCAATTTTTTTTAATGTAAATCCAAAACAAATTGCTATTCTGCTAAGGTTCCATTACTACCTGCTATGCTACTACTAGTAAAACTTCAAGTTATTTCCATTGGTTACAAATCTTGCCTCTTCCCTGGAATTTATAAAATCAACTAATACATATTATGTGTACATTAATACCGAGGAATACAAGTTTTCTCTTACATGCCATGGCAGCTGCTCAAAAAAAAATAATAAAATTATGAGGAATAGCAGATGATTTTTAAGACTAACCCAGGACTTACCATCAAGGTCCTTGCAACACTACAACCCAGCGTGCCAGCTCCAAGCAGCAGACACTTGGCAGACACGATTTTTTCCAAATCAAGAGTAGGCACCAATCGCCAGCACATCAATTTCAAATTAAGATCCACTGACGATTCTGCTAACCTATATCACGAAACAAACAGCAACGCACCTTTGAATGTTCTTGTGTTTCTCCAAAGCAGCAATTACTTTTATTTAAACTGAAGAAGTTCCATACTTTTTTTTTAAGGAAATAATTCTACTTAAAGGTAATATGAAGAACAAAGTCTCCCTAGTAATACTTCCACCTAATTATAAGGTACATGTTAAGCAGATTGGAAAAAAAAGGTTTCCTGAATCCATCTGTACTCAAAACGTTTCACTTACCTCTCTAAGGAATGGAGTCAGCTCTTTGTGGAAGGTTTAGAAGAAAAACTAGGTAGGAAATCCATGCTCAACCTAATGTCAGATTTTTGTATTCATCAGAACAAAGGGTGTTAAAACTCTCAAGTCAGGTAATCACAAATAATTCATAGAGTAATAACTAGCAGAGGAAAATGTCACAATAAAAAAAATAATAATCCATCCAGAGCAGGACTATCTCATGCACTCTCCTCCTTCCTCTTTCCAAGGAAGCGTATTGCTTCACACAGGATGCTAACGCTTATCCCTCTATTTCTTCCCATACGATTCCCTAAAATTGTTTTGCCTTTCTTGTCTTCGAATGAGGTATGTATATAAGTTGTCAGACACCTGACAGTTTCATTCCCTTATACATCATAAAGGTAACTTTTGCATTATCCAGTATATTATTTGTTCAACAAGGATTTACGATCATAATTGCCAAAGCTGGCATATTACTAACAGTCTCTATGGGAATTAACAAAAGTTAGCATGCATACAAGTAAAGGAGGACAAGTCAGCTTTACTTAAATAATTGCGGGCCCTCAGCTGAACTTGCTCTAATGTCTATGAAGATACTCGGAACTGCCACAACTGTAAGACAAGAATGGCTCAGCTAGATAGGTAAAATATATGAACCTAAACCATTAGATCAACACACTCCCTACAGTGTTGCAAAGTCAAGAACACACACGTAGTCAGTGAAAGCAGATGAGGCAAAGGGCTGTGTAACTAGACTGCTTTCAATCCATTGCCCACACATCATGTGCAGAACGATAAAAATTACTAAGGTCATGTTTCCTGAGCTCTTTCCTGTCACACTCTAACAATTCCAAAGGGCTGAACTTCTCTCCATGCTTATTTTCATTATATTTAACAACCTGCAGCTTAGAGAATTCAATGAAAACCACAGGCCTGTAACACTCTGACCTACATTCCATTCGGTATAAATTCAACACCTTTGAAATTTTAAGAGTCAAAAACTGCAAACACTTCCGCTGCATGCAGTGCGCTCTGCTCTGCTGAGGTCTTAATTCCAATAGGACTGTCCAAAGAATATACAGTATATGTGGGACTGTAAATTCTTATCTAACAGAGGCAGATAGTCCTTGCATTTCACATTTCAACTTGTTAGGGCTTGAGCCCAAGAAAAGAAAACTACGTAAATTTAAAAGAAAAGAAACAAACCTTTTTGGATCCATGCATTCACTGAGATTCACCATCCTTGGACCCATACCTCCCTTCTGGTTTTTCTCCCACCCAACAGCTTTTGGACAACCTGTTTGACACAGTAAAAAGCAGAAGGAAGAAAGGAGGAAAGACAGAATTAAAGTCTTAATATCCCAGGATAGAAAAAAGACACTTTGTTGTATTTAACCTTGCTGAAAAAAAAAAAAAAAAAAAAAAAATCTAAACCTGTAAGTAAATCATCTGTATCTTTACAACCCAGTATACATCGCTATACAAATGTTGCTGTTTTCCGTCAACTGAAATCACTGCCTCTTGGAGAAGTGCTTTACTCTCAGGTGTCCAATGTGCTGCTTTTGCCTATTCAGCCTCCTTCACCCCCAGGACAGAAACAGCATCATTCCTCATCATCTGGATCCTTAATGTGAAACAGACTTCTATGTTCACAACTCACTACGTTCATAATTCACAATTCAGTGACTTTTGCCAAGTTCAATCGTCTATTCATGCTGCCTAGACTGAATCCGTAAATTCAGCAGATAATTATATATCCTAATTATATAATAATTCAACAACTCACAATGATAATATGTAAAGCGTTCAGAACTTTTGGGATGAAGTAGAGAAATTCTCTGATACTGTCCTGTACACAGAAATTAAGTCTTAGTTTATGTTCTAATGTTACGAGTTTATTGCTTTAAATTCTACCTGCCTACCTCACCATGGGCCTGAAGAAACAATTCCACTCTGTAGCAGGTTTCTACCATTCCAGAAATACACAGAAAGTTTACATCACATCAATTCACTACTATACGTGTTATGTATTCCTCCTAGCTGAGGGATGGCATGCCAATTTAATGAAAGAAAAAGACAGTTTGCTAATTAATTGCCTGGGTTTTGTATTTCATGACACCAGGAGGATTTTCTCCATTTAAAGGGAAGATGCTTCTTCCTTATTTGAAGAGCTGTTTCCTTTACAGACATTTAACAGAAATTCAAACAACTTTAAATCCATTAGAAATAACTAAATAACTTAGCATAACAATGACTGAGTAGTATTAATACAATTTTTCCATCTTCACAGTGATTGTTTTTAATGGATTACCTGGGCCAAGGACTCTCTCTGGAAGTTTTATTTCAAAGATAATGCTGTGTGTTATGTCCCTCACTCCTTGCATGGTCCTATCTCTGAAGCAGAGCACTTCAACAGACTGGAGAATGCTGCCCCTGCCATTTGAAACAAAACAGACATGAAATTTCTTAATAGTAAAAGTTCACACAAGTTTAGTCTCTTGCAGATTCTGAATAATGCCTTTTCTTTTAACACTGGAACACTGCTGTTCTGATCAGGTATAAATAAAAACAATTGCCTAGCATGAGAAAACTACTTGTTGTGAAACAGCTCTAAAGAAATGTCACTGTCAGCCTGTACTCTGTCATTTACACAATGCTGCTGGACAAGCGGTATATTTAGAGAAATAAAAGCAGAGAAGCAATAGAGGACATGTGAGGTGATACAACATACTTTGCCACTGCACAAGCAGTATCCTCTTAGTTCTTGATACAGTATCATTTTTCCTCCTTATGATTCAAATCCCCAAATCAAACAGTTAGAATGTAAAAGGCAAAACTACGAAAATGCAACTCAGCTACATGTTTTTTACAGCAACTCAATATCACATGATACTTTAAATGATTTTTTTTTTCAAATACTGCTATGTAAAACTATGTCCTGTCTTCCCAACTTCTGCCCAACAAAACATTCAGCAAGGTACACTACAGAAAAACGAAGGGTATTTGATTTTTAAAATCTAAGTCCTACTATTATTTGGCACTAATTAATTATACAAAAACCACAGAACACTTTAAACAAGACTCAAAACAGCTAGAGGGTATTGGCAGGGTCTGAAGCATGTATTTTCAGGTATGTGCATGCATGTGAGGATCAGGAATTATATGAAATTGTGACAGACAGAAACAAACAACAAAAAGAAGATGCAAAATCAGAATCATTGAAAGTGAGTCATGTCAAGGTTAAATCTCAGGTGGGTGATACGAGTAAAGTGTCATGGGGGAAAGAATGCCTCATTTTATATCAACCAATAAATAATCTTTGTGGGAAAGAATAAAATAGATACCATTTGTGTGCTGCCAAGATCAGGAAATTTCTCAGTGGCCATCCTGGATAGTGGGATAAATTACACGGATCATAAACTCCAACTGTTACCTGCAAATAAAATTGCTCTAAATGAGAAGACATCTTCCATTCTGACATTCAGTTCACAGTAAAAGCTATCTGGCATTCTTAATGTAAAAATTCTGCACAGAGAAGGCGTACACACATTTTACTTGTTAACAAATGTCTAACACATGGTCACACAGATTTCAGTCAAGCATTTGCCACAGCTTTGAGATTTGTTCAGTTGAGTTTCTTTACGGACATGCACTTTTCACTACAGCATGTGCACCTTCCTTAAACACACCGTGATGGGAGAAGCCCAACATCTGAAGCCTTGCTCTCAAAACAAAATTCTGTATTGATTTTGTGATGATCCAAAAGTGAAAGGGGTCTGGCCAGTAAGATGTCAAGTCAAAGGAAAAACAGCATAAATTCACTTGTAAAGCCAACCTTCAAGATGGGATCTAATTGAAGGAACTGGACATCCTGTCTCATCTTCAATCAATGTAATACCATGTTCATAATTGAGGCATCTAAACTAGGAACTTACTTCACAGTCAACGCAGAACCAAACCACATCCAGAGATTAGAAACATGCCACTGCCTACCTTTACATATGCTGAACATCCGAAATTGGCCATCACTAATGATACCTGTGTCTCACATCTACAGAGCTCTTCTCTCCTCCTTCTTCCCTTGTGAATGGGCTTAGAGAGACTGGTCTCAACTCCACCATAGCAGTGAGGTGTCCCTGGAATGGCCTGACACACTGAACTCATGGATGCAGATGGGAGGAACAGGGATCCCTGCCCAGCCACACATTGCTGCTGCTTTGCAACTGCTGTCCCCAGCAGGCAGAACACCCCTGAGCTGATTGCATTTCATACAACAGCAGAAAACTGACTCAGCAACAGCAAAACCATATTCCAGGGGAGCAAGTTCAGTTGGTCACTGAAATGCAAATTCTACAGGCAGTACTGATGCAATAAATCTTATCCAACAGGTCTAAAATTTTAGCACTTCCCTCCAAAGTGAATGTTAATGAAGAAATAGATTCCAAATGATTACAGATTTCTTTCACATTGAGAATGTCCCTATATAATAAAGTATACTCTTATTTGTGACCCATTACTGTAGTTATAGTACTATTTAAAATCTCAACCCTCACATTCTTATTTTACAAAGAAGAACTGCCAACTAGGTCTTAACTTCAGAAAAACAAATTTTCAAATGCAAAAAAATAATTTAAGCACTATAAAAGAGAACGAAATTACTTTTGTATGGTGTGACAAGACCTCCTTAAAAGAAAAATGTCTTTTTTTGCACTTACTAACTCTTCACCATAACTCAAAGTTCTGAATCCTAGGACTTCAATAACATGCATGATAACAAGAATTTTGAAGTTCACCAAACATAAAGACGGTAAAGCATTTAGAAAGACCTAGCAAAGTCCAGCAGCTGAGCAGCGTGATTCAGAACAGAATTTAATGTACATAAATGCAAGCCAACCAAGCCAGTCAACTCTTGCTGTGATGACATCTGCTTCATGTATCATCATAATTCCTCCCTGACTGAAAGCAATGGACAGTACTCACTTCATGCTCATAGGACATGCATGATCTCTGTATTTAACAGAAGAAACATCCCAGCCTCTTCTGGTGCACAACCCACCTATCTTCCAAAATTACAAGGCACTTACCTGGAGCATTCTTCATATACAGATTCCCAGGAATTTTTATCCAAATCTCTCATAACAAGCACACGTGGCAAAATACACTTTGAAACTTGAAAACTTCCATTTAGTATTCCCTGATTACTGCTACCAGAGTCAATAAATACAGAAAATAGTCGAGCACCAATTCTTAGTACACAAACCATAAAATAAGTGGTTTGCATTTCATAGCTTGTAGGTAAAGTGGTTGGAAAACTTCAATTACTATGCTAACTCTTTCATAAACTTATGTTGTTTCTGTTGTGATAACGAGGGAAATGGAGCATGAAGAACTTTGTTTCCAAGCTGACCATTAATCTGGTATAACTGGGCTCTTGCCTAAGAACCAGAGACACTTAACACAAAAATCAATCCAAGCTGCTGGTGTTCAGGTATTTACCCAGCCTATTCATTGGCCAGCCATTGTACCCAGCTCAGTATTACAGACACTTTTTGTACCATTTGAAAATTTAACATGTCTAGGTTATAAAAAGACATGAATTTCTCATTACCTTTCCGCCTTGGTCTTGGAAGAAACCATCCCACTTTTTCAGTGGAGATATCACAACAGAATTGTCATGATACTTGATTAAAAAATAAGGCAAAGCTGTAACGCCCTCTTTCTGGCAAAGCTCATCATATGCTTTCTGAAGTGCTTGAATCTAAAAGCAAAAAGACAACTGTAACCAACGGTTTTAACAATCTCACACAGAAAATGCTTTACCATCCGGGAAAACTACCTCACCCAAACAATCTTAGAATATTCTGAAGTTTTAAAGCCCAATATAACCACAAAAACTGAGATCAAAAATTCAATTGCAAAAGCAGTACTTGTCAATGCAAATTTTAAACAAGGGTGTTATAATTGAGGCCACAAGCTGATCTACCAGTACAAGATAACAAGGCAAAAATGTAATTCTGATTGTCACAGTAGCTTTATATGAAAGTAAAACTGCTCCTCTATTATTAGGAAAAGAACAGTTTCATTAATTGTTATATCTATTTTCAGTATTTACTTGAAACTGCCTTTGAATCATGGTATATATTTTAACACTATTTTTTTGCTACAGAACTAATGAGGGTCTCCGGTGAAGAAGGAAACTAAGCATTTTTCACTGAAAAAAATCCAAACTGTTTCTCATTGATTATAATGCCATTAAAAAAAACATGCAATGTTTTGTGTTAACATCTGCTAAATAATAAAGAAACTACAAAAAATTGTTAACTTTTCTCTAAAAAAAAAATCTTCCCTATCCAGTTCTTTTTCTTGCACAATCATGCATTTTATTAACACAATCATGCACTTTAATTAACAATTTTGTAATTACTAATTACTTCGCTCTCCCAGTGGATGTCCCTTTAAAAAAGTTTCTTAAAAATATAATGAGTTTCAAAAACATAGCTATATTTTCAATAAGCTGTATATAACAATTAAAAGGAACATAACTACCCCTTCAAGAATCGTTTGCCACATTTGCATCTAACTGATGAATCAAGCTGAAGTGGCATTAAGCTGAGAGCTTTTATACAACAAGGAGAAAAGACATAAACAAAAACCTCACAAATCCCACCTGGAAATAAGACAAGTGAAGATTTTAAAACAAATTAGATTCTCAAATTATTCAGTTGTACAGCCCACAAAACTGCTTAGTGCTACAGCCTCCATAACATTTTGTATTCTGAATACCTGATTTAATGGGAATCTGTCTCCAAGACACACTGGTTTCTGAATTACATGTATTCCATCAGGGAAACAGAGAGCAGGGTAGCAAAACCAGTAATAGAAATGATACTTTTTTAAATCCTAGGGGAAAAAAATTGTAAAATTAGATAATAAACACATATATCAAGGTAAATTATGATTTGGAATACTAATCATAACTGACAGTAACCATGCTACCATTGTTCTCTCTACTTCACAAAGCACTGTGTTATGGTTTTAGAAAATAATTTTTAAAATACTAGGAGACTTCTGTGTATATATTTTTAAGATTTAAACAGACAATAAACGGGCACTACACTTTTTGTTAGCTGAAGCATTTTTTATTAAAACTTTCAATTTGTTAAACATGATACAGTTGCTCTACTTTTACTGTTATCTGTAAGGCTGTCAGACAACCTTATACATTTGTAGAAAAGAATATGAGATGGCACCAGCATTTTTTAAATAATACATGGTAAAATATTGTATATCTGTATATGAGAACAGCTTGTTAGTTTATAAAAAAAATGTTTTCAGACATTTTAAGATGTCTGAGAATGATCCTGATAACAATTTTATGACAATACTAATACAGTACGTGTCCTAAAAAGAAACTACTTGTTTATTTCCACTACAATGCTCTGAGACATATTATCTTTACTTACTGCAAATGTCAGCAGCAGGAATCTGTTCAAGAGCAAAGGGTTTTCCAGAGCAGCTCCAGATTTTATTGATTCCCATATCTGTCATTGTGAGAATAAGAAGGAAGAAAGAAGGCAGAGAAACAAAATACCAAGGTAGCACGAGAACAGCTGCAGAAACCTTTAATTCTTCCAGCTACCTTTAAAAAACTGAAATTAACATTGCTAGTAATTCACTGTGATCTTTTCCTCTCTGATTCCAATCCCCCCCCCCACCCCCCCCATTACCTCTGCTAAAAGGATTCTAAAGATCTAAACGTAAGGCAGAGACACACATTCTCTAACACAAAAAATCATGGAAGCTGGGGAACAAGATGAGCATCTGTTCACGGATCAAGCATGAAATAAAATCAAATGGATTAAACGAAACAAAATAAACCTCATCAGGAACATGTATAAACGTCCTGTATATGAACTACTAACACTAGCACAATCTAGAACATACCGTGCTATTAATACAGCCTTCTATTGTACTCCTATCTTTTTCATTCATGGGATCTATAGATACATGTCAATAAGCTACTAGGAAATTTGACCAAAAAAATGGAGACTTGCAAGAAGGTGGCACACTGCACGTTGGTGAGACAAGCAGCTGTAATACTGGTATGAGGCAGAGCTGCTTGATCTTTGTCTTAAACAAACAAACAAAAATACAAAAGCTAATCAAGCATTCCGACCTTCCCAGTTTCCCTAAAGATAGATATTGCATCACACCTACCACCACCAGGGAAGTACTAGCCACAGGAACACAAAAAATTCATAGCCCTGAGCAAAGATATGCATGAAAACTGCACTACTCAAGGCCAGCAGGCAGCAAAATCAGTCTAATTAAAGGAATCAAGGACTAGTCAAAGTGAAGTACCTCAAAAAGAAAAAGGCTGCCTTAGTTTGATTTTCACTTCTCCCCAAGCCATGACATTTACATTCATTACTTGCAGTGCAAGCAGACTAGCCCCTTCCCTTGACAGCCACCTGCTTTTCTCTGCTTTATCTTTTGGATGTTTTGGAGCTTCTCTGTCACTTTGACACACAAATGAATTGCAGGAATCTAGAGTTTAAACCAGGCATTTGCTGGCTTCTGAATGTCAAGACAAATTTTAAAGATGTGCTCTGTAGAATTCAAGTCAATGTCAACTCCACAGCACTGTTAAGCTTAACATTTGGCCTAGTAGCACACTGAAGGAAGCCCTCCAAGTATAATTAGCTACTTTCTACTCTTTTGTCAAGAAAAGTAAAAAGCAAACATCAAACTATTCCTTTTAGAATAAGTTAAATGCTGAGGCTACTATATGAAAAAGTAGGGACAGTATCTCCAACATTTGGAGCAGAGATATAAAGCATTTTACTGCCTATTTCCAAATCCTTTCTACCTGTTGATTTTTAATCTTACCTCATTGGCTTCTTTTTCCAGAAGTGATTTCTTATCACAGGATTTGAAAGTCTCTAAAGTGTTGGTATTATACAATGTTCCAAAAGCAGGACAGCAACGTGCTGGTATTGAAGCATTCCTAAATAAAAGAAAGAAACCCCTGGGAACTGGATACTAATGCCTTTAATGTGATCAGCAGTAGTAGCAGTAGCCACCCTATGGTGTAAGGTTGTCCTGAAATTGTCAAATCATGAGGCACAGTAACAAAAGTCAAAGACAGCTCTAATAAAAATATTTTACAATCATGCTGCTTTACTGAATATGGCTTGGTATAAGAACCTGTGCAAATACACATCTACATTAAGACTTGGACAATATATCGGCATCTGTATTATCCCTAAGCAACATGGCACTAAATCAAAGATTTAAAAATTCTGTTCCAATATAGACTATCCATGACAAATGTCATTTTTACTAAAAAAATTATTAAGACTGAACTTTAGATGTCAGTATTTCATTCACACAAAGAGTTATTTGGTTAAAATTTTATGTTTAATAAACAAGCCAAAGGAAGCCTAAACCAAACAAGAGACTGAATATCTTTTATAGTTTGTAACATCATCAGCAGGAGAAGCTGCTGTTTGCAAACACAGTATATATTTCTTCCCCCCTTTTTAATATAAATTAGGTAAAAACACAACAATATTCCCTTAATTTACAGATCTGATTGGTTTCATTGACCACTTAAACATCATTCTCCAAAACTGATGTTTCCAAGCACTGCTAAAATTCAAATACAGCAAATATTTCAGTTACATAATAACTACACATGATATAGTTTCCAAAAAATTTTTAATCTAAAAGGGAACTCCTCATGATCATCTAAACTGACTACCTAAGGTATAGAAACAGATATACAGAAAATTACTACAGTAGAATAAGTAAACACTATACAAATGGACCTTTCATAGTTTTATTTTTGTCATAATATTTGAGAGCTCCAATACCATGGTACCATCCCTTTTTTCCTAATCTGAAATTCCTGTTCCCAATATCACAGCTTTCTTCCAATTGCACTTTGCTGTATATGCTTTCGTTATCATTCCTAAAAGTTCTTACCTAAGAATTAATGGAATAATATCTCCTAAGAAATTATCTCAAAATGCACAAAGTCTCACTAGGCTCCTGACACCCTGACCAAACAACGCAAAGAAAGTAACTTCGGCGATGTACAACTTTATAATAATCCACCAATATAAAACAAACAAGACATCTGTTCCTATGTTAGCTATATTATCCTAGGCATTTGCTGGAAATGAAAACCACATGGAAATAATCTTTCCCTCCTCATCTCATCTTTGGTGTGCACACTGAGCAGCTTTGGTTTACATTTCACTTTGGGGGTAAAGGCAAAAGTACAAAATTCAAGTTAAAAGGTTAAATATTTTGGAAGATATTACAATGTAACAGCTAGGGATTGCAAAAACTATTTTCAGATCCTAATTGTAACAATGAATCCTCACTAAAAACAGACCTAAGGACAAATTTGACTAGAAGTCAGATGTCTGATATATCCTTATTTATGCCAAAAAGTTGAAGAAATGGAAAAAAATGGTATTTCATGTAAGCATATATACAAACAGTAAGTGAATCTGAGACTTACCAGCATATTTTAAACTTGGCCCTTTGGATGAATATACTACTTCAGACACAGGGAGTTAACGTGTGTAATTCAAATCAGTCTCTCCACTGTTATGAAGTTCATGAAAATATGCATTTATTTTCATGTAGAATTTGTCCAAGCAACATTATGTATAAAAATATTACTGTTATGTAACGGAAGTGTCTCTACATACAAATTAAGGTAAATCACAGTATGTACTTACATATCAAAGGCACTAAACTCCAATGTCAAGCGAGCTGGCAAACCCAAAGGATCACCTGGACAAAAAGCAGCAACATGCTTCTTTTAAACTGCAATACATAGATTAATTTCCCTCTTTTTGCTAATGTAAGTTATAAATAACCCACAGACACACCAGAATTCGCAGCTCACCCAGCTCTGTTTTTTAATGTTTCAGCAAAATACCCAAAGCACGTTACACAAATACTTAGAATGACATGAGAAACCCAAACTACTAAGTCAGATGTTGAGTTTCTACCTACCATTGTAGTAGTAACCTTTGATAACTTTTGGGGTCTCATCCAACCGGTACTCATTGAGTTTCTTCTGGGTTAGTTCGTGCCAGAATCCTGCATCCAAGGCACTACTGAAGGGAGCAAACTGCAGCTTTGAGATTCCAGGATCTACAGGATGGTGTACCTCACCACCGGCAGTTTCCATGATTTTAGGTAAGGATCGCTGTTAAACAGAATCCTGTAAAAGAAGGTATGCCTGATAAGTATATATGCAATTGACCGTATTACTCATGACTAAAGTATATATGCAATTGACCGTATTACTCATGACTACTTAAAGCTCCTTTTTTAATACATTTTCTTGGGTTCAAGTACAGAAAGCTTTGCTCCTCTGAACATTTAAGTAACTCTAATTTTAAAAATCATTGATCAGAGGTCCTTTCAGTCTAAGCAAAGTCCTTCCAGTTTCTTGTATGCAAAATTATGGAAGGCAAGTATATGTTCTGTTTGACCAAGCTGCCTAGAAGGAACTGACAGACATTCCACAATTTCTCCTGTTACTTAGGATACTACATCTGAACTTTGTACTTCTGAGTTATATCTTGTGTTGTGCTGCCACAGGTAAAAATAACAAAATGCTAAACACTGGATCAGCATTCCTTCTGTTATCCAGATATGCATCTAAAAGCCTATTACTACTATGTAAGTTCTGATGGCATTTAAAATCCAAACTAGCATCCATTTAGCTAAGTTTTCACTTCCATAAATTAGCAAACATTTAACTTTTGCTACTACATAGGTCTTAAGCCTTACAAATGTTCTGTTTTGCAACTAAGTGTCACAGAATGCTCATCGTGAAACAGGCAAATAATTGTTTGTCATACAGATGTCAGGTATAACAGAGTCAGGTTACAAGGTACTTGATGCCAAGACTTCCATAACCAAACTTTTATTCAAAGGTTCAATAGCTGCCTAGTCAATATTAATCCATTAAATCCCTTGTCACCTTTTTTCCATAAGCTGGGGAAAGTATTATTTAACATTAAAAAAAAGAAAATAAAATAGTTGTTACTTTCCTTGCCAGGCAAGCTCTATTATAACTAAAGTTTTACTCATTTTGAACTTTCTTGAAGTCTTTTTTCAACTTTTCAAACCAGTAAAGTTTTAATTTTGCTTATAAGTACAATACCATACCCAACACTAATGTGTATTGTCAAACATCTTACATGACCAAGAAGCCAGCTGACGGTACCCAAGAGTAAATACCAGCCTGAAAGCAACCACCAGGAATTAATTTAAACATCCTACTTATTTTCATTATTACTGTACCTAATACTATACTACAGTAATGTTATTATACTATAGGAATGTTTGAAATGAAAAACACACTGTAACTTTTAATATTTGTCTTCCCCTTGACAGACACAATCTGTCGTAAAAGTACGATGAGCAGCTTAATGGCATTTAAAACTATCATGAAGCTACAGGTTTTAAACCAAATTCACACAATCCCATAAAACCTACAGCTTTTTTATAAAACTTCATTCTGTGGTCCAGAGTTGAGTGTTTTGAAGACCTCCTCCACATGTCGGTGCCAGAGAAAATTATTATTTCCTACCGCTGTCTCTCCAGAAAAGCTGCTTCTTGGCGAAACGTCCCTCGCCAAACCTATTTTGGGGGCAAGGAAAGTCTGCCCTATTTCTAACCTCCCCGACTCGGAAAGGCCGCTCCGGCACCTGGGGCCAACCTGCTCCGCCAGCTCCCGGCGGCTGCTCCCGGCGGCTGCTCCCGCCGCGGGGCCGCCCAGGCCGCCCGGCCGCGCCACACGGGGCGGCCCCCGCCCGCCCTTCGTGACTGCAGCCCCCGCTGCCCTCCCAAGGCTTTCCCGCCCGGCAGCCCGCGGCGGGCCGGGCACAGCGACCCGGAGAGCAGGGCACAGCGATTCGGAGGGCGGGAAAGGACCCGGGGAACGCAGCCCGAGGGACACCTGAGGGAGCACGAGACACCCGCCCCGCTCACCAGCTGCGCCGCTCGGCACTTCCTGCACCACCCGCTGCCCGGCCAAGTGACGTCATCCCGCCTCTGCCGCGTGACGGGAAGGGAGGCGTGCGGCACGAGGCGGCCGTAGTGACGCGGGCGGCGCAGGCCGGTTGGCTCCGCCTCAGGCGGGCGGTTCTGTCAGCCGGGATGGGGCGGGCTCCCGCGGGCGCCGGGCTTCGACTGCTGCCGGCTGCCCTGCGGCGGCGCGCGTCCCCCGGCCCCCCACTCTCACAGGTGTCGCTGTGTGTGGTGGGGGCGCAGGCAGCGTGAGGTACGATCGCTCCACCACTCGCGGCCTCAGTGAAAAACGAAGCGGTACAGACTAAAAACTGCACCGTGGTTGTGACTGCTGCGTGAATCTCCGCAAGGGCGCGCTGGCTTGAATGTGACGAGGGGCAATGGGCACAGACTGAAGCATAGGAGATTCCATGTGAATACGAGGAAAAACTTCTTTACTTTGAGGGTGGCAGAGCCTGGCCCAGGCTGCCCAGGGAGGCTGTGGAGTCTCCTTCTGTGCAGACATTCCAACCCGCCTGGACACAGTCCTGTGCAATCTGCTCTGGTGACCCTGCTTTAGCAGGTCGGTTGCACTAGATGATCTCCAGAGGTCCCTTCCAACCCCAACCATCCTGTGGTTCTGTGGTCCTGATGTTCTGGTAAAAAAAAGTATTCAGGGAGTAGTTAATTGAATTCTAACCAGTAAAATACATACCTAAATGATGGTCCCTGACCGGAGAGGTAAAAGAACCCTCTCTCGAACCCCATCACCACCCTTGGTGCCCCTAACAAATAGATATGAGGCCCTGGACCCTGAAAATCAGGCAGAGGACAGCCAAGAAGATCCACCTGGAGAGCCCTCTGGATGGACCTCATCTACAAAAAGAATCACAACTGCAGCTGTAAGAGGAAAAAAAAAAAGAAGAGTGGTAGTAGTCGGCGACTCTCTTCTGAGGGGAACAGAGGGCCCTATATGTCGCCCAGACCCATCCCACAGGGAGGTCTGCTGCCTTCCTGGGGCCAGGGTGAGGGACATTAATAGAAGACTTCCGGAGCTGATTCAGCCCTCAGACTACTATCCCCTGTTAGTAGTCCAAGCTGGCAGCGAGGACATCAACAGAAGAAGTATCAAGATAATTATAAAGGACTTTAAAGCACTGGGTCGGTCAGTTCATGGGACAGGGGCACAGGTGATAATTGCCTCAGTTCCTGTGCTAGCTGGGATGGATGAGGAACTAAATAAAGAGAGGAGCAGAAAAGCCCATCTCATCAACAGGTGGCTTAAGGATTGGTGTGACCGTCAAAATTTTGGGTTTTTTGACCATGGGGCAAGCTCCGTGGTACCCAGTCTCCTCAAATCAGATGGGCTTCATCCTTCTAGGGAGAGCAAGAGGACTATAGCCCGTAAGTTGGCAGGGCTGATCAGGAGGGCTTTAAACTAGGTTTGAAGGGGGAAGGGATTGAAACTGGGCTCTCCAAAGATCAGCCTAAGGATGGAAAGCCTGAATTAAGAGTGAAATCAGCAGCCCACTTGAAGTGCATGTACACTAATGCACGCAGTATGGGCAACAAACAAGAGGAGCTGGAAGCCATCGTGCAGCAGGAAAGCTATGACATAGTTGCCATCACAGAAACATGGTGGGATGACTCATATGACTGGAGTGCTGCTATGTGTGGCTACAAGCTCTTCAGAAAAGACAGGCAGGGTAGGAGAGGTGGAGGGGTGGCTTTATATGTTAGAGAGTCACTCGACTCTGTTAAACTTGAGGTCAGCAGTGACAAGGTTGAGTGCCTGTGGACCAGAATCAGGGGGAAGTCCAACGAGGCTGACGTCCTCATGGGTGTCTGTTATAGACCGCCCAACCAGGACGATGAAGGAGATGAATTATTCTACAAGCAGCTGGCAGATGTCTCAAAATCGACGGCCCTTGTTCTTGTGGGTGACTTTAACCTGCCGGATATCTGCTGGGAGCTCAATACTGCACAGAAGAGGCAGTCTAGGAAGTTCCTAGAGTGTATAGAGGACAATTTCCTTCATCAGCTGGTAAATGAGCCCACCAGGGGCAAGACCCCGCTAGACCTACTGTTTACAAACAGAGAAGGGCTGGTGGGAGATGTAGTGGTTGGAGGCCGCCTGGGGCATAGCGACCATGAAATAATAGAATTTTCAATACTCAGAGATGCAGGGAGAACCATTAACAAAACCTCTACGCTGGACTTCCGGAGGGCAGATTTTTGCCTATTCAGAAGTTTAGTTCAGAGCATACCCTGGGAAACAATGCTTAAAAACAAGGGGGCCCAGGAGGGTTGGACATGCTTCAAGCAGGTGGTTTTGAGTGCACAGGAACAGGCTATACCAGTGTGCCGAAAGGCTGGCCGGCGGGGAAGACAACCGGCTTGGCTAAACAGGGAGATTCTGAATGAAATCAGAAATAAAAAGACTTTACCGACTGTGGAAAAAAGGGCTGGCTACTTATGAAGAATTTATGGAAATAGCTAGATCATGCAGAAAAAAAATCAGGGAAACAAAAGTGCAATTTGAAGTTAATTTGGCCAATTCTGTCAGGGATAATAAAAAGTCCTTCTTCAAATATGTTAATAACAAAAGAAGGGGCAAGGAAAACCTCCATTCTCTGTTGGACTCTGAGGGAAATATAGTTAACAAAGATGAGGAGAAAGCTGAGGTACTTAATACCTACTTTGCCTCAGTTTTTACCAGTAAGACAGGTGGCCCTCAGGACAACTCATCTCTGGAGGTGGTTGACAGAGATAGGAAGCCAAATAGGCCCCTTGTATTCCAGGAGGAAATAGTTGGTGATTTACTGAGCCGTCTGGATCCTCACAAGTCTATGGGACCAGATGAGATCCATCCTAGGGTGATGAGGGAGCTAGCAGAAGAACTTGCCAAGCCGCTCTCCATCATCTCCCAACAGTCCTGGCTCACTGGGGAGGTCCCATATGATTGGAAACTGGCCAATGTTACCCCAGTCCACAAAAAGGGCTGCAGAGCTGACCCTGGCAACTGCAGGCCTGTCAGCCTGACCTCGGTGCCTGGCAGGGTTATGGAGCAGATCATCCTGAATGGAATCACACAGCACCTTCAGGATGGACAAGGGATCAGACCCAGCCAGCATGGGTTTAGGAGGGGCAGGTCCTGTCTGACCAACCTGATCTCCTTTTATGATCAGGTGACTCACCTGGTGGATGAGGGGAAAGCTGTGGATGTGGTCTATCTGGACTTCAGCAAGGCCTTTGACACTGTCTCCCATAATATACTCTTGCAAAAGCTGGTAGCCCATGGCTTGGACAAGTGTACTCTACGCTGGGTTAAGAACTGGCTGGAGGGCCGGGCCCAGAGAGTGCTGGTGAATGGGGCTGCATCCAGCTGGCGGCCAGTCACTAGTGGTGTCCCCAGGGGTCAGTGTTGGGTCCAGTTCTGTTTAACATCTTTATTGATGATTTAGATGAGGGGATTGAGACCATCATCAGCAAATTTGCTGATGACACCAAACTGGGAGGGAGTGTCGACCTGCTGGAAGGCAGGAGGGCTCTGCAGAGGGATCTGGATAGACTGGAAAAATGGGCTGATTCCAATGGGATGAAGTTCAATAAGACCAAGTGCCGGGTGCTGCACTTCGGTCACAACAACCCCCTGCAGCGCTACAGGCTGGGTGCAGAGTGGCTGGAGAGCAGTCAGACAGAAAGGGACCTGGGGGTGCTAATTGACAGGAAGCTCAACATGAGCCAACAGTGTGCCCAGGTGGCCAAGAAGGCCAATGGGATCCTGTCCTGTATCAAAAACAGCGTGGTCAGCAGGACAAGGGCAGTGATCCTTCCCCTGTACTCTGCATTGGTGAGGCCACACCTGGAGTATTGTGTTCAGTTCTGGGCCCCTCAGTTCAGGAAAGACATTGAAGTGCTGGGGCGGGTCCAGAGAAGAGCAACACGACTGGTGAAGGGACTTGAACATAAGACCTATGGGGAGAGGCTGAGGGAGCTGGGGTTGTTTAGTCTGGAGAAGAGGAGGCTTAGAGGTGACCTCATCACTCTCTATAACTACCTGAAGGGAAGTTATAGCCAGGTGGGGATTGGTCTCTTCTCCCAGGCAGTCAGCAATAGGACAAGGGGACATGGGCTTAAACTCTACCAGGGGAAATTTAGGCTGGATATTAGAAATAAATTCTTTACAGAGAGAGTGATCAGGCATTGGAATGGCCTGCCCGGGGAGGTAGTGGACTCGCCGTCCCTAGAGGTTTTTAAACTGAGATTGGACATGGCACTTAGTGCCATGATCTAGTAAACGGACTAGAGTTGGACCAAGGGTTGGACTGGATGATCTCTGAGGTCTTTTCCAACCCAGTCATTCTGTGATTCTGTGATTCTGTGATACTGTGACACTCACACTGTCCAGGGGGTTTGTTACACACACACTGTCCAATGGGGTTTGTGACACACACACACTGTCCAATGCGTTTTGTGACACACAAACTGTCCAGGGGGGTTTGTGTCACACACGCTATACAATGGGGTTTGTGACACACACACTCTGTCCAATGGGGTTTGTGACACGCACACTGTCCAATAGGGTTTGTGGCACACACATTCTATCCAATGGGGTTTGAGACACACACACGTTGTCCAATGTTGTTTGTGACACGCGAGCTGTTCAGTTGGTTTTGTAGACACACAGACTGTCCAGCGGTGTTTGTGACACACACGCTGTCCAATGGGGATTGTGACACACACGCACTGTCCAATGGGGTTTGTGGCACACACAATCTGTCCATTGGGGGTTGTGACACACACGCTGTCCAATGGGGATTGTGACACACACACTCTTTCTAATGGGGTTTGTGACACGCATGCTGCCCAGTAGGGATTGTGACACACACACTCTGTCCAAAGGGGTTTGTGACATACACACTCTGTCCAATGGGGTTTGTGACACGCACACTGTCCAATAGGGTTTGTGGCACACACATTCTATCCAATGGGGTTTGAGACACACACACGTTGTCCAATGTTGTTTGTGACACGCGAGCTGTTCAGGTGGCTTTGTAGACACACAGACTGTCCAGTGGTGTTTGTGACACACACGCTGTCCAATGGGGATTGTGACACACACGCACTGTCCAATGGGGTTTGTGGCACACACAATCTGTCCATTGTGGGTTGTGACACACACGCTGTCCAATGGGGATTGTGACACACACACTCTTTCCAATGGGGTTTGTGACACGCATGCTGCCCAGTAGGGATTGTGACACACACACTCTGTCCAAAGGGGTTTGTGACACACACGCTGTCCAGTGGGGATTGTGACACTCACACTGTCCAGGGGGTTTGTTACACACACACTGTCCAATTGGGTTTGTGACACACACACACTGTCCAATGGGGATTTTGACACACACACACTGTCCAATGTGTTTTCTGACATACACACTGTCCAGGGGGGTTTGTGACACACACGCTATACAATGGGGTTTGTGACGCACACACTCTGTCCAATGGGGTTTGTGACACACACACTGTCCATGGAGGTTTGCGACACACACACTGTGTAATGGGGTTTGTGACACACACTCTGTCCAACGGGATTTGTGACAGACACGCACTGTCCAATGGGGATTGTGACACACACACGCTGTCCAGGTGAGTTTGTGAGATACACACTGTCCAATGCGATTTGTGACACAGAGACTCTCCAGGGGTGTTTGTGAAAAACACAAGCTTTCCAGAGGGGTTTGTGACAACACACTGTCCAATGGATATTGTGACACACATACGATACGCAATGGGGTTTGTGATAAACACACTGCCCAACGGTGTTTGTGAAAGACACGGTGTCCAATGTGGATAGTAACACACACACGCCGTCCCATGGCGTTTGTGAGATGCATGCTATCCAATGGGGTTTCTGACACACAGGCTGTCCAGTGGGGTTTGTGAGACACACGCTGTAAAATAGGGTTTGTGACACACACACGCTATCCAATGGGATTTGTGACACACATGCTGTCCATTGGGTATTGTGAGACACACACTCTCTGATGGGGTTTGTGATACTCACATGCTGTCCAATAGTGTTTGTGACACAAACGCTGTCAAATGGGGTTTGTAACACACACATTGTCCAGTGGGGTTTGTGACACACACACTGTCCAGTAGTGTTTCTGACACGCACACACTGTCCAATGGGGTTTGTGACACACACACTGTGCAATTGGGATTGTGACACACACACGCTGTCGAATGGGGTTTGTGACACACAAACTGTCCAACGGGGATTGTGATACACACGCTGTCTAATGGGGTTAGTGACACAGAGACTCTCCAGGGGTGTTTTTGACACACAGGCTGACCAGAGCAGTTTGTGACATTCACAATTTCCAGGGGTGGTTGTGACACACACACTGTCCAATGGGGTTTGTCACACACACTCTGTCCAATGGGGTTTGTGGCAAAAACATGCTGTCCAATAGGGTTTGTGACACACACATTCCAATGGGGTTTGTGACACACACACTGTGCAATTGGGATTGTGACACATGCACGCTGTTGAACGGAGTTTGTGACACACAAACTGTCCAATGGGGATTGTGACACACACGCTGTCCAATGAGGATTGTGACACACACTGTCCAATGGTTTTGTGACACACACGGTGTCCAATGGGGATTATGACACACACGCTTTCCGGGGTGGTTTGTGACACACACTGTCCAATCGGGTTTGTGAAACACACACTGTGCAATTGGGATTGTGACACACACACTGTACAATGGGGTTTGTGAAACACACGCTGTCCAATGGGGATTGTGACACACAATATGTCCAGGACGGTTTGTGACACACACACTGTCCATTGGGTATTGTGACATACACACGATGCGTAAAGGGGTTTGTGATACACACACTGCCCAACGGGGTTTGTGACAGATACGCTGTCCAATGGGGATTGTAACACACACACGCTGTCACATGGGGTTTGTGAGATGCATGCTGTCCAATAGGGTTTGAGACACACACACACAGTCCAGGAGTATTTGTGACACACCCCACACACTGGGTCCATGCGGTTCGTGACACACACGCTGTCCAGTGGCGTTTGTGACACACATGCTGTCCAATAGGGTTTATGACACACACACGCTATCCAATGGGATTGTGCAAACACACTGTCCGATGGGGTTTGTGACAGACAAAATTTCAAGTGGGGTTTCTGACACACACACTCTGTCCAGTGGTGTTTGTGACACACACGCTGTAAAATAGTGTTTGTGACACACACACACTATCCAATGGGGTTTGTGACACACACACTGTATAATGGGGTTTGTGACACACACCCACTGTCCATTGGTGTTTGTGACACACACGCTGTCAAATGGGGTTTGTGACACACACACTGTCCAATGGGGTTTGTGACACACACACTGTCTAGTAGGGTTTCTGACACACACACTCTGTCCAATGGGGTTACTGACATACACACTTTCTAATGGGGTTTGTGTCACACACTCTGTCCAGTGGGGTTTGTGACACACACACTTTCCAATGGGGTTTGTGACACCCACACTGTCCAATGAGGTTTGTGACACACACGCTGTCCAAAGCGATTTGTGACTCAGAGACACTCCAGGGGTGTTTGTGACACACACACTTTCCAATGGGGTTTGTGACACACACACTGTTCAATTTGGATTGTGACACACTCACGCTGTCGAATGGGGTTTGTGACACACAAACTGTCCAACGGGGATTGTGATACACACGCTGTCTAATGGGGTTAGTGACACAGAGACTCTCCAGGGGTGTTTTTGACACACAGGCTGAGCAGAGCAGTTTGTGACACTCACAATTTCCAGGGGTGTTTGTGACACACAAACTGTCCAATGGGGATTGTGACACACAAACTGTCCAATGGGTTTTGTGACACACACGGTGTACAATGGGGATTGTGACACACACGCTGTCCAATGGTGTTTGTGACACACACGCCGTCCAATGGGGATTGTGACACACACACTGTCCAATGGGGTTTGTGACACACACTCTGTCTAATGGGGTTTGTGACACACACACGCTGTCCGATGGGGTTTGTGACTCACACTCTTTCCAACGGGGATTGTGACACACACAAGCTGTCCTATGGCGTATGTGACACACACACTCTCTCCAATGGGGTTTGTGACACACTCACTCTCTCCAATGGGGTTTGTGACACACACACTGTCCAGGGGTGTCTGTGACACAGGCACTGACCAATGGGTTTTGTCCACACACTCTGTCCAATGGGGATTGTGACACACACTGTCCAATGGGGTTTGTCACACACACTCTGTGCAATGCTGTTTGTGACACACAGGCTGTCCAATGGGTTTTTTTACACACACGCTGTCCAATTGGGATTGTGACACACACACTGTAGAATGGGGTTTGTGACACACACACTCTGTCCAATGGGCTTGTGACACACACGCTGTCCAATGGGTTTCGTGACACACACTCTGTCCAATGGGGATTGTGACACACACACACTGTCCAAAGGGATTTGTGACACACATGCTGTCCAATGGGGTTTGTGACACACAAACAATGTCCAATGAGGTTATGACACACACGCTGTCCAATGGTGTGTGTGACACACACACGCTTTCCAATGGGGTTTGTGACACACACAGTGACCAGGGGGGTTTCTGACACACAGAGGCTGTCAATGGGGTTTGTGACACACACGCTGTCCAATGGGATTTGCGAAACACACTGTCCAGGTAGGTTTCTGACACACATGCTCTCCAATGGGGGTTGTGACACACACGCTGTCCAATCGGTTTTGTGACACACACACTGTGCAATTGGTATTGTGACACACACACGCTGTCCAGTTGTGTTCGTGAGATGCATGCTCTCCAATGGGGTTTGTGACACACACACACTGTCCAATGGGATTTATGACACACACGCTGTCCAATGGGGATTGTGACACGCACTCTGTCCAATGGGGTTTGTTACACACACACTCTGTTCAATGGTTCTTGCGAAACACACGCTGTCCTCTGGGGTTTGTGAAACACACAATCTGTCCAATGGGATTTGTGACACATACACTATACAGTGGGGTTTCTCACAAACACTCTGTCCAATGGGGTTTGTGACACACACTCTATCCAACGGGGTTTGTCACACACACTCTGTCCAATGGGGTTTGTGACACACACGCTGTCCAATGGGGATTGTGACAAACCCGCTATCCAATGGGGTTTGTGACACACAATTTCTTATGGGGTTTGTGACACACTAACGATGTCCAATGGGGTTTGTTACACACACAATGTCCCATGGGTTTGTGAACACGCATGCTATCCAGTGGGTTTTGTGACACAACACACTATCCAATAGTGTTTGTGACACACACACGCTATCCAATGGGGTTTGTGACACACACACTGTTTAAACGCGTTTGTGACAAACACGCTGTCCAATGGGTATTGTGACACACACGCTCCCGAATGTGGGTTTGTGACACACACAATGTCCATGCCAGTTTGTGTCACACACACTGTCCAATGCGGTTTGTGATGCACACGCTGTCCAATGGGTTTTGTGAACAGACACACTGTCCAGGGGGCTTTGTGACACACACACGGTCCCATGGGTTTTTAAAACACACTCTGTCGAATGGGGATTGCGACACACACTGTCCAATGGGGTTTGTAGCACACAAACGCTGTCCAATGGGGATTGTGACACACACGCTGTCCAATGGGGTTTGTGACACACACTCTGTCTAATGGGGTTTGTGACACACACACGCTGTCCAATGGGGTTTGTGACTCACACTCTTTCCAACGGGGATTGTGACACACACAAGCTGTCCAATGGCGTATGTGAAACACACACTCTGTCCAATGGGGTTTGTGACACACACACTGTCCAGCGGGGTTTGTGACACACTCACTCTCTCCAATGGGGTTTGTGACACACACACTGTCCAGGGGTGTCTGTGACACAGACACTGACCAATGGGTTTTGTCCACACACTCTGTCCAATGGGGATTGTGACACACACTGTCCAATGGGGTTTGTCACACACACTCTGTGCAATGCTGTTTGTGACACACAGGCTGTCCAATGGGGTTTGTGACACACACACTGTCCAATGGGTTTTTTTACACACACGCTGTCCAATTGGGATTGTGACACACACGCTGTAGAATGGGGTTTGTGACACACACACTCTGTCCAATGGGCTTGTGACACACACGCTGTCCAATGGGTTTCGTGACACACATTCTGTCCAATGGGGTTTGTGACACACACACACTGTCCAAAGGGATTTGTGACACACATGCTGTCCAATGGGGTTTGTGACACACACACGCTGTCCAATGGGGTTTGTGACACACACAGTGACCAGGGGGGTTTCTGACACACAGAGGCTGTTCAATGAGGTTTGTGACACACACGCTGTCCAATGGGATTTGCGAAACACACTGTCCAGGTGGGTTTCTGACACACACGGTCTCCAATGGGGGTTGTGACACACACGCTGTCCAATCGGTTTTGTGACACACACACTGTGCAATTGGTATTGTGACACACGTACGCTGTCCAGTTGTGTTCGTGAGATGCATGCTCTCCAATGGGGTTTGTGACACACACACTGTCCAAAGGGGTTTGTGACACACACACTGTCCAATGGGATTTATGATACACACGCTGTCCAATGGTGTGTGTGACACTCACACTCTGTGCAATGTGGCGTGTGACACACACGCTGTCCAATGGGGATTGTGACACACACGCTCACCAATGGGGATTGTGACACACACAATGTCCATGCCAGTTTGTGACACACACACTGTCCAATGGGGTTTGTGACACATACACTGTACAGTGGGGTTTCTCACAAACACTCTGTCCAAAGGGGTTTGTGACACACAATTTATCCAACGGGGTTTGTCACACACACTCTGTCCAATGGGGACTCTGTCCAACGCTGTGCAATGGGGATTGTGACACACACTGTCCAATGGGGTTCGTGACACAAACTCTGTCCAATGGGGTTTGTGACACACACACTGTCCAATAGGTTTTGTGACACACACGCTGTACAATAGTGTTTGTGACACACACGCTGTCCAATGGGGTTTGTGACACACACACTGTCCAAAGGGGTTTGTGACACACACACTGTCCAATAGGTTTTGTGACACACACGCTGTGCAACTGGGATTGTGACACACACACACTGTCGAATGGTTTTTGTGACCGACAAACTGTCCAATGGGGATTGTGACACACACTCTGTCCAATGGTACTTTTGACACACACGCTGTCCAATGGTGTTTGTGACACACACGCTGTCCAATGGGGTTTATGACACACACACTATCCAATGTGTTAATGACACACATGCTATCCAATGGGGATTGTGACACACCCATGCTGTCCAATGGACTTCGTGACACGCATGCTGTCCAATGCGGTTTGTCACACACACTCTGTCCAATGGGGATTGTGACACACACGCTGTCCAATGGGGTTTGTGACACACACACACTCCAATGGGGTTTGTGACACACACACGCTGTCCAATGGGATTTGTGACACACACACTTTCCAGAGGGGTTTGTGACACACACATGGTATCCTATGGGGTTTGTGACACACACGCTGTCCAATGGGGTTTGTGACACACACGCTTTCCAATGGGGTTTGTTACACACACATTGTACAGGGGGTTTGTGACACAAACAATCTGTACAATGGGCCTTGTGACACACACGCTGTCCAATGGGGTTCGTGACACACACGCTGTCAAATGGGGTTTGTGACACACACACACTGTCCAATGGTGTTTGTGAAACACACACTGTCCAATGGGCTTTGTGACACTCACACTGTCCAATGGGGTTTATGACACACACACGCTGTCCAAAGTGATTTGTGATACACACGCTGTCCAGTGGAGTTTGTTACACACAGACTGTCGAATGGGGTATGTGACACAAATGCTGTCCAATGGGGATTGTGACACATACGCTGTCCAAAGGGGTTTGTGACACAAACACACTATCCAATGGGGTTTGTGACACAAACATTTTCTGGTTGGATTTCTGACACCCACGCTGTCAAATGGTGTTTGTAACACACACACTGTCCAGGGGGGTTTGTGACACACACACTGTCCAATGGGGTTTGTGACACCCACTCTGTCCAATGGGGTTTGTGACACACACACTTTCCAATGGGATTAGTGACACACACGCTGCAAGTGGGGTTTGTGACACACACGCTGTCCAATGAGGTTTGACACACACAATCTCTCCAGTGGGGATTGTGACACAAACATGCTGTCCAATGCGGTTTGTGTCACACACACTGTCCAATGGGGTTTGTAACACATACGCTGTCCAATGGGTTTGGAGACACAAACGCTGTCCAGTGTGGTTTGTGACAAACTCTCTGTCCAATAGGGTTTATAAAACACACACTGTCCAATGGGGATTGTGACACGCTATCCAATGGCGTTTGTGACACACTGTCAAGTGGAATTTGAGACACACACACTGTCCAATTGTATTTGTCAAACACACTCTGTCCAGTGGGGATTGTGACACACACAGGCTGCCCAATGGGTTTTGTAACACACACACTGGCCAGGGTGTTTTGTGACACACACACTGTCCGGAGTGGTTTGTGACACACACAATGTCCAATAGGGTTCATGACACACACGCTGTCCAGTGGGCTTTGTAACAAACACAATCTTAAATAGGGTTTGTGACACACACGTTGTCCAGTGGGGTTTGTGACACACACACTTTCCAATGGGGTTTGTGACACACACGCTGTAAATGGGGTTTGTGACACACACGCTGTCCAGGGGGCTTGTGACACACACACTGTCCAATGGGGTTTGTAACACATACGCTGTCCAATGGGGTTGGAGACACAAACGCTGTCCAGTGTGGTTTGTGACAAACTCTCTGTCCAATAGGGTTTATAAAACACACACTGTCCAATGGGGATTGTGACACACAGACTGTACAGGGGGGTTTGTAACACACAGTCAGTCCAACGGCGTTTTTGACACACACACTGTCCAATGGGGATTGTGACACACACAAGGTCCAATGGTGTCTGCGACACACACGCTGTCCAATGTAGTTTGTGACACGGATGCTGTCCAATGGGGTTTGTGACACACACACACAGTGCAGGGGGGTATGTGGCACACACACTGGCCAGTGGGGTTTGTAACACAGATGCTGTCCAATGGGGTTTGTGACACACACCCTGTCCAATTGGGTTTCTGACACACACTGTGTCCAATGGGGTATTTGACACACAGACTCTGTACAATGGGCGTTGTGACACACACTCTGTCCAGTGGGGTTTGTGACACACACACGGTCCAATGGGGTTTCTGACACACACGCTGTAAATGGGGTTTGTGACACACACGCTGTCCAATGAGGTTTGTGACACAAATGCTGTCCAAAGGGGATTGTGACACATACGCTGTACAATGGGGTTTTTGACACAGACACGCTGTCCAATGGGGTTTGTGACACAAATACTGTCTAATGGGGTTTGTGACACACATCCTTTCCAACGCGGTTTTTTACACACACACTGTCCAATGGGGTTTGGGACACAAACACTCTCCGTTGCGGTTTGCGACAGACACAAGGTCCAATGGGGTTTGTGACACACACGCTGTCCAATGGGAACAGTGACACACACACTGTCCAGGGGGGTTTCTGACACACATACTGTCCAATGGGGTTTGTAACACACACACTATCCAGGGGGGATTGTGTAGCACACGCTGTCAATGGGGTTTGTGACACACACACTGTCCAATGGGGTTTGTGATACAGAGACTCTCTAGGGGTGTTTGTGACACACACGCTGACCAATGGGGTTTGTTACACACACACTGTCCAGTGGGTTTTGTGACACAGAGGCTCTCTAGAGGTGTTTGTGTCACACACGCTGTCCAGTGGGGTTAGTGACACGCATGCTTACCAATGGGGTTTGTGACGCACACTCTGTCCAAAGGGGTTTGTGACACACACAGACACTGTCCAGTGGGGATTTTGACACATACACACTGTCCAATGTTGTTTGTGACACGCATGCTGCCCAATGGGTTTTGTGACACACACACTGTCCAGGGGGGTTTGCAACACACACATTCTCAAATGGGGATTGTGACACACACACACTGTCTATTGGGGTTTGTGACACACAAACGCTGTCCAATGTTGTTTGTGACACACACGCTGTCAAAAGGGGTTTGTGACACACACACTGTCCAGGGGGTTTTGTGACACACAGGCTGTCCATTGGGGTTTGTGACCCACACACTCTGTCCAGTGGGGGTTGTGAAACAGACGCTGTCCAATGTAGTTTGTCACACACACTCTGTCCAATGGGGATTGTTACACACACACGCTGTCCAATGGGTTTTGTGACACACACACTTTCCAGGGGGGTTTGTGACACACATGCTGTCCAACAGGATTTGTGACACACACATGTTATCCATTGGGGTTTGTGACACACACGCTGTCCAATGGGGACTGTGACACACACACACGCTGCCAATGGGTTTGTGACATGCAAGCTGTTCATTGGGTTTTGTAGACACATAGACTGTCCAATGGTGTTTGGGACACACACGCTGTCTAATGGGGTTTGTGGCTGTCCTGGTTTTGTTAAAAACAAGTTTCTCTTTCAGTGAATTTTGCCTGTCAGCTAAAGCCTTCATATTAACTGCATTTTCCTGGAGCACCAGACACATGTTTTGGTAAACCTATCAATGGAATGCAAACTTAATGATAAGCACAGATGGACATCTCGCGAGAGGGGCGACGAGAAGAAAGAGACCAAGAAACTGACCAACTGGGTATAACATTCCATTCACGTGAATACTTCATATAAAAGTTGGAGATCACGAGGATCTCGGCCCTTTGTGCTTTTTCCCTTTTCCCTTCTGCTTATGGCCGACATTAGGAGAGGACCTTGCTAGTCGTCCCTGCGAACTGAGCCCTAGTGTATGTGAATCCAGCTCCGATTGGCTGCGGAGTCTAATCCAGGACTTTGGTTGCCGGCTCTGCAGTTGCTGAGACTTTCAAGATTGGTTTTGTATATTTTGTATTATTTTCTCTATTCTTATTAGTAGCATTAGTAAAACATCTTTAATATTTTCCAACTCTCTTCACTCTGTGCTTCTTTTCCTCCCAATTGCCTCTCCTTAGTGCAAAGGGGGAAGAGGGAGGGGGAAGTGGGGGGGGGGGGGGGGGAGAGGGGGTTAACAATACATCTGCCAGGGTTTTATTGTCACCCCACAATCTTAACCCTCGACAGATAATTGGCGCCCAACGTGGGGCACGAGAAAGGGGTAAATTTGAAGATTTTTGGCTTTTCTACTGCTCTGACGTACCTTTCAGTTTTCTTGGCACGGTGCCAACTCATAGAGTTGTGATACTTGCGCGTCCATTTGCTTTGGATATTATTTAGTTGTATTAAGGCAAAGTGAATTACACTGATTTAAAGATGTTATGGCATAAGTTGTATCAGTTATTTTCTACATTGTGCTCACTGATTCCATATCTGTGTTGGGCTTTCTTTTTAAATCGAAGTATTCATTATATAACAACAAGGAACTGGACAATGATCATGATGATACTGTGTGGTTTGTCACTGGTTTATTTCATTATACTGCAGCCGCTAATGAATTTCTACTCGCTTCTGCTTTACCTTGAAAAGCCTCCAGGAGAGATTAAAGAGCAGTACGGCTCTGTGTTTGCTAATTGGTCGAGCGAATCTTTAGAAAGGCTGACTAACAATACTTTCGTTTTTTCGCTAGGACAGTTCGCAAATGTTTTAGAGAGCTTTGAATATCCTTGGAGTTTTGATAGAACTGTGATGGTGTTATCTGGTTTGCTGAATGTGTGTCAGTTTGTGCTTCTGTTAAGAGAAATGGCGTTCAACAGGAGGTTTGCGTCTCTTTGTTGTCCTGAGATTTGCGGTGCGTCTTCGGAAGCTTTAGCAAAAAGCACTCCGAGCCGCTCGAGAAAGAGCAAAACAGCAAAAGCTGCCGCTGCAGCCACTGCCCCCCCAACGGCGGCTTCGCAGGCTGAAGCTACAGCTCCTCCGCAGAGTTCCTCTGCCAAGGTCGCTGCAGATAACATTACTTCTCCAGCCTCAAAGGCTAACAAGGCAGCCCCCCCTTCTTCACACACTGGGCACTGTTGCTGCTGTAACCACTGTGACAGTCATTTAGACTCTGGAAATAAATCAAATGATGGTGAACCCATATCAGCATCAGTTGCTGGTTGTAAGAAAGTCACTAGAAAGACTACTCGTGCAGCAGATGATGGCACAGGGCCAATATCAACTCAAGGTGCACCATCAGGACAGGGAGGAGATGAAGTGACCACCACTCGGTCCTTTTCTCCAGGTGAACTGAGAGATCTGCAAAAAGACTTTAGTCGTCGTGAAGGTGAGAATATTTTAACCTGGCTGCTCCAATGCTGGGACAATGGGACAGAAACAATTAAACTGGAAGGTGGTGAAGCCAGGCAGCTGGGATCTCTGTCAAGAGATTCCACCATTGATAGGGCAATTTCAAGAGAGTCTAATGCCACTAGTCTCTGGTCCCGACTCCTGGCAGCTATGAAAGTAAGATTTCCCTACAAGGAAGATTGTATATCCAAATTAGGGAAATGGAATACTGTGGAGAGAGGTATTCAGTTCCTGAGAGAATTAGCTGTGCGAGAGATAATCTATTTTGGATCAGACAACCAAGAGGGGACAGACCCAGATAGAATCAATTGTACACGATCTCTGTGGCGCAGATTTGTACAAAGTGCACCCCCTGCATATGCTAAGTCATTGGCAGGAATGGTCTGGTCAGCTGGAGGTCTACAAGAGATTAATGAAGTGATTGAGCAGCTTCAGAACTTTGAGGACAGCCTTGCTGGTTCTCTACGGGCTTGTGTCTCTGCTGTAGAGAAACTGTGTGAAAAATCTGATGACCGGTTTGAAAAGCTGTTGCAGGAAATCAAAGAACTCAGAGAAGACACCTACCATTCACGACCTGCACAAACCTATGTTTCAGCTATTAGGAAAAGGCGTTTCCAATCTCGAGAGAGAGGACAGAGGCAGCCCACAAAAAGAGGTTCACTGTGGTTCTTCCTACATGAGCAGGGAGAAAACATGAATAAGTGGCATGGAAGACCTACCTCAGAACTTCAGGAACGAGTACGTGAGCTAAAAAGAAAAACTCCTAGGAAGGTGGCTGCTCCAGTTTACAAAAGGAGCAGAAGAGATTCTGATGCTCTCGAAGGAACCTCTAATTCACACCCAGAGACTGTGCAAAACAGAAATTAGAGGTGCCCTGCCTCCAACCAGGTGGAGGAAAGGGATAACAGAGTTTATTGGACTGTACAAATACGATGGCCTGGTACAACACACCCCCAGGAGTACAAAGCTTTAGTGGACACTGGTGCACAGTGCACGATAATTCCTTCTAATTATAAAGGAACGCAATCCATCAATATTGTTGGAGTGACTGGGGGATCCCAGGAACTGACTGTTGTAGAGGCTGAAATGAGCCTAACTGGAAAAAACTGGCAAAAGCATCCCACTGTGACTGGTCCAGATGCTCCGTGCATCCTTGGCATAGACTACCTCAGGAGAGGGTATTTTAAGGACCCAAAAGGGTATAGGTGGGCATTTGGTATAGCAGCTGTGGACACTGAGAAAATTGAACAGCTGTCTGATTTGCCTAGTCTTTCAGATGGCCCTTCTGTTGTAGGACTGTTGATGGTTGACGACCAGCAGGTGCCAATCGCTACCACAACAGTGCATCGTCGGCAATATCGCACCAACCGAGACTCTTTGATTCCTATCCAGAAGTTGACCTGTCAATTGGAAAGCCAGGGTGTGATCAGTAAGACTCGCTCGCCTTTTAACAGTCCAATCTGGCCAGTGCGTAAGTCTAGTGACGAGTGGAGACTAACTGTAGACTATCGTGGCCTGAATGAAGTTACACCACCACTGAGTGCTGCTGTGCCTGACATGCTAGAACTGCAATTTGAACTGGAGTCAAAGGCAGCTAAGTGGTATGCTACAATTGACATTGCTAATGCATTTTTCTCTATTCCTGTAGCAGCAGAGTGCAGGCCGCAGTTTGCTTTCACCTGGAGAAGCATCCAGTACACGTGGAATCGCTTGCCCCAGGGGTGGAAACACAGTGCTACCATCTGCCATGGACTGATCCAGACCACGCTGGAGCAAGGTAAAGCTCCAGAACACTTGCAGTATATTGATGACATCATCGTATGGGGCGACACAGCGAAAGAAGTCTTCGAGAAAGGTGAGAGAATAATTCAGATTCTTTTGGATGCTGGTTTTGCCATAAAACGAAGCAAGGTCAAGGGACCTGCACGAGAGATACAGTTTTTAGGAATAAAATGGCAAGATGGCCGTCGTCAGATCCCAATGGATGTGATCAACAAAATTGCAGCAATGTCTCCACCTACTAATAAAAAGGAGACACAGACTTTCTTGGGCGTTGTAGGTTTTTGGAGAATGCATATTCCTGACTACAGCCAGATTGTGAGCCCTCTCTATCAAGTGACTCGTAAAAAGAACCAGTTTGAGTGGGGCCCTGAACAACGACAAGCCTTTGAACAAATTAAGTGTGAGATAACTCATGCGGTGGCCCTTGGACCAGTTCGGACTGGACTAGATGTTAAAAATGTGCTCTACACTGCAGCCGGAGATAATGGACTTACCTGGAGCCTCTAGCAGAAAGCACCAGGAGAAACCCGAGGTCGACCCTTAGGTTTTTGGAGTCGAGGATACAAAGGATCTGAGGCCAACTATACTCCAACTGAAAAAGAGATACTAGCAGCGTATGAAGGAGTTCGAGCTGCTTCAGAAGTGATCGGTACTGAAGCACAGCTCCTCCTGGCACCTCGACTGCCAGTGCTGAGTTGGATGTTCAAAGGGACGGTTCCCTCTCCACATCATGCAACCGAAGTTACATGGAGTAAATGGATTGCATTGATCACGCAACAAGCTCAAATTGGAAATCCCAATCGCCCAGGGATCTTAGAAGTGATTACAGACTGGCCAGAAAGCAAAAACTTTGGGATGTCTCCAGATGAGGAGGAAGTAAAACGTGCTGAAGAAGCACCACCGTATATACTCTTTCAGAGACTGATAAGCAGTATGCACTGTTCACAGATGGATCCTGTCGTCTTGTAGGAAAACATCGAAGGTGGAAAGCTGCTGTGTGGAGTCCCACACGACAAGTTACAGAAGCCACTGAAGGACAAGGTGAATCTAGTCAATTTGCAGAAGTGAAAGCCATCCAGCTGGCTTTGGACATTGCTGAACGAGAGAAGTGGCCAATACTTTATCTCTACAGTGACTCATGGATGGTAGCAAATGCCTTGTGGGGGTGGCTACAGCAATGGAAGAAAAGCAACTGGCAGCGCAGAGGTAAACCCATTTAGGCTGCCACACTGTGGCAAGACATTGCTGCTTGGCTAGAGAGCCTGCCTGTGAAAGTTCGGCATGTAGATGCTCATGTGCCTAAAAATCGAGCCACCGAGGAACATCTAAACAACCAACAAGCGGATCAAGCTGCTAAGATTAAAGTAGCTGAGGTGGACTTGGACTGGCAACATAAAGGTGAACTTTTCCTAGCTCGGTGGGTCCATGATGCTTCAGGGCATCAAGGTAGAGATGCAACATATAAATGGGCTCGCGATCGAGGGGTGGATTTAACTATGGACACTATTTCACAGGTTATTCATGAATGTGAGACTTGCGCCGAAATCTAACAAGCGAAACGGTTAAAGCCTGCAGGGTATGGGGGGCGATGGTTAAAGTATAAGTATGGAGAAGCTTGGCAGATTGATTATATTACACTTCCACAAACATGTCAAGGTAAGCGCTATGTACTTACAATGGTGGAAGCAACCACTGCATGGTTGGAAACATATGCCGTACCTCATACTACAGCCCGAAATACTATCTTGGGCCTTGAAAAGCAAGTCCTTTGGCGACACGGTACGCCAGAAAGAATTGAATCAGACAATGGTACTCATTTCAAAAACAGTCTTATAGACAATTGGGCCAAAGAACATGGTATTGAGTGGGTATATCATATTCCATATCATGCACCAGCCTCTGGGAAAATTGAAAGGTACAATGGTTTGCTAAAAACTACACTAAAGGCACTTGGTGGTGGAACCTTTAAAAACTGGGATTCACATTTAGCAAAAGCCACTTGGTTGGTCAACACCAGGGGATCAACCAATCGAGCCGGGCCTGCCCAATCAGAAATTCTACGGACTGTAGAAGGAGATAAAGGCCCTGTAGTACACATGAAAAACATGTTAGGAAAGGCAGTCTGGGTTACTCCTGCCTCAGGCAAAGGCAAGCCCATTCGTGGGACTGTTTTTGCCCAGGGACCTGGCAGCACCTGGTGGGTGATGCTTAAGGATGGAGAAGTTCGGTGTGTACCTCAAGGGGATTTGAGTTTAGGTGAAAATATTCAATACTGAACTGCATAATGTGAATTGCCGTACTAACAGTGTTTAATAAGTGTCTTCCAGATCAAGACAGTGATGATGAAACCAGAGCTAGCTTCTTCGAGTGGCGCCTGACAACTTCTTCGAAGTTGATGTCTTTAACCCACAAACAGTGGTAATGAGATGCACTTGTACCATTTTTCCTGCCCTGGGAGACTGTCGTGACAAAATGAACTTAATGAACTTTTTAAAGGATGGTCCACTGATTAATTACTCCTGTGTATATATGTACATATGTATATATATATATAGTAGTAGTGATTAATTAGATTGTATTGATAGATTGCATTGATAAGGTTTAAGCATTCAGTGAATGGCATATTATAAGGGGTGGAATGTCCTGGTTTTGTTAAGAACAAGTTTCTCTTTTAGTGAGTTTTGCCTGTCAGCTAAAGCCTTCATATTAACTGCATTTTCCTGGAGAACCAGACACATGTTTTGGTAAACCTAGCAATGGAATGCAAACTTATTGATAAGCACGGATGGACATCTCGCGAGAGGGGCGATGAGAAGCAAGTGAGCAAGAAACTGACCAACTGTGTATAACATTCCATTCACGTGAATACTTCATATAAAGTGGGAGATCACGAGGATCTCGTCCCTTTTCGCTTTTGCCCTTTTCCCTTCTGCTTATGGCCGACATTAGAAGAGGACCTTACTAGTCGTCCCTGCAAACTGAGGCCTAGTGTATGTGAATCCAGCTCCGATTGGCTGCAGAGTCTAATCCAGGACTTTGGTTGCCGACTCTGCAGTTGCTGAGACTTTCAAGATTGGTTTTGTATATTTTGTATTATTTTCTCTATTCTTATTAGTAGCATTAGTAAAACATCTTTAATTTTTTCCAACTCTCTTCACTCTGTCCTTCTTTTCCTCCCAATCGCCTCTCCTTAGTGAAAAAGGGGGGAGAGGGAGGGGGAAGTGGGGAGGTGGGGAGAGGGGGTTAACAATACATCTGCCAGGGTTTTATTGTCACCCCGTAATCTTAACCCTCGACAGTGACAAACACAGAGAATTGATCATATATCATTACATGGATGATATTTTGATTACTGGAAAATCACTTCAAATTGAATTAATAGTTACAGAACTAGAAAAAGAATTAGGAACCAGAGGTTTAAAAATTGCACCAGAGAAAATTCAACAAACACAGCCTTGGAAATATTTAGGCTGGGAAATTACTAAGGCTACAGTTCATCTGCAAAAATTGACTATCAGGACTAACATTCAGACTTTAAATAATGTTCAAAAAATTATGGGTGACTTGAATTGGATTCGTACCTGTTGTGGTATTACAAATGATGATTTACTGCCAATTGCTAAATTACTACAGGGAGGAGGTGGGGTTGATGCTCCACGTTCAGCAAATGCTGAAGTACAACAGGCATTAGTTAACATTATGCAAAAAATTTCCAAACATTATACATACAGTTGGGATCCAGAACAAGAATTAGGATTAATGATTATTAATAACTCTGCACATCCTTTTGCTTTGATTATGCAGTGGGCAAAAGAATCTGATCCACTCAGAATTTTGAAGTGGTTGTTTCTTTCAATTCAACCCAAACGATCAGTAGTTACCAGAATAGAAGCATTTGCACAATTGATAATAAAAGGTCGATCTCGTATAGTAGAAATAAGTGGGAAAGAACCAGATTATGTAGTCATACCTTTGTCAGCTGAATATTTACAATGGGCATTACAGAATTCTATAGCTCTACAGTCTGCAATGCTAGATTACTCAGGACCAATTAGAGTGCATTACCCTCCACATAAACTTACGGGGTGGTTGCCAACATTTCAAATAGAACGAATGCCTCTTCTATCTCTGAATCCAGTAAGAGGTGTCACTGTTTTTACAGATGCAGGAGGTCGTTCACAAAAAGCTGCAATAACATGGCAGGAAGAGGGAGAATGGAAGGATTTTGTGCTAACTGATTTAGAGGGTTCAGTTCAACTCTTAGAACTACAAGCAGTAATTCAAGTCTTTAAGATGTGGGACAAACAACCTGTGAATGTAGTATGTGATTCACTTTATGTTGTAGGAGTTGTACTGCGATTAGAAAGAGCAGTTTTGAAGAATATTGACACTTTACTACAGTACAGATTATTTAAAATTTTATGGGATTTACTGAATCAGCGAACACATCGTTAATCACTCATATCAGAAGTCATACAAGCATTGCTAGTAACTTAGCTGAAGGTAATCAGTGCGCAGATAGATTAGTTGCACCAGCTTGGACGGGTCCTTCTATAGACAGATTTGCTCAAGTTCGTCGCTCACATGATTTTTTCCATCAGTCAGCTAGCGTTTTACAGAAACAGTTTCATATTCCTGAGATTGATGCACAAAACATTGTTTTGTCCTGTGCTGATTGTCAAAATTGCTCTGATGGGATTTCAGGAGGTGTTATAATCCACGAGGTCTTGGACCTTTAGAGGTTTGGCAAATGGATGTCACACACTTTGCAGAATTTGGACGTCTCAAGTATGTTCACGTTTCGGTTGATGCTTTTTCTCATGTTATATGGGCTACTGCTCAGGCAGGAGAGTCTAGCAAACATGTTCAAAAACATTTAAGGGCAGCTTTTGCAGCTCTTGGTATTCCAAAAGAAATTAAAACAGATAATGGTCCTGGCTATATTGCTTGGGCTACCACTCAATTTTTATCCTTATGGGGCGTTATCCATACGACAGGGACACCGCATCAACCAACAGGGCAAGCTATTGTGGAACGTACACATCATACCTTAAAACAGCTGTTGCAAAAACAAAAAAAGGGGGAGGTTAACCTAGCACCTCAAAAGCGCTTACAAAAAGCTATATATGTTATGAACTACCTTAGGTTACCCAAGGGAGAAAAGGTTCCTCCTATGGTAACTCATGGTGCAGGTTTAACAGGAGGTTTAGAGCAAGTCAAAAAGGGACAAGCAAAAGTTTGGGTAAAAATGGAGTTACAGGACAATGGGAAGGTCCATGGAACTTGATAACATGGGGACGGGGATATGCCTGTGTCGTTACAGGATCAGGATCGCGCTGGGTTCCGGCAAAGTGGATCAAACCCTGGCTAGAAAACACTGCTCAGAGCACAGAAGTTAGAAACAGCAACAAGACGCAAGAATCAGAAGCAGCGCCATCTAGTGGTGAAACTGATTAGATACATAGCATGCAATTAATAACATAGAGGGGAAAAATTAAGACTGATTAGTTTTAACCTGTTGGGATGATATAATTGCTTCATTTATTCATACAGACTTCAATGATGTTATGGTTCTTGCAATGCATAGTAGGCATTACTCTAATAGTGCTAAACATAAGTGATGCTTTTTGGCTTCCTTCTCAGCCAAAGACTAACATTTGGATAACTTTAGCCAACATGACAGGTCAAGATTCAATCTGTTTAGCTACTGCATCTCCGAGCAATCCTTTTTCAACATGTTTAGTTGGAGTTCCACTAGATAATTGGCCTATTCCTGGAAATAAGAAACAATTGGTTGATGGTAAAAACGTGACAGATAATTGGGACATCTGGGTTGTAGACCTACCACAAGGAGGTTTGGAACCTCAAGAAATTGAGTTACTAGGATCAGTAAAAATGGATTTTTGTCTGTATTTCAATTATTCAGGGAAAAACATCTCTCTTGTGCAAGTGGTAAATGCTTCATCATCTGTATATCACAACCAGACTTTTTGGTGTAATTACGCCAGTCCAAATGTATCTAGGGCTACCAATATTCCTTAGAAATTATCCCCAGGAGTTTTTCTAATTTGTGGAGATAGAGCTTGGCAAGGAATTCCTTCCTACATAAAAGAAGGACCATGTTCTTTAGGGAGATTGACTCTGTTGACTCCAAATACATCAAGCATTTTAATGCATAAGAGAGGAGAAAGAAGCATTCATACCTATAATAAAGATTGTAAAGATAACATACAATTTTGGGGAAAAGGCGAAACTATAGCATCTTCTATTTTTGCACCTGGAGTTGCAGCAGCACAGGCTTTGACTGCACTTAACAAATTAGGATGCTGGTTAGCAAAACAGACTAACGCTACTTCTTTAGCATTATCTGGACTTTTAGCAGACACAGATTCAATTAGGCATGCTACGCTTCAAAATCGTGCTGCCATAGATTTTTTGTTGTTAGCGCAAGGACATGGCTGTGAAGACTTTGATGGGATGTGTTGCATGAATTTGTCTGATCATTCTGGATCAATTCACAAAGCAACTAGAAGGTTAGATGACATGACCAAGAAGTTAACCTGTGAGGACTGGGGTTTAGACAAGTGGTTGAATGGCTGGGGTATTACAGGATGGATTAAGGATCTATAGAAAAATGGTCTAATCATATTGATTGTTGTTTTAGTAATGTCAATGCTTCTTCCTTGTATCTTACAATGTGTACAACGTACAGTAGAAAAATCCATGAAAGGTCTATGGTTGGCTCAGAAACAAAAAGGGGGAATTGTGGGATATTTGAGTGATTTTCTTGAAGTTAATGGACATTGTATGGAATTGAACTGAACAGGCCTCTGAGGCCTGTGTATTCAGCAAGAGAGCAAGAGAGCAAGAGTCGAGCAGCCTACGTGTCTTACGTGACTTTACACAACCTTGGGTAAAACAAAAGAAAGACTGTCTAGTGAAGAAAAGAATCAGCAAGTCAGCTATAACATAGATACATTTTGTATAATATTAGAGCTTATGTAAGAATTGTATAATCCAATCACCTATTAGTTTGCGGCGCGTGAACAGCAGCTATTGACCAATTACAAGTAGCCTTCTGATGCATGGACAGTGCGTGGACAGGTCAAAAAGATATTTAAGGAGAGTTATAACAAGTAATAAACGGCTTCACTTGAATTCATATTGGATTGTGTGGGGTCCATGATTCGTCACCCTCGCAACAGAGGGAGAAAGTGAAGGGAGCAGGAGAAAGGGAAGGAAGAATAAAAAGTAGTGTTGGGCTGGAGGACTAAGATGGAGGAATTGAAAGAAAAGAGGCAGGAAGCAGGAGAGTGAGAGAAAAGGCAAGAAGAGAGGAAAGAAGAGATATGCAGCCAGACGAGGGGTTAGTGAGAGAGGATGGGACAGAGAACAGGATGAGAAGGAAATAAGGCAAGGCAAGGACAGGCAAGGCAAGGCTAGGATGCAGGAAATTTTTTGCTCTACAGTTTCTAGCACATTCGTCTTCAGACGAGATGGAAAGCCATAAGACCTTATGGATTAGGCCCAAGCAAAAACCCCAGCTACTTGAGACACTTAGACTAAGCCTAAAATACTAAGATCTCTCCATAAGGATGGTTTTTATACTGTACTTACACAATCTGCTGGCAGTACAAAAAAACAAGCTGCAGATCTCCTTAGGCTGAGTCATGGTATTTTGCTGCAGGGATCATGAATATCATGGGAATATTTCACCATTTCTGCTCTGGTTTTCAGTGTATTACACCAAAACACCCACCTGATGACATCCTTTCAAGAGCAAAGGCAGCAATTTGCAGAATTCCGCTTTTTGGGGAAGTGAGAAATTGCTGAGCTGACACCAAGTCCTGCAGTGTCCCTATCACCTGCAGAGCCACCGCATCCTCGCCACGGTAGCGGGCATTGTGACAAAGGTTCTATGTCAGCTGGGTGTGGCAGCCGAGCGCCCCCTACGGGAGTGAGAGCCTGTCAGCCCCGGGCCTCTCACTGCCTGCTGTCCCTCCTGTGACCAGCCAGGCCGCTGAAAACTGGTCAAACCATGCGCAGACTTGGGGCCAAAGTGGCCCAAAGTCTCCAACAGACAAGCCGGAAAGAAAGATATGGGACAGAGGGAGAAAGCAAAGGTAGCAGGAGAAAGGGAAGGAAGAATAAAAAGTAATGTTGGGCTGCAGGAGTAAGAAGGAGGAATTGAAAGGAAAGAGGCAGGAAGCAGGAGAGTGAGAGAAAAGGGAAGGAGGAGGAAAGAAGAGACATGCAGCCAGACGAAGGGTTAGTGAGAGAGGATGGGACAGAGAACAGGATGAGAAGGAAATAAGGCAAGGCAAGGACAGGCAAGGCAAGGCTAGGCTGCAGGACATTTTTTAGTTTATAGTTTCTAGCACATTCGTCTTCAGACGAGGAGGAAATCCATAAGACCTTATGGATTAGGCCCAAGCAAAAACCCCAGCTACTTGAGACACTTAGACTAAGCCTAAAATACTAAGATCTCTCCATAAGGATGGTTTTTATACTGTACTTACACAATCTGCTGGCAGTACAAAAAAACAAGCTGCAGATCTCCTTAGGCTGAGTCATGGTGTTTTGCTGCAGGGATCATGCATATCATGGGAATATTTCACCATTTCTGCTCTGGTTTCCAGTGTATGACACCAAAACACCCACCTGATGACATCCTTTCAAGAGCAAAGGCAGCAAGTTGCAGAATTCCGCATTTTGGGGAAGTGAGAAATTGCTGAGCTGACACCAAGTCCTGCAGTGTCCCTGTCACCTGCAGAGTCACCGCATCCTCGCCACGGTAGCGGGCATTGTGACAAAGGTTCTATGTCAGCTGGGTGTGGCAGGCGAGCGCCCCATAGGGGAGGGGGACCCTGTCAGCCCCGGGCCTTTCACTACCTGCTCTCCCTGCTTTCACCAGCCAGACCTCTGAACACTGGACAAACCATGCGCAGACTTGGGGCCAAAGTGGCCCAAAGTCTCCAACAGACAAGTCGGTAAGAAAGATATGGGACAGAGGGAGAAAGCGAAAGGAGCAGGAGAAAGGGAAGGAAGAATAAAAAGTAGTGTTGGGCTGCAGGAGTGAGATGGAGGAATTGAAAGGAAAGAGGCAGGAAGCAGGAGAGTGAGAGAAAAGGAAAGAAGAGACATGCAGACAGACGAGGGGTTAGTGAGAGAGGATGGGACAGAGAACAGGATGAGAAGGAAATCAGGCAAAGCAAGGACAGGCATGGAAACGCAAGGACAGGCAAGGCTATGCTGCAGGACATTTTGTTGCTTTATAGTTTCTAGCACATTCCTCTTCAGACGGGGAGGAAAGCCACAAGACCGTATGGATTAGGCCGAAGCAAAAACTCCAGCTACTTGAGACACTTAGACTAAGCCTAAAATATGAAGATCGAGAGACCATAAGAATGGTTTTTATACTTGTCCTGGTTTTGCTAGAAAACAAGTTTCTCTTTCAGTGTATTTTGCCTGTCAGCTAAAGCCTTCATATTAACTGCATTTTCCTGGAGAACCAGACACATGTTTTGGTAAACCTAGCAATGGAATGCAAACTTATTGATAAGCACAGATGGACATCTCGCGAGAGGGGCGACGAGGAAAGAGACCAAGAAACTGACCAACTGTGTATAACATCCCATTCACGTGAATACTTCATATAAAAGTGGGAGATCACGAGGATCTTTTGTGCTTTTCACTTTTCCCTGCTGCTTATGGCCGACCTTAGAAGAGGACCTTGCTAGTCGTCCCTGCGAACTGAGGCCTAGTGACAGACTGAATCCAGCTCCGGTTGGCTGCAGAGTCTAATCCAGGACTTTGGGTGCCGGCTCTGCAGTTGCTGAGACTTTCAAGATTGGTTTTGTATATTTTGTATTATTTTCTCTATTCTTATTAGTAGCATTAGTAAAACATCTTTAATTTTTTCCAACTCTCTTCACTCTGTCCTTCTTTTTCTTCCAATCGCCTCTCCTTAGTGAAAAAAGGGGAGAGGGAGGGGGAAGTGTGGGGGGGAGAGGGGGTTAACAATACATCTGCCAGGGTTTTATTGTCACCCCGCAATCTTAACCCTTTACAATACTGTACTTCCACAATCTGCTGGCAGTACTAAAATAAAGCTGCAGATCTCCTTAGGCTGATTCATGATGCTTTAGTGCAGGGATCATGCATATCATGGGAATATTTCACCATTTCTGCTCTGGTTTCCAGTGTATTACACCAAAACACCCACCTGATGACATCCTTTCAAGAGCAAAGGCAGCAAGTTGCAGAATTCCGCTTTTTGCGGAATTAAGAAATTGCTGAGCTGACACCAAGTCCTGCAGTGTCCCTGTCACCTGCAGAGTCACCGCATCCTCGCCACGGTAGCAGGCATTGTGACAAGGCCGTCGCTGTGGAGCTGGGCCCTGCGCTGGGCAGGCTATGTCTGTGCTGGTCCCTCCTCCATGCTCTGCAGACATTGGAGAAACCATGTTCTCTTTTCATCCTTTGCAATTGGAACGAGAGGGCTGTGCTGGGCTGTCCCTCATCCTCTCCTGCCAAATGAGCCTCAATGGCTTCAGGTCCTGCAGGTGCTGGTGCTGCCACTGGAACATCCATGCATTGGGCCAGGTCCTGTTGTTCCACCGGTTGCTGGCCAGGTCCCTGCATCTCAGCCTCAGCCCTGCGCACAGCCTCACTGATGATGTACTGCACAATGTCTGCCAGGTCCACATTGTCCTCTGTGGGGCTGTGCTGTGCAGGTGCTGGGTGCTTTGCCTCTGCTGCCGCCTCCGTGTCTGTGCAGCTGGGCAAGCCAGACCCCTCCTGGGGACCTGCAGGGGCATCCTGGAGGTGCTCCTGGACTGAGGGGTTGATCCAGATGCTGTGGATGGTGTCTCCGCCCTGGCACCCCTCTTTGCCATTCTCATCTTGCAAGTCCATGTGCTGGGCCATGTCCTGCTGTTCCTCCGGTTCCTGGCCAGCTGCCACGATCTCAGCCACAGCCCTCCACATGGCCTCACTGACGATGCGCTGGGCTGTGTCCCACAGAGCTGCGTCATCGGCTGTGGGGCCCTGTGGGGCAGGTGCTGGGCACTCTGCCTCTGCTGCTGCCTCGGTGTTGGTGCTGCGAGGCCAGCCAGACCCCTCCTGGGGACCTTTATGGTGGTCCTGCAAGCGCTCCTGGACCGAGGGGGTGACCCAGGTGCTCTGCAGGGTGTGCTGGCCCAGGCTGTGGCTGATTTGCGGGCAGGAGGAGGAGCAGGACACATGGGATGGAAGCGGCAGCCCCGGCACCGCAGCAGCTGCTTGCGGCCCCATCCAACCACCGGCCTCCCCCTCCTGCCCTGTCCCGTCCCTCCCCTGTGGCCTATGGAACAAGGGTGGCAGCCCAAAGGGCTGGGAGTGGGCGTTTGCCTCCTCGTCAATGGGCGTCTTGGGTCTCGTCTACCACAGAGCTGCAGTGAGCACTCAGGGGAGATGCTGCCTCCTGAGAAGCTGCTGCCTCCTGAGAAGCTGCTCTCCTGGGAGTGAGCACCCCAGGGCTCTCGCTCCTTAAATACCTCCACGGTCAGGGCGGGGACCCCCGTGTCACAATGGCCTCTGGCTATGACGACCCCATGTCACAATGGCCTCTGGTTATGACGTCACAGAGCCCGGGCGGTCGTCACGGAGACACCCACCCCCGGGCCCGGCTGGGACTGGCTGTGTGTGGCGTGGGGCAGCCCCTGCTTGAAGGAGGAGGGAGCAGAGAATGGCGAGGGAAGCTGACCCCAGCACACAGGACCCTGTCCCCCAGAGCTTTGCTCAGATGCTGCTGCCTGCTCCACTACACCTGCAAGAATCTGCATTCAGAGCTTGTTTGCAGGACAAACCAAGAGCCACTCTACAGCCTCACCACACTGATTCTTTGTTTTTGTCGTGGTTTGATCGTGGGGAGACAATCAAAACCATGGGAGAAGGTTTCCCCTCACCCTTTTTCCCCCTTCCCCCTTCAGGCCACAGTAGTCTACAGTTAATCTCCACTCATCGCTAGACTTACACACTGGCCAAATTGGGCTATTGAAAGGTGAGCGAGTCTTCCTGATCGCACCCTGGCTTTCCAGTTGACGAATCAGTTTCCGAATAGGAATCCAAGAGTCCCGATTGGTGCGATACTGTCGACGATGCACCGTTGTGGTAGCAACTGGCACCTGCTGATCGTCAACCATCAGCAGTCCTATAACAGAAGGGCCATCTGAAAGACCAGGAAAATCAGACAGCTGTTCAATTCTCTCGGTGTCCACAGCTGCTATCCCAAATGCCTACCTATACCCTTCTGGGTCCTTAAAATACCCTCTCTTAAGGTAGTCTATGCCAAGGATGCACAGAGCATCTGGGCCAGTCACAATGGGATGCTTTTGCCAATTTTTTCCAGTTAGGCTCATTTCAGCCTCTACAACAGTCAGCTCTTGGGATTCCCCAAGTCACTCCAAAAATACTGATGAGTTGTGTCCCCTTACAGTCTGAAGGAATTATTGTGCACTGAGCAGCAGTGTCCACCAAAGCCTTGTACTCCTGAGGGCGTGTTGTACCAGCCCTTCTTATCTGTACCGTCCAGTAAACTCTGTTATCCCTTTCCTCCGCTTGGCTGGAGGCAGGGCACCTCTAATCTCGGTTTTCCACGGTCACTTGGTGTGAATTAGAGGTTTCTTCACGAGCACCAGAATCTCTTTTGTAAACCGGGGCAGGCCTTTTCCTAGAAGCCTGCCCTGTTAACTCATGCACTTGTTCTTGAAGTTCCCCAGCAGGTTTATTGTGCCACTTACTCATATCTTCTCCCTGCTCACGTAGGAAGGACCACAGTAAACCTCTGATGGTGGCCTGCCTGTGTTCTCTCTCTCTGGAGATCGGGGATGCCTTCTCTCTCTCTCTGGGGACTGGAAACGCTTTCTCTCTCTCTCTGGATATTGGAAATGCTTTCTCCTAATAGCTGAAGCATTGGTTCCTACAAATCGAGAGTCATGTGTGTGTTCCCTGAGTGCTTTAATTTCTCTCAACAGCTTTTCAAAACAGTCAACAGTTGTTTCACTCAGTTTCTCCACCCTAGAGACATAAGCCCCTAGGGGATCAGAAAGGTTTTCCTCAAATTCCCGGAGCCGCTCAGTCACGTCATTAACACTTTGTCTACCACCAGTTGACACGAACGTTCCTGCCAATATCTTAGCATATGGAGCTGGTGCACTCCGTGAGAATCTGTGCCACATAGACCGTGTACACTCAACTCTGTCTGGATTCACCCCCTCCTGGCTATCTGGCCCAAAATAGATAATCCCTCGCACAGCTAGCTCTCTCAGGAACTGGATACCTCGCTCCATAGCATTCCATTTCCTTGATGTGCATTGACAGTCATCCTTGTTACGAAATATTGTTTTCATGGCTGTCAAGAGTCGGGTCCAGAGGGCCGTGGGGTTGGGCCCACTGGCAATTGCCCTATCAAGGGTGGAATCCCTTGACAGGGATCCCAACTGTTTGGCTTCTCCGCCCTCCAGTTCTCTGTGTCAGCCCCGTCATCCCAGCATCGGAGCATCCAGGTTAACATATTCTCACCATCTTTATGAGTATACTCTTTTCGCAACTCTCTTAGCTCACTTGGAGAAAAAGACCGGGTAACGGTCACTTCCTCCCCTGTTGACGTCCCTGGGGATGAATGTTGCCCCTTGCCATCATCTGCAGCCCGATTAGTCTTCTTAGTCGCTTTCTTACAACCGGCTACTGATGCCGATATGGGCTTAACATTATCGCTGGGCTTGTTTTTGCTACAACAGGAACAATACCCCGTATTTGAGGAACAAGCTTGAGCCTGAGTAGCCATGGTGTTTATGACTGGGGAAGTGGCGGCCACAATGGCAGCCCCTTTTCCAGCCTCACCAGACACCGTGCAACTCTCATCGATCAAAAGATACACAAGCCTTCGATTTAACCTAATCTCTCCTAACAAATATATAAATACTAAGATATTTTTCAGGACAGAGATCAGTATCATAGTTCTTTCAAAACTCCATGAATATTCCAAGTGCTCAAAAACATCGGGAATCGGCTCAAATGAGAAGGGAGAAGTACGCTGAGTCATAGTTTCCCAAGATTCACTAGCCCATTTAGCAAACACATCACTGGAATTTAGCTCTCCTGGCAGTCTCTCAAGGTACAGCAGAAAGGAATAGAAACTCATTATTGGTTGCACTACCATAAGGTAGTGCCAAAATACTAAAAATGTCTCAAGTCCCGAATTTGCCTGCATTCTTCACCAATTATCTGTCGTGGTTTGATCGTGGGGAGACAATCCGAACCGTGGCAGATGGTTTCCCTTCACCCTTTATCCCCCTTCAGCAACCCCCCCTCTCTCCTTCCCCCTCCTCCTCACTAGGATGTGGGGAGGACAGGAAAAGAGAAAAGTAAAGGAAAAGAGAATTGGGAAACTTGAAAACGTTTACTAAGACTAGGAAAACGAACACAGGGCAAAAATAACACAGAAACAAATATTGGAAAACCAGTCCTGAAGTCCAGCAGCATGCCACAGTTGAACCGGAAACAGCAGGAGACTTCAGCGTGCAGGAACAGCAGAATGAAGGAAAGCAGTCTGATGAAAAACAACCAATGCGCCGAGCAGGCAATGCAAAAAGAGAGCAAGCCAGTCCACGTGCTCTGCTTTTATATGCAGGAAATCGTGAATTGGATGGAATACCCCTATTGGTCAGTTCGTGGCCACATGACTCGGGCCAGTTCCTTCCATTGCTCCCCCCCTCCTCTTCAGCCCAAAACGGGGAGGGGGCGGTTCACAACACCAGGGCACTTTTCAACATGGTCGTCATGAGTTTTCTTAAGTAGGTATGAGCCTCCTTTGAAGAAATAGGCTGAAGCCACATTCACAAAACCCCACAGTCCATTTTCAGCAACAGAATCTACCGTTTCCCCCTTTAGTGACAACCAGGGTTCTCTCAAGGTGCGCTTTTACAATACTTGTGAGCTGTTCAGTGACTCACTTGCTAAAGGAGGTGGCCTCATCCAACTCCCAGTTTTAGCCTGCCAGCTCTCCAATGCATTGCCTCTTCCACCTTCCTTCTACCGGGCCCAAAGTGCATTCCACTGCCTGGTTAGGGAGATGCACGTGCCACCAGTCCCAGAGCATCACTCTGGGGATCCATCATAGCTGGCCATTACCTCTCAGCTGCTGCACCAGCCAAACCTTTCTGGAACAGCAAACTCTCAGAATCTGCTCCAGGTCTGTAAGAGTCGGTCCAAAACCAGTATCTGCGTGAAAATCGCCACCAAGAACAGGCTGACAGTGACTCAGAGAGAGGCCTGAGGAGAAGCATTGTGGTGCACAGGTGTCTCCAACCTGGAAGGCTACTGCTAACAATGGCTGCTGTGTGGAGTTTGCCTGCTGCTTCAGCCAAGCTAGCCCCCACCTCCTAAAAGGGATTGTTAGACGGGTCTCTCTGACCCAGGGACAATCGCTGCGTCCAGAAGATGGATTCTTGCCTGCAGCCTCAGTCACACCTTGTCCCCCACCCGCTCCCTCGAACAAAGGACAACAAAAAAGAGCATGCCCAGAAGCTCGCCAAGGGTCCTGAGGCCACCCAATGGACCAGAGAGATACCCCTGAATGCAGGCCACGCAGGCGCAGACAAGCGCTGGCAAGAGAGGCGAAGACTTTTCAAGCCTGCGCAGTTAAGCCCAGATTGAGAAACAAAGGTGGAGACTGGCCTGAAACAATGGGAGCGAGGGGGATGAAGAAGTATAAAGATGGTTCCTGACTGGACGTCATTGAGATCTCCCCACCAGAGGATGCCAAAACACCATGGAGGACCGGCAGGACTCCACGGGACTGGCCACCAGAGGGACAACTTTGGAGCTCACCTGCTGATAAACCAGTCCTCATTCCCATCTTTTTCTTCTTCTTTCCCTGTTTCTTTTCCTTTCCTGTTTTCTTACTCTCTCGCTATCGTGTGCCGCTTTACGGGCAAAATAATAAAGTAACACTGTTTGATTGTATTCTAAGCCCTTGGCATTTCAGATGCCTTAATTTTGTGCTTCAAGAAGAATGTAAATGAACCATCATGAGTCCATCACTGAGTGGACCCCAACAAGGTCCTTGCAAGCTCTCAATCTCCTTTTGCTCCCCTAGCACACTTCTTCCCCCCTCCATGCAGTTTGGTTTCAGCCTAGGGAGCAGACAAATCCTTGGAAAAAGTAGGCATTCTTTTCATGTCCTATGTCAGCACGGGAAAAGAAGAAAATCCCAAAGTCTTAACATCTACACCGCCCTAAGTGGAAGGCCAACGTGTCCCCACCATCCACCAGCATGATGTACCACTAGTTCATATATGACTCAGTGATTTTGAGAGAGGTAGAAGAAAACAGGCACCAAAAATTAGAAAAAAAGTCTGAAAGCTTAAGACAAAACAGCACTTCTTCAGAAGGAGATGATTGGCTCGAAGAGGGATGGGGTGGTAGCTGAGCTTGTCCCAGTCGGGCAGCATTCTAAAACCAATGAGGACCAGGTGGCCTCCTATGCCTCTAGGGAGAAACTGATATGCTCTGCTCGCTCCCTGAAATGCTTGTACACCAATGCGCGCAGCATGGGGAATAAGCAGGAGGAGTTAGGATCCCATGTTCGGTCGGGAGATTATGATCTGGTGGCAATTACAGAAACATGGTGGGACAGTCCACATGACCGGAATGTGGTCATGGATGGCTATGCCCTTTTCGGAAAAGACAGGCCAGCCAGGCATGGTGGTGGAGTTGCTCTCTATGTGAGAGAGCAACTACAATGTATTAAATACTTCCCAGGAGTGGATGACGAGCGAATTGAGAGTGTATGGGTCAGGATCAAGGGGCAGGCTGGCAGGGGTGACACTGTTGTGGGCGTCTGTTACAGGCCACCAGATCAGGCTGAGGAAGTTGATGAGGCTTTCTATGGGCAGCTGAGAGTGGCCTCACAGTCACAGGCACTGGTTGTTGTGGGTGATTTTAACTTTCCTGATGTTTGCTGGAAGGACCATTCAGCCAGCCAGCCACAGTCCAGGAGGTTCCTCCAGTGCATTGGTGATAACTTCCTCGTGCAGATGGTGGAGGAGCCGACTAGGAGAGGTGCACTGCTGGATCTCATCCTCACTAACAAGGAGGGTCTGGTTGAAGCAGTAAAGGTTGAGGGCTGCCTGGGTTGCAGTGACCACGAGATGGTGGAGTTCAGCATCTTGGGTGGCAGGAACAGAATAGCAAGTAGAATTGCAACCCTGGACTTTAGCAGGGCTAACTTTGGCCTTTTCAAGCAATTGCTGGGGGAAATCCCATGGGCAAGACTGCTTGAAGGAAAAGGGGCCCAAGATAGCTGGATTGCATTCAGAGATTGCTGCTTCCACGCTCAGGATCAGAGCATCCCCACACGCAGGAAGTCAAGGAAGGGAGCCAGGAGGCCTGCGTGGTTGAATAGGGATCTGTTGGGTATGCTCAAGCAGAAGAGAGGAGTTTACAGGTCACAGAAGCAGGGGCTGGCCACTGGGGAAGAATATAAGGCTGCCGTTAGAGGATGTAGGAAGGCAGCTAGGATAGCCAAGGCCTCCTTAGAATTACAGCTGGTGAGAGGGGTCAAGGACAGCAAAAAGAACTTTTTCAAATGCATAGCAGATAAAACTAATACCAGGGGCAATGTAGGCCCACTGATGAATGGGGTGGGTGCCCTGGTGGCAGAAGGTACAGAGAAGGCAGAATTACTGAATGCCTTCTTTATCTCTGTCTACACTGACGGAGGCTGTCCTGGGGAGCCCTGTACCCCTGAGACCCCGGATGAAGCCAGGTCAATGGAGGAGTTTGCTTTAGTTGATGAGGACTGGGTTAGAGAGCAATGAAATAGTCTGGACATCCATAAATCAATAGGTCCAGATGGGATGCATCAGCGGGTGCTGAGGGGGCTGGCTGAAGTCATTGCTGGACCACTCTCCAACATCTTTGCCAAGTCTTGGGAAACGGGGGAGGTGCCCGAGGATTGGAGGAAAGCAAATGTCACTCCGGTCTTCAAAAAGGGCAAGAAGGAGGACCCGGGTAATTATAGACCGGTCAGCCTCACCTCTGTCCCTGGGAAAGTAATGGAACAGCTTATCCTTGGTGCCATCTCAAGGCATATCAAGGATAAGAGGGTTATTAGGGGGAGTCAGCATGGCTTTACCAAGGGTAAGTCATGCTTGACCAACCTCATAGCCTTTTATGAGAATGTAACAAGGTGGATGGATGATGGCAGAGCGGTGGATGTGGTCTACCTTGACTTCAGCAAAGCCTTTGACACAGTCTCCCACAGCATCCTCACAGCTAAGTTGAGGAGGTGTGGTCTAGACAATAGAGTAGTGAGGTGGGTTGCAAACTGGCTTAAGGAGAGAAGCCAGAGAGTGGTAGTCAATGGTGCGGAATCTAGTTGGAGGCCAGTATCTAGTGGAGTGCCTCAGGGGTCAGTACTGGGGCCAATATTATTCAATATATTCATTAACGATTTAGATGAGGGAATAGAGTGTACTATCAGCAAGTTTGCTGATGACACTAAGCTGGGAGGAGTGGCTGACACGCCAGAAGGCTGTGCTGCCATCCAGCGGGACCTGGACAGGCTGGAGAGTTGGGCGGGGAATAACCTAATGAAATTTAAAAAGGGAAAGTGTAGAGTCCTGCATCTGGGCAGGAACAACCCCAGGTTCCAGTATAGGTTGGGAAATTACATATTAGAGAGCACTGTAGAGGAAAGGGACCTGGGGGTCCTGGTGGACAGCAGGATGACCATGAGCCAGCACTGTGCCCTTGTGGCAAGGAAGGCCAATGGCATCCTGGGGTGTATTACAAGGGGCGTGGTTAGTAGATCGAGAGAGGTCCTCCTTCCCCTCTACTCCACCCTGGTGAGACCCCATCTGGAATATTGTGTCCAGTTCTAGGCCCCTCAGTTCTAGAAGGACAGGGAACTGCTGGAGAGGGTCCAGAGTAGGGCAACGAAGATGATTAAGGGAGTGGAGCACCTCCCTTATGAAGAAAGGCTGAGGGAGCTGGGTCTCGTTAGTTTGGATAAGAGGAGACTAAGGGGGGACCATATTAATGTTTATAAATGTATAAAGGGTGAGTGCCATGAGGATGGAGCCAGGCTCTTCTCGGTGGCAAACAATGATAGGAAAAGGGGTAATGGGATCAGGCTGGAACACAAGAGGTTCCACTTAAATTTGAGAAAAAACTTCTCAGTAAAGGTGACAGAGCACTGGAACAGGCTGCCTAGGGAGGTTGCATAGTCTCCTTCTCTGGAGACATTCAAAACCCGCCTGGACATGTTCCTGTGTGACCTCACTTAGGCATTCCTGCTCCAGCAGGGGGATTGGACTAGATGATCTTTTGAGGTCCGTTCCAATCCCAAACATACGATGATACTGTGATACTGTGATCCCTGCACCAAAACACCATGACTCAGCCTAAGGAGATCTGCAGCTTATTTTTTTGTACTGCCAGCAGATTGTGAAAGTACAGTATAAAAACCATCCTTATGGAGAGATCTTCGTATTTTAGGCTTAGTCTAAGTGTCCCAAGTAGCTGGAGTTTTTGCTTGGGCCTAATCCATAAGGTCTTTTGGCTTTCCTCCTCGTCTGAAGACGAATGTGCTAGAAACTATAAAGCAAAAAAATGTCCTGCAGCCTAGCCTTGCCTTGCCTGTCGTTGCCTGTCCTTGCCTTGCCTTATTTCCTTCTCATCCTGTTTTCTGTCCCATCCTCTCTCACTAACCCCTCGTCTGGCTGCATGTCTCTTCTTTCCTTTTCTCTCACTCTCCTGCTTCCTGCCTCTTTCCTTTCAATTCCTCCATCTCACTCCTGCAGCCCAACACTACTTTTTATTCTTCCTTCCCTTTCTCCTGCTCCCTTCGCTTTCTCCCTCTGTCCCATATCTTTCTTCCCGACTTGTCTGTTGGAGACTTTGGGCCACTTTGTCCCCAAGTCTGGGCATGGTTTGACCAGTTTTCAGAGGCCTGGCTGGTGACAGCAGGGACAGCAGGCAGTGACGGGCCCGGGGCTGACAGGCTCCCCCTCCCCTAGGGGGCGCTCGGCTGCCACACCCAGCTGACATAGAACCTTTGTCACAATGCCCGCTACCGTGGCGAGGATGCGGTGACTCTGCACACACTCTCCAGGGGTGTTTGTGACACACATGCTGTCCAATGGTGTTTTTGACACACATGCTGTCCAGTGGGGTTTGTGACACACACACTGTCCAATGGGGATTGTGACACACACACACTATCTCATGGGCTTTGTGACGCGCATGCTGTCCAATGGGTTTTGTGAACACACACACTCTCCAGGGTGGTTTGTGACACACACGCTGTCCAATGGGGTTTGTGACACACATAGTCTGTCCAATGGGGGTTGTGACACACACGCTGTCCAGTGGGGTTTGTGACACACACATGCTATCCAATGGGGTTCGTGACACACACACTTTTCAATGTGTTTTGTGACACACACACGCTATCCAATGGGGTTTGTGACACATAAACTTTCCAATGGTGTTTGTGACACACACACTGTCCAATGGGTATTGTGACACACACACACTGTCCAATGGGGTTTGTGACACACACTCTGTCCAATGGGGTTTGTGACACACGTGCTGTCCAGGTGAGTTCGAGACACACACGCTGTCCAGTGGGATTTGTGACACACACACTGTCCCATAGGATTTGTGACACTCACATGCTATCCAGAGGGGTTTGTGACACATAAACTTTCCAACGGGGTTTGTGACGCACACAGTCTGTCCAATGGTGCTTGTGACACGCATACTGTCCAATGGGGATTGTGACACACACACGCTGTCCAATGGGGTTTGTGACACTCTCGAGGGTTAAGATTGTGGGGTGACAATAAAACCCTGGCAGATCCCCCACTTCCCACTCCCTCTTCCCCCTTTCCACTAAGGAGAGGCGATTGGGAGGAAAAGAAGGACAGAGTGAAGAGAGTTGGAAAATATTAAAGATGTTTTACTAATGCTACTAATAAGAATAGAGAAAATAATACAAAATATACAAAAGCAATCTTGAAAGTCTCAGCAACTGCAGAGTCAGCAACCAAAGTCCTGGATTAGACTCTGCAGCCAATCGGAGCTGGATTCAGTCTCTCACTAGGCCTCAGTTCGCAGGGACGACTAGTAAGGTCCTCTTCTAATGTTGGCCAGAAGCATAAGGGAAAAGGGACAAAGGGACGAGATCCTCGTGATCTCCCACTTTATATGAAGTATTCACGTGAATGGGATGTTATACACAGTTGGTCAGTTTCTTGGTCACTTCCTTCTCGTCGCCCCTCTCGCGAGATGTCCATCCCTGCTTATCAATAGGTTTGCATTCCGTTGCTAGGTTTACCAAAACATGTGTCTGGTTCTCCAGGAAAATGCAGTTAATATGAAGGCTTTAGCTGACAGGCAAATTCACTAAAAGAGAAACTTGTTTTTAGCAAAAACAGGACATTCCACCCCTTATAATATGCCATTCACTGAATGCTTAAACCTTATCAATACAATCTATCAATACAATCTAATTAATCACTACAACTATATATAGATATATACATATGTACGTATATACACAGGAGTAATTAATCAGTGGACCATCCTTTAAAAAGTTCATTAAGTTCATTTTGTCATGACAGTCTCCCAGGGCAGGAAAAATGGTACAAGTGCATCTCATGACCACTGTTTGTGGGTTAAAGACATCAACTTCGAAGAAGTTGTCAGGCGCCACTCGAAGAAGCTAGCTCTGGTTTCATCATCACTGTCTTGATCTGGAAGACACTTATTAAACACTGTTAGTGTGACAATTCACATCATGCAGTTCAGTATTGCATATTTTCACCTAAACTCAAATCCCCTTGAGGCACACACCGAACTTCTCCATCCTTAAGCATCACCCACCACGTGCTGCCAGGTCCCTGGGCAAAAACAATCCCAGGAATGGGCTTGCTTTTGCCTGAGGCAGGAAAACCCAGACTGCCTTTCCTAACATGTTTTTCATGCGTACTACAGGGACTTTATCTCCTTCTACAGTCCGTAGAATTTCTGATTGGGCAGGCCCGGCTCGATTGGTTGATCCCCTGGTGTTGACCAACCAAGTGGCTTTTGCTAAATGTGAACCCCAGTTTTTAAAGGTTCCACCACCAAGTGCCTTTAGTGTAGTTTTTAGCAAACCATTGTACCTTTCAATTTTCCCATAGGCTGGTGCATGATATGGAATATGATATACCCACTCAATACCATGTTCTTTGGCCCAATTGTCTATAAGACTGTTTTTGAAATGAGTACCGTTGTCTGATTCAATTCTTTCTGGCGTACCATGTCGCCAAAGGACTTGTTTTTCAAGGCCCAGGATAGTATTTCGGGCTGTAGCATGAGGTACGGCATATGTTTCCAACCATCCAGTGGTTGCTTCCACCATTGTAAGTACATAACCCTTAACGTGTTTGTGGAAGTGTAATATAATCAATCTGCCAAGCTTCTCCATACTTATACTTTAACCATCGCCCCCCATACCCTGCAGGCTTTAACCGTTTCGCTTGTTTGATTTCCGTGCAAGTCTCACATTCATGAATAGCCTGTGAAATAGTGTCCATAGTTAAATCCACCCCTCGATCGCGAGCCCATTTATATGTTGCATCTCTACCTTGATGCCCTGAAGCATCATGGGCCCACCGAGCTAGGAAAAGTTCACCTTTATGTTGCCAGTCCAAGTCCACCTCAGCTACTTTAATCTTAGCAGCTTGATCCGCTTGCTGGTTGTTTAGATGTTCCTCGGTGGCTCGATTTTTAGGCACATGAGCATCTACATGCCGAACTTTCACAGGCAGGCTCTCTGGCCGAGCAGCAATGTCTTGCCACAGTGTGGCAGCCCAAATGGGTTTACCTCTGCGCTGCCAGTTGCTTTTCTTCCATTGCTGTAGCCACCCCCACAAGGCATTTGCTACCATCCATGAGTCAGTATAGAGATAAAGTATTGGCCACTTCTCTCGTTCAGCAATGTCCAAAGCCAGCTGGATGGCTTTCACTTCTGCAAATTGACTAGATTCACCTTGTCCTTCAGTGGCTTCTGTAACTTGTCGTGTGGGACTCCACACAGCAGCTTTCCACCTTCGATGTTTTCCTACAAGACGACAGGATCCATCTGTGAACAGTGCATACTGCTTATCAGTCTCTGAAAGAGTATTATACGGTGGTGCTTCTTCAGCACGTTTTACTTCCTCAACTGGACATATCCCAAAGTCTTTAATTTCTGGCCAGTCTGTAATCACTTCTAAGATCCCTGGGCGATTGGGATTTCCAATTCGAGCTCGTTGCGTGATCAATGCAGTCCATTTACTCCATGTAACTTTGGTTGCATGATGTGGATAGGGAACCGTCCCTTTGAACATCCAGCTCAGCACCGGCAGCCGAGGTGCCAGGAGGAGCTGTGCTTCAGTACCGATCACTTCTGAAGCAGCTCGAACTCCTTCGTATGCTGCTAGTATCTCTTTTTCAGTTGGAGTATAGTTGGCCTCAGATCCTTTGTATCCTCGACTCCAAAAACCTAAGGGTCGACCTCGGGTTTCTCCTGGTGCTTTCTGCCAGAGGCTCCAGGTAAGTCCATTATCTCCGGCTGCAGTGTAGAGCACATTTTTAACATCTAGTCCAGTCCGAACTGGTCCAAGGGCCACTGCATGAGTTTTCTCACGCTTAATTTGTTCAAAGGCTTGTCGTTGTTCAGGGCCCCACTCAAATTGGTTCTTTTTACGAGTCACTCGATAGAGAGGGCTCACAATCTGGCTGTAGTCAGGAATTTGCATTCTCCAAAAACCTACAACTCCCAAGAAAGTCTGTGTCTCCTTTTTATTAGTAGTTGAAGACATTGCTGCAATTTTGTTGATCACATCCATTGGAATCTGACGGCGGCCATCTTGCCATTTTATTCCTAAAAATTGGATCTCTCGTGCAGGTCCCTTGACCTTACTTCATTTTATGGCAAAACCAGCATCCAAAAGAATCTGAATTATTCTCTCACCTTTCTCGAAGACTTCTTTCGCTGTGTCGCCCCATACGATGATGTCATCAATATACTGCAAGTGTTCTGGAGCTTTACCTTGCTCCAGCGTGGTCTGGATCAGTCCATGGCAGATGGTAGGACTGTGTTTCCACCCCTGGGGCAAGCGATTCCACGTGTACTGGATGCTTCTCCAGGTGAAAGCAAACTGCGGCCTGCACTCTGCTGCTACAGGAATAGAGAAAATGCATTAGCAATGTCAATTTTAGCGTACCACTTAGCTGCCTTTGACTCCAGCTCAAATTGCAGTTCTAGCATGTCAGGCACAGCAGCACTCAGTGGTGGTGTAACTTCATTCAGGCCACGATAGTCTACAGTTAGTCTCCACTCGTCACTAGACTTACGCACTGGCCAGATTGGGCTGTTAAAGGGGAGCGAGTCTTACTGATCACACCCTGGCTTTCCAATTGACGGATCAACTTCTGGATAGGAATCAAAGAGTCTCGGTTGGTGCGATATTGCCGGCGATGCACCGTTGTGGTAGCAATTGGCACCTGCTGATCGTCAACCATCAGCAGTCCTACAACAGAAGGATCATCTGAAAGACCAGGCAAATCAGACAGCTGTTCAATTTTCTCAGGGTCCACAGCTGCTATACCAAATGCCTATACCCTTTTGGGTCCTTAAAATACCCTCTCACATACATGCTATCCAATGGGGTTGGTGACACACATACTTTCCAATGGGTTTTGTGACACACACACGCTATCTAATGGGGTTTTTAACACATACACATTCCAATGGGTTTGTGACGCACACACTCTGTCACATGTGGCTTATAACACACACACTGTCCAATGGTGATTGGACACACACACGATGTCCAATGGTGTTTGTGACACCCACGCTTTCCAATGGGGATTGTGACAAACACGCTGTCCAATTGTGTGTGTGACACGCACTCTCTGTCCAATGGGGTTTGTGACACACAGGCTGTCCAATTCGGATTTCTGACACACACACTGTCCAATAGGGTTTAAGACACACACATGCTATGCAATGAGGTTTGTGACACATACACTTTCCAATGGGGTTTGTGACGCACACACTCTCTCCAATGGGGATTGTGACACACACTCTGTCCAATGGTGTTTGTGACACACACACTGTCCAATGGGGATTGTGACACACACACGCTGTCCAATGGGGTTTCTGACACCCACTCTATCCAATGGGGATTGTGAAACACACACGCTGTCCAGTGGGGATTGTAACAAGCAAGCTATCCAGGTGAGTTTGTGACACACAGGCTGTCCAATGGGTTTTGTGACACAGAAAATCTCCAGGGGTGATTGTGACACACACACTGTCCCATTGGGTTTGTGACACATACACTGTCCAGAGGGAATAGTGACACACACACTGTCCAGGGGGGTTTGTGACACACACACTGTCCAATGGGGTTTGTGACACACACACTGTCCAATGGGGATTGTGATATACACACGCTGTCCCATGGGGTTTGAGACACGCATGCTTTCCAATGAGTTTTGTAGACACACACTGTGTCCAGTCGGTTTTGTGACACACACACTGTCCTATGGGGTTTGTGACACACACCCTGTATGGCAGGGTTTGCGACACAAACAATGTCCAATGGGGACTGTGACACACACACTGTCCAGGGGGGTTTGTGACACACACACTGTCCAATGTGATTGTGACACACACACTGTCCAGGGGGGATTGTGATGCACACACTGACCAATGGGGTTTGTGACACAGAAATTCTCCGGAGGTGTTTGTGACACACACGCTGTCCAGAAGGCTTTGTGACACACACACTGTCCAATGGATATTGTGACACACACGCTGTCCAATGGTGTTTGTGACACACATGCTGTCCAGTGGGTTTTATGACACACCCTCTGTGCAATGGGGATTGAGACACACACAAGCTATCCTAAGGGGTTTGTGACACACACGCTGTCCAATGGGGTTTGTGACACACACGCTGTCCAATGTGGTTTGTGACAAACACACTGTCCAATGGGGTGTGTCACACAAACTCTCTCCAATGGGGATTGTGAAACACACAGGCTTTCCAAAGGGGTTTGTGACACACACTCAGTCCAATGGGGGTTGTCACACACACGCTGTCCTATGCGGTTTGTGACACACTCACACTATGTCCAATATGGATTTTGACACACACACTGTCCAGGGGGATTTCTGACACACACACTGTCCAATGGGGATTGTGACACACACGCTCTCCATTTGGGTTTGTGACACACACACGCTGTCCAATGGGGCTTGTGACACACACTCTGTCCAATGGGGTTTGTGACACACACACTGTCCAATGGAGATTGTGACACACACACGCTGTCCAATGGGGTTTCTGACACCCACTCTGTCCAACGTGGTTTGTGTCACACACGCTGTCCAATGGGGTTTGTGACACCCACTCTGTCCAGCGGGGTTTGTGTCACACACGCTGTCCAATGGGGTTCGTGACACACACACTGTCCAGTGGGGTTTGTGACTCACACAGTTTCCGAAGGGGTTTGTGACACGCACACGCTTCCCAATAAGTTTTGCCGCGATTGAGAGACGGGGACGCAGCTTGATGCAAGCAAGGTGTCCGCTTTATTGTATGGCAAACATACATTTATATAGTCTAAGGCACACATGTTTCATGCTGATTGGCTAATCACTTTAACAGACATTAAGCTAGCTAAGGCGGGAATCTTAGTCAGGCAGTGTTCGCATGGTAACAAGATCGTTATCTCGTAGTCACAAGCTGTCCCCCGCTCGAGGGCTCCAGGGCGCAGGCACCCCCATGGACCACAAGCTCTCCCCGCCTCCAAGTCGCCTCACAACTACCGCAACACTTAACTTTATTCATACAGCAAACTAGCCTATTAACTCCAAATACAGAAAACTAACTCATCAACTCTAAATTCAGACAACCCACATCTCCCCCTTTTTGTTTTAATTAACTGACCCTCCCAAGGTCGGCAAACGACCAACTCGAGGACATCTTATTTCACTAACAGCTCTGTACTGGGGGTTTTCGTAATTTCTTTCTGATCTTGGTCCGCTCCTTGCTGCACGAGGAAAATCTTGTTCATTGAAGCAGTTATTGATTTTTGCAAGCATTGTAACACACATGGGATTACTATTAATAATGCTCATTTGAATGTCTTTGGCGCATTCAATCTTAGAATATAAAATGTCCCCAGACCTTTGTGCTACAATTTTCCCCCAATCGTTAGAATAATAATCATACCGGGGAGAATATTCTGTCTCTCTACCTGTTATCAATAACACCTGAACTGTATTCCAGTCAATTGTTAGGCAGTTATCACACCAGCGTCCTACTGTATGGCGATTTAGCCACTGTGATTTTCCACAATTAGCACAAATTCTACAAATCCACGGATTACATTTTTCACATTGGAGACATTTAAGCTCCCATTCGTTAACCTCTGGAACAGAGTTCATTCAATTATTGATCGGTAGTGTCTTCTATATCAGTCGCAGGATCAGGACCAGGAATGTCTTCAGGAGGCTGCTGCAGTGTCTCTCGAAAAGGTCTCACGTTTTTAGCTGGGATCCAGCGGGGACCTCTTTCTGTGGAAACACAAGCATAGCCTCTTCCCCACGTGACAAGGGGATAGGGTCCCATTATCTTACCTGTTTCGGGGTCCCGGATCAATACTGGCGGCTTAATCTTGGGTTCAAAAAGGGTGTTTGTGCTAAAATGGCGAACTACTGGAGGATTGCTGTCTAATTGGGAACAATTCAAAAAGTTAAAAACATACAAGGCTTTCTGTATTCGCTCCTCTGGCGTAGCGGCTCCTATTCCCCCTTTTTGTTTTAATAACAGGCGTTTTAAGGTTTGGTGGGAACGTTCTATTAAAGCTTGTCCTGTAGGAGAGTGAGGGATACCTGTAACGTGTGATATACCCCAAGAGGCAAAAAAGGTTGTTAAGGTTTTAGATACATATGCGGGGCCATTGTCAGTTTTAATTTGAGAGGGTACCCCTAAAGTAGCAAAGGCGCGCATCAGATGTTTTTGCACATCGCGTGCTTTTTCTCCTACATGACAGGAGGCAAATAACATTCCGGAAAATGTATCAATAGAGCAATGAACAAACTTTAAACGACCAAATTCAGCAAAATGAGTGACATCTGTTTGCCAGAGTTGAAGGCTCTGTAGCCCTCTGGGGTTGACTCCTTCTGCTATAGAAGGGAAAGAGTGCCTTTGACAATCAGGACACACCGCAATGATATTATGGGCTTGTTGTATAGTGAGGTCAAATTGACGCTTAAGGCCTGCAGCGTTTTGATGAAAAAAGGAGTGGCTGAGTTTAGCTTGCGCTAATCGATCTGGTAACACCTGCACCGGTAGCGTAAGCAAATCTGCTTGTCGGTTCCCTTCTGCAATAAAACCCGGTAGAGAAGTGTGAGATCGGACATGCATAATAAAATAAGGGTGAAGACGGGAATTTAACAGAAAGATGAGTTCTTGTAACAAATTAAACAGTGCCGTATGAGAAACATCTCGTAGCACAGAAGCTTCTGCTCGGCTAACAATTCCTGCAACATAAGCAGAATCAGTGATTATATTGAGAGGAATAGACCATTTTCGAAACACTCGAACAACTGCAGACAATTCTACTATTTGAGGAGAACCCTGTACAGTCTCTACATCTGAGTTCCACTGTTCTTGATGATCATCCCACCAAAGGATAACAGACTTGTGAGATTTGCCAGACCCATCCGTGAATACAGTGAGGGCTTGTAAAGGCTGGTCACTCCGCTTTGGAATAGGTAAAAGGTGAAAATCAATGCTTAACAGTTTGTGAGAAGGCGGATGAGAAGTGAGTTGGCCTGCATAGCCAGTTAGAGCTATGCCTAGTGCATCTGATTGTTGTTGTAGCCATTGTAGGTAAACACTTGTTACTGGCATACATATAAGGATAAAGTCCGTGCCTGCCAGGGTAAGTAATCGCTGTCTGGCCCTGATGATTAAAGATGCAAACATCTCATGTTGGGTAGAAATCGTCTTTGTGGCTTGGTTAGGCAGAAAAATCCATTCAATGATCAGTAAAGGGTCCGTTTTCTGGCAATCCCATTGGAAAATAAGTGCATGAGGCTGTCTAGCAGTATTAAGGATGATTAATTGAAAAGGCAATTCTGGTTCCCATCGATGCGCTTGTCTGGAGGTAATCGCTGCCGCAGCTTTATGCAAGGAAGCTATGGCTTCAGGACTGAGACTTCGCGGAGCGTTTAAGTCCGAGCTTCCTTTAAGCATTTCGAATAAGGGACGAAGATCCGCATTAGTGATTCCTAACAATGGTCTGACCCAATTGATTGTTCCCAGCAGTTTTTGCACGTCATGTAAATTCTTTACATTCGCCTGTATTTGTAAAGGTTGCGGAGCAGTAGTCTGAGCCCTTATACGCCACCCTAAGTATTTCCAAGGTGGTATTTTTTGAATTTTTTCTGGTGCAATACAGAGGTCTGCTGATTTTACAGCAGCCATGACAAGGGCTACAGCTTCCTCCATGACTTCATGGTGCTGTGCTGCCACTAGAATGTCATCCATATAATGATATAACAATGCAGCAGGTACTACAGTTCTGACAGGACTAAGTATTTTTGCTACATACCATTGGCATATTGTAGGGCTATTTTTCATTCCCTGTGGTAGCACAACCCACTGGTATCTTTGCAAAGGAGCTTGCATGTTGACGCTAGGAACCGAAAAGGCAAATTTAGGAGCGTCATCTGGATGCAATGGAATGTTGAAAAAACAATCTTTGAGGTCTATGATGGTTAAATGCCAGTCTCTAGGGATCATGGCGGGTGACGGAAGCCCAGGTTGCAGGGCCCCCATGTCTTCCATAGCATCATTAATTTTTCTGAGGTCATGGAGCAAGCGCCACTTGCCAGTCAGTTTTTTAATAACAAAAACGGGCGAGTTCCAAGGACTCGTAGAGGGTACAATATGTCCCATAGATAGTTGTTCATTAACTATTTCTTGGAGGGCGTGAAGTTTTTCCAGCAACAGGGACCATTGATCAATCCAAATAGGAGTATCTGTTTTCCAAGTTAACTTTAGGGTTTCACGCCCCTCAATGGCCCCACCTAAAAATGTGTCTGGATAGACATCCCCCACTGGGATAACACATCACGCCCCCACAAGACCACAGGTACTGGTAAGATAAACGGTTTGACTGAGGCAACTTGTCCTTCTGAATTTTGAACTTGTATTATTTCTGCGCTTTGGCGGCTAGCTCCACACCCCCCGATTCCTGCTAATGTCTGAGAGACATCAGCTAAAGGCCACCTAGAAGGCCACTTTGCTTGAGAAATAACGGTAACATCTGCACCTGTATCAATAATTCCACTTAACATGACTTTTTGACCTTCACGAATGAGGGTGCATCGACATATAGGACGTTTTTGTGAGATGGCTTGAACCCATAAAATTAGTGGTTCTCCCGTAGATCCAAAACTTCCCTGTCTCTGCGGGAGCATTTGGTCAGGGATTGAGATGTAGTCCTCCTTAGGGATCAGTATCAATTGAGCGATACGACTTCCCTCTGGTACTGTGCAAGGAGGAAATGGGGTCCAAGCCATAATTTTAATTTCTGAATTACTGTCAGGATCGATTACTCCGGGCAATACAAAAAGTCCTGACAGAGTGGTGGACGATCTTCCTAATAATAAAGCCTGCGTTCGAGGGGGCAAAGGACCTGCAATTTTGGTAGGCAGTAAGTGAACAGAGGAGTCAAGTAGCGTTACTGTGTGGGCGGTTGCCAGGTCCAGGCCGGCGCTCCCTGCTGTTGCTGGGTGGAGACTGGAAACACTCCTGTTTCCCCCCCCGGCGTTTGTGGGGGTGCCGGTCGCGGAACTTGTGTCTGTGCGCGCCGCGGTCCCGCGCTCTGCGATCGGTTTCCCTGTATGGGGCGCCCTTGAGAGTCGTATTTAGATCGACATTGGTTAGCATAGTGGCGCCCTTTTTGGCACTTAGGACAAACTCGGGGTATTTGGGGTCGTTTCCCAGCATTGGCACTAAAGCAATCTTTTTTAAGGTGTCCCGGTTTTCCACACCCATAGCAGTTTCGCTGTGGGTCGGCGCCCATCGGGCCGTGCATGGCCGCAAAAGCAGCAGCCATGGCCTCATATTTATGATCCATAGTGCCAATTCTATTACAGGCTTCCACCATTTCAATTAAGGTAGGGTTTTGATTTAGGAGAGACTTTAAGAGCTTTTTACAATCGGCGTTAGCGTTTTCCACAGCCAGTTGAAGGAGTAAAATCTCCCGAGCCTGTATGTTATCAACTTGCCGCTCTAAGGCTTGTTTTAATCTATCCATAAACTGCATATACGGCTCACGGGGTTCCTGAGTGATACTAGTGAATGCTTTTTGGGGTCTGCCAGAGTCAGGAACTCTCAACAAGGCCCTTTTCGCTTCTTCTCTGTCTGCTTCCAAAGCCTCCCGAGGAATGTCCCTAGCTTGGGCTGCCGGGTCCGAAAACTGCCCTGTTCCTGTGAGGTGCTCTATAGTCAATGCAGCTAAGGCGGCATTAGCATGTCCTGCATAACCCAGCAAAACTGTCTGCAATCCTGTTCTCCATTGAGACTCCCACATTGTATATTGTGTTGGGGTTAATAACAATCGCGCGAGAGATTTTAAATCATGTGGGGTCATGACATATGTATCGAATACAGAAGATAAAAGGCTTGCAAAATAAGGGGAAGACAACCCATGCTCGGTAATTGTACGGCGCAACTCCTTAATGACCGAAAAAGAAAGAGCTTCCCACTGAGCTTGAGCCCTCCCCCGTCCTTGGTATATAACGGGGGCTACTATAGTTCTGGCTATTTCCAACTCCCCCTCGTTTATCGCTTGGCGCTTAATCTTTCCCCAAACCTCATGAGGATCAGGGGGAAAAAGATCAGGTTCCTTTTCAGGGTCAATCGGACCCGGGTCAAAGGGATCACCCTCCAGGGGATATCCAGCAGCACAAGCTAACGGTGGCGCAGAGGGTTCCGCCCCACCAGCGATTTTAGAAGGGCAGGGGGGAGGTGACTGAGCTCCCTCCTCGGAGCCTCGCTGATTTTGCTCTTGTGCCTTTATGGTTTCAAAGATTTTTCTCCAACTGGGGAGCATATACTGCGCTTGCTCATCTCCTGAGGTAGCTGCGTCCCATAACTTTACCCCCACATCGTCCCAAAGTTCATGCGTAAAAATAGAAGAAGCAGTCACCGTGGGGATCTTAACCTGCACCCATTTAAGGATTAACTTAAGATCTTGTTCCGAAAGAGTCTTTTTCCCATGCTTCTTAAGTAGAGCTTTCATAGGCTCATAAACATCTCTCTCAGGGGAAGACTCCTGATTCCCCATTTTGCTAGTTTCCCGCAGCTCACCTCTCGTTCCAGACGGAGGGATTGTTTGGCCGGCCGGCTTATCCTGCTTCCTTTCAGCAGCTCATTCCACGTTCTACGGGAATCGCGACATGCCACCAGGTAGGTGGTTTTTCAATCCTCGGTGGTTTCGTCGCTGACGATCACGTCGGAGGTCACCAATTTGCCGCGATTGAGAGACGGGGACGCAGCTTGATGCAAGCAAGGTGTCCGCTTTATTGTATGGCAAACATACATTTATATAGTCTAAGGCACACATGTTTCATGCTGATTGGCTAATCACTTTAACAGACATTAAGCTAGCTAAGGCGGGAATCTTAGTCAGGCAGTGTTCGCATGGTAACAAGATCGTTATCTCGTAGTCACAAGCTGTCCCCCGCTCGAGGGCTCCAGGGCGCAGGCACCCCCATGGACCACAAGCTCTCCCCGCCTCCAAGTTGCCTCACAACTACCGCAACACTTAACTTTATTCATACAGCAAACTAGCCTATTAACTCCAAATACAGAAAACTAACTCATCAACTCTAAATTCAGACAACCCACAAGTTTGTCACATCCACTCTGTCCAATGGGGTTTATGACAAACACACACTGTCCAATGCTGTTTGTAACACACACGCTGTCCAATGGCTTTTGTGATACACATACTGTCCAATGGGGATTGTGACACACACCAAGTCCAAAGGGTTTGTGACACACACTCTGTCCAATGGGGTTTGTGACACACACACACTGTCCAATGGTGTTTCTGTCACACACGCTGTCCAATGGGATTTGTGACACAGATGCTGTCCAATGGGGTTTGTGACACACACTCTGACCAATGGGGTCTGTGGACACACAGACACTGTCCAATGGTGTTTGTGACACACACTGTCCAATGGGCTTTGTCGCACACACACGCTGTGCAATGGTATTTGTGACACACACGCTGTCCAATGGGGCTTGTGACACACACACTGCCAATGGGGTTTGTGACACACACATTGTCCAATGGGGATTGTGACACAGACACTGTCCAATGGGGTTTGTGACACACACTCTGTCCAATGGGATCTGTGACACACACACACTGTCCAATGGTGTTTGACACACACGCTGTCCAATGGGGTTTGTGACACACACACACTATCCAATGGTATTTGTGACACACACGCTGTCCAATGGGGTTTGTGACATGGATGCTGTCCAATGGGGTTTGTGACACACACACTGTGCAATGGGGTTTGTGACACACACTCTGTCCAATGGGGTTTGTGGACACACACACACTGTCCAATGGTGTTTATGACACACACTGTGTCCAGTCGGTTTTGTGACACACACACTGTCCAGGGGGGTTTGTGACACACACACTGTCCCATGGGTTTTTTCACACACGCTCTGTCCAATTTGGTTTGTGACACACACACACTGTCCAATGGTGTTTGTGACACACACGCTGTCTAATGTGGTTTGTGACTGTCACGGAGGCAACCCACAGGTCAATTTTAGGGACCACAAGGTCCAAAAACTACTTTTATTAGACCAGCGAGGCACAGGGTTTTAGCACTCCAAGTGTGACTTAAATACAGGTTCAGATATCAGTGGAGGAAATTATTGAGAGGGGCAGCCACTAATACAACAGGAGGTCCACAGAGTGCATGCACGTGGCTTCACCAAAACAATGCCGGAGCCGTCCCCGAGTCCCGGAGGAGTATACACTTGCCTAAGCACGGTGTGGGATTATTTTTATAGAGATACACGTACTCGCAGTGAGTACGGAAAGTGTGCACTCGCGATTCCGCGAGAGTAAATTTATAATACGCTCGCAGTCCTGGGAGAGTTATTTTACACGTGCAAATGTGCACGGAATCCTACACGTGCTTATGTGGAAGCACGGGAGGAAAATATACTCGCGATTGTGCGAGGGGCTCTCGGCGGCCACTCGCGATTGTGCGAGGAAATAAAGTACTTGTGCAAATGTGCACGGAAAGAAAATATACTCGCAATCCTGCGAGAAGTTTTACTTACACCAGTGGCGGCGAGGCAAGCGGAGTCTCCATCCCGGGGAGGGGGGCTCTCGGCGGCAGCATCTTGCTCGTGCTCCAAGAGACCCGCGGCAATGGGCGGAGTCTCGACGAGAGTCCCGTTTTGTTATCTGATCAGACCTGATTGTAGGCATTGTATAAGCTTCTCTGCACCCCCCACACTGAGTGTGGGTGCCCCTGAAGCCTTCAAACATCCCCCACACTGGGCGCGGCTCAGTGTGCCTTGGCACTCCCTTCTGCTGATGTCCCAGGAGCCAGGGTGCTCTGGGCCAAACAAAAGAAGCTGTTAGCCTCAAGTAGCAGAGAAAGGGGGAGATGTGCCATATTAAAAGAGGGAGGGGGGTTGCAATCTGCCACAACCCCACCCTGTGACTACAGTCATGGTCTGACAGAACTCTGGAGTGGTATCACAGTTACCTCTTGCCTCCAAAGTAAAAAGAGGACACTTCTGCCAGTGAGCCTTCATGTCCACTGTGGATCACCATATAACATAAGTTGACTTACCCCTGCAAACAGTTATTAATAACAATCAACAATAGAATTGAAGTAATTACAACAATCAACAATTGCCCAAGGTAATTATTGAGTCCCAGCATCAGTCACAGTTCGTTAGTTTCCATTCCAGTGGCTGCCTTCCTTCTGAATGGCTTGGTGGTGTTAGCTGGATCCTCTTCCACCCTGTCATTGTTGGTGTTGTTTCCAAGGCATCTGGATGCTCTTCCGTCCCTTGCTGGTGTTGGGTAGATCTTCTTCCACCCCGTCACACGCATCTGTACTTCTCTTCCACCCTGTCATCTTCCTTCGCCCTGCAAGAAAACCCAAAAACAGATCTCGGTCCCTTTTGGAACCGGGCTTTCATAGTTGACATGTTGAACTGGCTCAGAAGGTTCGGAGCAGAAAATATCTCTTGGACCTTTTGTTTTGGGGGCGGGTCTTTATCGAGTGGTTTCCTGTTATTGACTCTTTATCAAAATCATTAATGACCTCCATAATGCCCCATTTAGCTGCAGTGGAGTGCCAGTAAATTTTTTGATAGCAAGTAATATTAGCAGCTACTTTTAGTAAGCAGCAGTGCTGAGGCACATTGCCGGGTCCTAATGGGAGCTGCTTCTGACCCTCAGAGAGCACTGAGCCGGGGCGGGGTCACTGGTCCCAAGCCGCGGCTTTTTTTCTTTTTTTTTTTTTTTCCAGTTCGCAAGAGTGGGGGGGGGGGGCGCGTCCGCCCGCAGCGAGCGGGGGGGAGGCGGCCAACCCGGGGAAGGTGGTTGCCTGCCAGCGCTAGCGAGGCCGGGCTGCCCCGCCCCACACCACCAGGACTTGGATGCCAGGAATGGTGGCGGGGGGGGCGGCCAGCCGGGAGGCGACAGAAGTTTTACGGGGGGAGGTTTGCCTCCGTTTTTCGGGTTATGCCCGTACTGGACATGTGTTTCTAGCAGCTTTCTCAGGCTGCTCCGTCTCGCACCGCTAGTCCCGGGGCAGTGGCCGGCACTCGCGGGGTGGGGCTTTGCTATGCCGGACCGCCCGAGTTGCCGGTACGGGGAGGGGGCCGTCTGGACACCGCGGCTAATTGTTTGTCTTTCTTCAAGATCATTAATAACCTCCGTAGTGCCCCGTTTTGCTGCATTTGGCAGGGGGTATCGTGGGGTACAGGTTATTGTAGATGTGGGTGGAGCAGGAGCAAGTTGCAAAATCCTAATGTCAGTAGTTCCTTCGAGTTGCAAGGGTGCAGAGGTAAGCGGCAATATTCTAATACGGGCTACCTCTGCTCTGTGACTTCCAAAGCTCGAAATCTCCCCATTAGGTAAGCACCATCGTCTACCTGCCAAAATATCAAATCCCAATATGTTCGCCTTATAAGGGCTCAGGGCAACTTCCACAGCCGTTGTCCGCTTTTCCCCAGGCAGCAAAAGGTGGGTTCGAGCTAAAGGACACCTCTCTGCTACACCCGTTACCCCCACTATATTGATCGCTTTCCTTGATGGTTTAATCCCAAATTTGTCAGCTTGCCGCCTGTTCAAAACACTGATTTGTGCGCCCGTGTCAATTAGAAATTTCACACTTATCCGCCTTGGACCAACGGGGATATGTATGTATGGTTTTTTATCACTGGACCATTGGCAAGAGAATACAGAGCGGGTGGGGCGGTCCCGGTTCCCATCCGCTTTTACTAGTTTTTTGACTCCCTTTGTGAGGATACGAAAGGGTTAGTGTTTCGCTTGTCCTCAGGGAGGGGGGCGGTTATCGGTGCCTCCTCTTGGTTCTCTGACCTTCCCTCTAAATATTCCACTAGCTCCTGTAAATGCTCAGTGGAAAGCTTATGTAGCAGTGTTCGGGGCACTCCCAAAGCGGCCGCGCGGCGCCACAGGTCGCCCCGCTGCAAGCTGCTACTCTGATTTGAAAAACGCTCCGGTTTCTGTGACGGGGGGGGCGGCCTAGTGGGGGGCGGTCCCTGAAGAGGCTCGGCTCGGCTCATCTTCCGGACCGTCCGGCTTCTACACGGGCTGCCGCTCGGGTCTACCCACCCCATCTCGCGCCCATGTGTAACCACATTGTGTAAAATTTCCGCCCAGGTTAATACATGTTCAGGAGGACTTCGGGGATTTTGCTTATTACGATCAATAGCCCCCTGAATTTTTTCCTTAAGGGACTGGACATATATTTTTAAGGCATCCGGTAGTCCTTTAATAAGCAGCCGAAGGTGAACCGGATCCACCGGCGCCGCCATAGGGGGGGACTGCCGGCCTCTTTCATACATTGCTTGTATACAAGCCGCCTTTTGAACTCCCTCGGCAAGATCTGATAAAACTTTTATAACAATTGCCACTGGCTCCCCACGTTCCCTGGGGTCTATACCACCAGCCCAGTAAGCGACACGAGATGTAATGGACTGATCACCGTCTGGACCATCACTTAAAAATACCCCTGGGCCCCAGAAAGCTGTGGTCTCATCCTTACTCAATAATATTCTGTCACCCCCAGTAAGCGAAACACGCCAAAGATATTCAGTCTCTGTTTCGCCCGACTTCCGTGAGAATCTAGTTCGTAAATCCCCTAGCTCCAGTCCTGAATATGGCGTGCTGTGGGTAGCCATGCGTGGATTTCTGCCTCGTCCATCCGCATGTGTCTCAGTTCTAATGAGAGGACGCACGTCCTTTGTTTCTACCCCCCACACATCAACACTGTTTTCAGAATCAGTACCTTTGTCGAGAAGTGGGGGGGCCGAGGCGCACGCCTGAATGGGGGAGGCGCTAGAGATGGCTCTTATATTAAATAACAAAAACTCAAGTTTCTGTTCCAAAAAACCAAGTTTCTGTTCTAACAAGCCAAACCTCTGTTCTAAATAATCTGACCGTATGCTTTGCCGCGAAAAGTCCTGTATTAAAGACTCAAACTGTTCGCTTTACCGCAAAAGGTTTTGTTTCAAAGAGTCAAACTTTTCGCTCTGCTGCGCAAAGTCCTGCTTAAGAAAGTCAGACTGCTCACTCTGCCACGAAAGGCTTTGCTTTAAAGAATCAAACTGTTTGCTTTGCCGCGAAAAGTCCTCCTTTAAAGAGTTAAACCGTTTGCTTTGTCGCGAGAGGTCCTGCTTAACAATCTCGGACTGCTCATTTTGCCAGGAGAGGTTTTTCTTAAAAGAGTCAAACTGTTTGCTTTGCCACGAAAAGTCCTGCCTTAAAGAGTCAAATCGTTCACTCTCCCGTGAAAGGTTTCCCTCCATTCGGTCCTTAAGTTTACACAGATCCTGTGTTACCTTTAAGTAAACACTCAAACTGGCACACACCACAGCCCACATAACTGCAAGACCCCAGATTACTGCAGAGATATTACTCAACCCTCCAAATAATTCCTCCATCTCTGATATCCTGCACGATTACGCCAAAAATGTCACGGAGGCAACCCACAGGTCAATTTTAGGGACCACAAGGTCCAAAAACAACTTTTATTAGACCAGCGAGGCACAGGGTTTTAGCACTCCAAATGTGACTTAAATACAGGTTCAGATATCAGTGGAGGAAATTATTGAGAGGGGCAGCCACTAATACAACAGGAGGTCCACAGAGTGCACGCACGTGGCTTCACCAAAACAATGCCGGAGCTGTCCCCGAGTCCCGGAGGAGTACACACTTGCCCAAGCACGGTGTGGGATTATTTTTATAGAGATACACGTACTCGCAGTGAGTACGGAAAGTGTGCACTCGCGATTCCGCGAGAGTAAATTTATAATACGCTCGCAGTCCTGGGAGAGTTATTTTACACGTGCAAATGTGCACGGAATCCTACACGTGCTTATGTGGAAGCACGGGAGGAAAATATACTCGCGATTGTGCGAGGGGCTCTCGGCGGCCACTCGCGATTGTGCGAGGAAATAAAGTACTTGTGCAAATGTGCATGGAAAGAAAATATACTCGCAATCCTGCGAGAAGTTTTACTTACACCAGTGTCGGCGAGGCAAGCGGAGTCTCCATCCCGGGGAGGGGGGCTCTCGGCGGCAGCATCTTGCTCGTGCTCCAAGAGACCCGCGGCAATGGGCGGAGTCTCGACGAGAGTCCCGTTTTGTTATCTGATCAGACCTGATTGTAGGCATTGTATAAGCTTCTCTGCACCCCCCACACTGAGTGTGGGTGCCCCTGAAGCCTTCAAACATCCCCCACACTGGGCGCGGCTCAGTGTGCCTTGGCACTCCCTACTGCTAATGTCCCAGGAGCCAGGGTGCTCTGGGCCAAACAAAAGAAGCTGTTAGCCTCAAGTAGCAGAGAAAGGGGGAGATGTGCCATATTAAAAGAGGGAGGGGGGTTGCAATCTGCCACAGTGACATGGATGCTGTCCAATGGGGTTTGTGACACACACACTGTCCAATGGCGTTTGTGACACACAATCTGTCCAATGCAGTTTGTGGACACACACACACTGTCCAATGGTGTTTGTGACACACACGCTGTCCAATGGGTTTTGAGACACACACACTGTCCAGGGGTGTTTGTGACACACACACTGTCCCATGGGTTTTGTCACACACGCACTGTCCAATGGGGTTTGTGACACACACTCTATCCAACGCGGTTTGTCACACACACTCTGTCCAATGGGGTTTGTGACACACACGCTGTCCAATGGGGATTGTGAGAAACACGCTGTAGAATGGGATTTGTGACACACACACTCTGTCCAATGGGCTTGTGACACACACGCTGTCCATTGGGGTTCGTGACACATACTCTGTCGAGAGGGGTTTGTGAAACACACACTGTCCTATTGGGTTTGTGACACACACGCTGTCCAATGGGGATTGTGACAAACACGCTGTAGAATGGGTTTTGTGACACACACACACTGTCCAATGGGCTTGTGACACACACGCTATCCAATGGGGTTCGTGACACACACTCTGTCCAGTGGGGTGTGTGACACACACACTGTCCAAAGGGGTTTGTGACACACACACGCTATCCAATGGGGTTTTTGACACATACACTTTCTTATGGGGTTTGTGACACACATGCTGTCCAATGGGGTTTGTGACACACACACAATGTCCAATGGAGTTATGACACACACGCTGTCCAATGGTGTGTGTGACGCACACACGCTGTCCAATGGGTTTTGTGACACACACGCTGTCCAATGGCGATTGTGACAAACACGCTGTAGAATGGGTTTTGTGACACACACACACTGTCCAATGGGCTTGTGACACACACGCTGCCCAATGGGGTTCGTGACACACACGCTGTAAGTGGGGTTAGTGACACACACAATGTCCAATAGGGTTTGTGACACACACATGCTATCCAATGGGGTTTGTGACACATACACATTTTTATGGGGTTTGTGACAAACACGCTATACAATGGGTTTTGTGACACACACATACTGTCCAATGGGGATTGTGCCACACACACGATGTCCAATGGTGTCTGTGACACACACGCTCTCCAATGGGTTTTGTGACACGCACACGTTCTCATGGGGTTTGTGACACGCACACGCTGTCCCATCGGGTTTGTGACGCACACGCTGAACAATTGTCCAATGGGGTTTGTTACACACACAATATCCAATGGGTTTGTGAACACGCATGCTGTCCAGTGGGTTTTGTGACACACACACGCTATCCAATGGGCTTTGTGACACACACACGCTATCCAATGGGCTTTGTGACACACACACTGTCCAAAGGGGTTTGTGACACACACACTGTCCAATGGGGTTTGCGATACACACACTCTCCATTTGGGTTTGTGACACACACACGCTGTCCAATGGGGCTTGTGACACACACTCTGTCCAATGGTGTTTGTGACACACACACACTGTCCAATGGGGATTGTGACACACACACGCTATCCAATGGGGTTTCTGACACCCACTCTGTCCAACGTGGTTTGTGTCACACACGCTGTCCAATGGGGTTTGTGACACCCACTCTGTCCAACGGGGTTTGTGTCACACACGCTGTCCAATGGGGTTCGTGACACACACACTGTCCAGTGGGGTTTGTGACACACACAGTTTCCAAAGGGGTTTGTGACACGCACACGCTTCCCAATAAGTTTGTCACACCCACTCTGTCCAATGGGGTTTATGACAAACACACACTGTCCAATGCTGTTTGTAACACACACGCTGTCCAATGTCTTTTGTGATACACAGTCTGTCCAATGGGGATTGTGACACACACACAGTCCAAAGGGTTTGTGACACACATTCTGTCCAATGGGCTTTGTGACACACACACACTGTCCAATGGTGTTGCTGAAACACACACGCTGTCCAATGGGGTTTGTGACACGGATGCTGTCCAATGGGTTTGTGACACACACTGTCCAATGGGCTTTGTCGCACACACACGCTGTGCAATGGTATTTGTGACACACACGCTGTCCAATGGGGTTTGTGACACAGATGCTGTCCAATGGGTTTGTGACACACACTGTCCAATGGGCTTTGTCGCACACACACGCTGTGCAATGGTATTTGTTACACACACGCTGTCCAATGGGGTTTGTGACACAGACACTGTCCAATGGGGTTTGTGACACACACGCTGTCCAATGGGGTTTGTGACACACACACACTATCCAATGGTGTTTGTGACACACACGCTGTCCAATGGGGTTTGTGACACGGATGCTGTCCAATGGGGTTTGTGACACACACACACTATCCAATGGTGTTTGTGACACACACACTGTGCAATGGGGTTTGTGACACACAATCTGTCCAATGGGGTTTGTGGACACACACACTGTCCAATGGTGTTTATGACACACACGCTGTCCAATGGGTTTTGTGACACACACACTGTCCAGCGGTGTTAGTGACACACACACTGTCCCATGGGTTTTGTCATACACACTCTGTCCAACGGGGATTGTGACAAACACCAATGGGGATTGTGACACACACAATGTCCATGCCGGTTTGTGTCACACACACTGTCCAATGGGGTTTGTGACACATACACTGTCCAATGGGGTTTCTCACAAACACTCTGTCCAATAGGGTTTGTGACACACACTCCATCCAATGGGGTTTGTCACACACACTCTGTCCAATGGGGTTTGTGACACACACGCTGTCCAATGGGGATTGTGAGAAACACGCTGTAGAATGGGGTTTGTGACACACACACTCTGTCCAATGGGCTTGTGACACACACGCTGTCCAATGGGGTTCGTGACACATACTCTGTCGAGAGGGGTTTGTGAAACACACACTGTCCTATTGGGTTTGTGACACACACTCCATCCAATGGGGTTTGTCACACACACTCTGTCCAATGGGGTTTGTGACACAAACGCTGTCCAATGGGGATTGTGACAAACACGCTGTAGAATGGGTTTTGTGACACACACACTCTGTCCAATGGGCTTGTGACACACACGCTGTCCACTGGGGTTCGTGACACACACTCTGTCCAGTGGGGTGTGTGACACACACACTGTCCAAAGGGGTTTGTGACACACACACGCTATCCAATGGGGTTTTTGACACATACACTTTCTTATGGGGTTTGTGACACACATGCTGTCCAATGGGGTTTGTGACACACACACACTGTCCAATGGAGTTATGACACACACGCTGTCCAATGGTGTATGTGACACACACACGCTGTCCAATGGGTTTTATGACACACACGCTGTCCAATGGGTTTTGTGACAAACACGCTGTGCAATTGAGTTTGTGACACACACTCTGTCCAAAGGGTCTCGTGACACACACGCTGATCAATGGGGTTCGTGACACACACGCTGTAAGTGGGGTTAGTGACACACACAATGTCCAATAGGGTTGTGACACACACACGCTTTCCCATTGGGTTTGTGACGCACACGCTGAACAATTGTGTTTGTTATACAAACACTGTCAGCCGTGTTTGTGACACGCATGCTGTCCAGTGGGTTTTGTGACACACACACTGTCCAATAGGGTTTGTGACACACACACGCTATCCAATTGTGTTTGTGACACGCACACTTTCTCATGGGGTTTGTAACACACACACGCTGTGCCATGGGCTGTGTGACAAACACGCTGTAAAATGGGGTTTGTTACACACACAATGTCCAATGGGTTTGTGAACACGCATGCTGTCCAGTGGGTTTTGTGACACACACACTATCCAACAGGTTTTGTGACACACACGCTGTCCAATGGGGTTTGTGACACACACACACTGTCCAATGGGGTTTGTGGCACTCACAATCTGTCTAATGTATTTTGTGACACAGACGCTGTCCTATGGGTTTTGTGAAACACACAATCTGTCCAATGGTGTTTGTGACACACACGCTGTGCAATGGGGTTTGTGACACAGACGCTGTCCAATGGGGATTGTGACATACACATGTTATCCCTTTGGCTTTGTGACACACACACTGACCAATTGGGTTTGTGACACACACACTGGCCAGGGGGATTGTGACACACACAAATTGTTCAATGGGCTTTGTGACACACACGCTATCCAATGGGGTTTGTGACACACACACTTTCCAATGGGTTTGTGACACACACACTTTCCAATGGGGTTTGCGACACACACACACTGTCCAATGGGGTTTGTGACACACATGCTGACCAATTGGGTTTGTTACACACACACTGTCCAATGGTGTTTGTGACACGCATGCTGTCCAATGGGTTTTGTAACACAAACTGTGTCCAATGGGCTGGTGACACACACGCTGTCCAATGGGGTTTGTGACACACACACTGTCCCGGGGGGTTTGTGACACACACGCTGTCCAATGGGGTTCGTGACACACATGATGTCCAGCAGCTTTGTGACACACACACTGTCTGCTGGGGTTTGTGGCACAGACACTTTCTAATGGGGTTTGTGACACACAGACTCTGTCCAATGGGGATTGTGACACACACACACGGTCCAATGGTGTTTGTGACAAGCATGCTGTCCAACGGTGTTTGTGACACACACACTGTCAATAGGGTTTCAGACACACACTGTGTAATGGGGTTTGTGAACACACACACACTGTCCAATGGTGTTTGTGACACACACGCTGTCCAATGGGGTTTGTGACACACATTCTGTCCAATGGGGATTGTGACACACACACGATGTCCAATGGTGTTTGTGACACACACGCTGTCCAATGGGGTTTGTGACACACAATCTGTGCAACGGGGATTGTGACACACACACGCTGTCCAATGGGGTATGTGACACACACTCTGTCCAGTGGGCTTTGTGACACACACCCACTGTCCAATGGGGATTGTGACACACACACGCTGTCGAATGGGGTTATGAAACACACGCTATCCAATGGTGTGTGTGACACACACACACTGTCCAGTGGGGTTTGTGACACACACAGTTTCCAAAGGGGTTTGTGACACGCACACGCTTCCCAATGATTTTGTCACACCCACTCTGTCCAATGGGGTTTGTAACAAACACACGCTGTCCAATGCTGTTTATTACACACACGCTGTCCAATGGGGTTTTTGACACACACACTGTGCAATGGGTTTTTGTAACACAAACACTCTGTCCAATGGGGCTTATGACAGATACGCTGTTCAACGGGTTTCGTGACACACACACTGCCAATAGTGTTTGTGACACACACACTGTCCAATGGGGATTGTGACACACACACTGTCCAATGGGGTTTGTGAAACACACTCTTTCCAATGGGGTTTGTGACACACACACACTGTCCAATGGTGTTTGTGACACACACGCTGTCTAATGGGTTTTGTGACACGGATGCTGTCCAATGGGGTTTGTGACACAAACACTGTCCAATGGTGTTTGTGACACGGATGCTGTCCAATGGTGTTTCTGACACACACGCTGTCCAATGGGTTTTGTGACACACACACTGTCCCATGGGTTTTTTCACACACACTCTGTCCAATGGGGATTGTGACAAACACCAATGGGGATTGTTACACACAGAATGTCCATGCCGGTTTGTGACACACACACTGTCCAATGGGGTTTGTGACACATACACTGTCCAGTGGGGTTTCTCACAAACACTCTGTCCAATACGGTTTGTGACACACACGCTGTCCAATGGGGATTGTGACAAACGCGCTGTAGAATGGGGTTTGTGACACACACACTCTGTCCAATGGGCTCTGTGACACACAGGTTGTCCAGTGGGGTTCGTGACACACACTCTGTCCAGTTGGGTTTGTGACTCACTCACTGTCCAAAGGGGTTTGTGACACACACGCTGCTCAATGGGGTTCGCGACACACACGCTGTAAGTGGAGTTAGTGACACACACAATGTCCAATAGGGTTTGTGACACACACACGCTATCCAATGGGGTTGGTGACACACACTTTCTTATGGGGTTTGTGAAACACATGCTGTCCAATGGGGTTTGTGACACACACACTGTCCATTGGAGGTACAACACACACGCTGTCCAATGGTGTGTGTGCCACACACACTGTGTCCAATGGGTTTTGTGACACACACGCTGTCCAATGGGGATTGTGACAAACACGCTGTGCAATGGAGTTTGTGACACACACTCTGTCCAAAGGGTCTTGTGACACACACGCTGCCCAATGGGGTTCGTGACACACACGCTGTAAGTGGGTTTAGTGACACACACAATTTCCAATAGGGTTTGTGACACACACACGCTATCCAATGCGGTTTGTGACACATACACTTTCTTATGGGGTTTGTGACACACGCGCTATACAATGGGTTTTGTGACACACACACTGTCCAATTGGGATTGTGACACACACACGATGTCCAATGGTGTCTGTGACACACACGCTGTCCAATGGGTTTTGTGACACGCACACGTTCTCATGGGGTTTGCGACACACACACGCTGTCCCATTGATTTTGTGACGCACACGCTGAACAATTGTGTTTGTTATACAAACACTGTCAATGGTGTTTGTGACACGCATGCTGTCCAGTGGGTTTTGTGACACACACACTGTCCAATAGGGTTTGTGACACACACACGCTATCCAATTGTGTTTGTGACACGCACACTTTCTCATGGGGTTTGTAACACACACACGCTGTGCCATGGTCTTTGTGACGCACACGCTGTCCAATGGGGTTTGTTACACACACAATGTCCGATGGGTTTGTGAACACGTATGGTGTCCAGTGGGTTTTGTGACACACACACTATCCAATAGGTTTTGTGACACACACACGCTATCCAACGGTGTTTGTGACACACACACTGTCCAAAGGGGTTTGTGACAAACACACTGTCCAATGGGTATTGTGACACAGATGCTGTCCAGTGGGGATTGTGACATACACACATTGTCCCATTGGCTTTCTGACACACACGCTGACCAATTGGGTTTGTGACACACACACTGACCGGGGGATTGTGACACACAGAGGCTGTTCAATGAGCTTTGTGACACACACGCTATCGAATGGGGTTTGTGACACACATGCTGACCAATTGGGTTTGTTACACACACACTTTCCAATGGGGTATGTGACACACACACTTTCCAATGGGGTTTGTGACACACATGCTGACCAATTGGGTTTGTTACACACACACTGTCCAATGCTGTTTGTGACACGCATGCTGTCCAATGGGTTTTGTAACACAAACTGTTTCCAATGGGCTGGTGACACACACGCTGTCCAATGGGGTTGTGACACACATACTGTCCAGGGGGGTTTGTGACACACACGCTGTCCATTGGATTTTGTGACACACACACTCGTCAAATGAGGTTTGTGACACGCTGTCCAACGGGGATTGCGACACACACACGCTGTCCAATGGGGTATGTGACACACACTCTGTTCAGTGGGCTTTGTGACACACACCCACTGTCCAATGGGGGTTTTGACACACACACGCTGTCCAATGTGGTTATGACACACACGCTGTCCAATGGTGTGTGTGACACACACACTGTCCCGGGGAGTTTGTGACACACACACTGTCCAAGGGGTTTGTGACACAGACACTTTCTAATGGGGTTTGTGACACACACTCTGTCCAAATGGGGTTTGTGACACACAGACTCTGTCCAATGGGGATTGTGACACACACACACGGTCCAATGGGGTTTGTGACACATACAATGTCCAATGGGGTTTGTGACACACACACGCTGTCCAATGGTGTTTGTGACACGCATGCTGTCCAACGGTGTTTGTGACACACACACTATCAATGGGGTTTGTGACACACACGCTGTCCAATGGGGTTTCTCACACACACTCTGTCCAATGGGGATTGTGACACACACACACTGTCCAATAGTTTTTGTGACACACACGCTGTCCAATGTGTTTTGTGACACACACTCTGTCTAATGGGGATTGTGACACACACACAATGTCCAATGGTGTTTGTGACACACACGCTGCCCAGGTTGGTTTGTGACACACACGCTGTCCAATGGGGTTTGTGACACACACTCTGGCCAACGGGGATTGTGACACACACAGGCTGTCCAGTGGGGTATGTGACACACATTCTGTTCAGTGGGCTTTGTGACACACACCCACTGTCCAATGGGGATTGTGACACACACACGCTGTCCAATGGGGTTATGACACACACGCTGTCCAATGGTGTGAGTGACACACACGCTGTCCAATGGGGTTTGTGACACACAGGATGTCCAATGGGGATTGTGACACACACGCTGTCCAATGGGGTTTGTCACACACACTCTGTCCAACGGGGATTGCGACACACACACGCTGTCCAATGGGGTATGTGACACACACTCTGTTCAGTGGGCTTTGTGACACACACCCACAGTCCAATTGGGATTGTGACACACACACGCTGTCCAATGTGGTTATGACACACACGCTGTCCAATGGTGTGTGTGACACACACACTGTCCAATGGGGTTTGTGACACATACACTGTCCAGTGGGGTTTCTCACAAACACTCTGTCCAATACGGTTTGTGACACACACGCTGTCCAATGGGGATTGTGACAAACGCGCTGTAGAATGGGGTTTGTGACACACACACTCTGTCCAATGGGCTCTGTGACACACAGGTTGTCCAGTGGGGTTCGTGACACACACTCTGTCCAGTTGGGTTTGTGACTCACTCACTGTCCAAAGGGGTTTGTGACACACACGCTGCTCAATGGGGTTCGCGACACACACGCTGTAAGTGGAGTTAGTGACACACACAATGTCCAATAGGGTTTGTGACACACACACGCTATCCAATGGGGTTGGTGACACACACTTTCTTATGGGGTTTGTGAAACACATGCTGTCCAATGGGGTTTGTGACACACACACTGTCCATTGGAGGTACAACACACACGCTGTCCGATGGTGTGTGTGCCACACACACTGTGTCCAATGGGTTTTGTGACACACACGCTGTCCAATGGGGATTGTGACAAACACGCTGTGCAATGGAGTTTGTGACACACACTCTGTCCAAAGGGTCTTGTGACACACACGCTGCCCAATGGGGTTCGTGACACACACGCTGTAAGTGGGTTTAGTGACACACACAATTTCCAATAGGGTTTGTGACACACACACGCTATCCAATGCGGTTTGTGACACATACACTTTCTTATGGGGTTTGTGACACACGCGCTGTCCAATTGGGATTGTGACACACACACGATGTCCAATGGTGTCTGTGACACACACGCTGTCCAATGGGTTTTGTGACACGCACACGTTCTCATGGGGTTTGCGACACACACACGCTGTCCCATTGATTTTGTGACGCACACGCTGAACAATTGTGTTTGTTATACAAACACTGTCAATGGTGTTTGTGACACGCATGCTGTCCAGTGGGTTTTGTGACACACACACTGTCCAATAGGGTTTGTGACACACACACGCTATCCAATTGTGTTTGTGACACGCACACTTTCTCATGGGGTTTGTAACACACACACGCTGTGCCATGGTCTTTGTGACGCACACGCTGTCCAATGGGGTTTGTTACACACACAATGTCCGATGGGTTTGTGAACACGTATGGTGTCCAGTGGGTTTTGTGACACACACACTATCCAATAGGTTTTGTGACACACACACGCTATCCAACGGTGTTTGTGACACACACACTGTCCAAAGGGGTTTGTGACAAACACACTGTCCAATGGGTATTGTGACACAGATGCTGTCCAGTGGGGATTGTGACATACACACATTGTCCCATTGGCTTTCTGACACACACGCTGACCAATTGGGTTTGTGACACACACACTGACCGGGGGATTGTGACACACAGAGGCTGTTCAATGAGCTTTGTGACACACACGCTATCGAATGGGGTTTGTGACACACATGCTGACCAATTGGGTTTGTTACACACACACTTTCCAATGGGGTATGTGACACACACACTTTCCAATGGGGTTTGTGACACACATGCTGACCAATTGGGTTTGTTACACACACACTGTCCAATGCTGTTTGTGACACGCATGCTGTCCAATGGGTTTTGTAACACAAACTGTTTCCAATGGGCTGGTGACACACACGCTGTCCAATGGGGTTTGTGACACACATACTGTCCAGGGGGGTTTGTGACACACACGCTGTCCATTGGATTTTGTGACACACACACTCGTCAAATGAGGTTTGTGACACGCTGTCCAACGGGGATTGCGACACACACACGCTGTCCAATGGGGTATGTGACACACACTCTGTTCAGTGGGCTTTGTGACACACACCCACTGTCCAATGGGGGTTTTGACACACACACGCTGTCCAATGTGGTTATGACACACACGCTGTCCGATGGTGTGTGTGACACACACACTGTCCCGGGGAGTTTGTGACACACACACTGTCCAAGGGGTTTGTGACACAGACACTTTCTAATGGGGTTTGTGACACACACTCTGTCCAAATGGGGTTTGTGACACACAGACTCTGTCCAATGGGGATTGTGACACACACACACGGTCCAATGGGGTTTGTGACACATACAATGTCCAATGGGGTTTGTGACACACACACGCTGTCCAATGGTGTTTGTGACACGCATGCTGTCCAACGGTGTTTGTGACACACACACTATCAATGGGGTTTGTGACACACACGCTGTCCAATGGGGTTTCTCACACACACTCTGTCCAATGGGGATTGTGACACACACACACTGTCCAATAGTTTTTGTGACACACACGCTGTCCAATGTGTTTTGTGACACACACTCTGTCTAATGGGGATTGTGACACACACACAATGTCCAATGGTGTTTGTGACACACACGCTGCCCAGGTTGGTTTGTGACACACACGCTGTCCAATGGGGTTTGTGACACACACTCTGGCCAACGGGGATTGCGACACACACAGGCTGTCCAGTGGGGTATGTGACACACATTCTGTTCAGTGGGCTTTGTGACACACACCCACTGTCCAATGGGGATTGTGACACACACACGCTGTCCAATGGGGTTATGACACACACGCTGTCCAATGGTGTGAGTGACACACACGCTGTCCAATGGGGTTTGTGACACACAGGATGTCCAATGGGGATTGTGACACACACGCTGTCCAATGGGGTTTGTCACACACACTCTGTCCAACGGGGATTGCGACACACACACGCTGTCCAATGGGGTATGTGACACACACTCTGTTCAGTGGGCTTTGTGACACACACCCACAGTCCAATTGGGATTGTGACACACACACGCTGTCCAATGTGGTTATGACACACACGCTGTCCAATGGTGTGTGTGACACACACACTGTCCAATGGGGTTTGTGACACATACACTGTCCAGTGGGGTTTCTCACAAACACTCTGTCCAATACGGTTTGTGACACACACGCTGTCCAATGGGGATTGTGACAAACGCGCTGTAGAATGGGGTTTGTGACACACACACTCTGTCCAATGGGCTCTGTGACACACAGGTTGTCCAGTGGGGTTCGTGACACACACTCTGTCCAGTTGGGTTTGTGACTCACTCACTGTCCAAAGGGGTTTGTGACACACACGCTGCTCAATGGGGTTCGCGACACACACGCTGTAAGTGGAGTTAGTGACACACACAATGTCCAATAGGGTTTGTGACACACACACGCTATCCAATGGGGTTGGTGACACACACTTTCTTATGGGGTTTGTGAAACACATGCTGTCCAATGGGGTTTGTGACACACACACTGTCCATTGGAGGTACAACACACACGCTGTCCGATGGTGTGTGTGCCACACACACTGTGTCCAATGGGTTTTGTGACACACACGCTGTCCAATGGGGATTGTGACAAACACGCTGTGCAATGGAGTTTGTGACACACACTCTGTCCAAAGGGTCTTGTGACACACACGCTGCCCAATGGGGTTCGTGACACACACGCTGTAAGTGGGTTTAGTGACACACACAATTTCCAATAGGGTTTGTGACACACACACGCTATCCAATGCGGTTTGTGACACATACACTTTCTTATGGGGTTTGTGACACACGCGCTGTCCAATTGGGATTGTGACACACACACGATGTCCAATGGTGTCTGTGACACACACGCTGTCCAATGGGTTTTGTGACACGCACACGTTCTCATGGGGTTTGCGACACACACACGCTGTCCCATTGATTTTGTGACGCACACGCTGAACAATTGTGTTTGTTATACAAACACTGTCAATGGTGTTTGTGACACGCATGCTGTCCAGTGGGTTTTGTGACACACACACTGTCCAATAGGGTTTGTGACACACACACGCTATCCAATTGTGTTTGTGACACGCACACTTTCTCATGGGGTTTGTAACACACACACGCTGTGCCATGGTCTTTGTGACGCACACGCTGTCCAATGGGGTTTGTTACACACACAATGTCCGATGGGTTTGTGAACACGTATGGTGTCCAGTGGGTTTTGTGACACACACACTATCCAATAGGTTTTGTGACACACACACGCTATCCAACGGTGTTTGTGACACACACACTGTCCAAAGGGGTTTGTGACAAACACACTGTCCAATGGGTATTGTGACACAGATGCTGTCCAGTGGGGATTGTGACATACACACATTGTCCCATTGGCTTTCTGACACACACGCTGACCAATTGGGTTTGTGACACACACACTGACCGGGGGATTGTGACACACAGAGGCTGTTCAATGAGCTTTGTGACACACACGCTATCGAATGGGGTTTGTGACACACATGCTGACCAATTGGGTTTGTTACACACACACTTTCCAATGGGGTATGTGACACACACACTTTCCAATGGGGTTTGTGACACACATGCTGACCAATTGGGTTTGTTACACACACACTGTCCAATGCTGTTTGTGACACGCATGCTGTCCAATGGGTTTTGTAACACAAACTGTTTCCAATGGGCTGGTGACACACACGCTGTCCAATGGGGTTTGTGACACACATACTGTCCAGGGGGGTTTGTGACACACACGCTGTCCATTGGATTTTGTGACACACACACTCGTCAAATGAGGTTTGTGACACGCTGTCCAACGGGGATTGCGACACACACACGCTGTCCAATGGGGTATGTGACACACACTCTGTTCAGTGGGCTTTGTGACACACACCCACTGTCCAATGGGGGTTTTGACACACACACGCTGTCCAATGTGGTTATGACACACACGCTGTCCGATGGTGTGTGTGACACACACACTGTCCCGGGGAGTTTGTGACACACACACTGTCCAAGGGGTTTGTGACACAGACACTTTCTAATGGGGTTTGTGACACACACTCTGTCCAAATGGGGTTTGTGACACACAGACTCTGTCCAATGGGGATTGTGACACACACACACGGTCCAATGGGGTTTGTGACACATACAATGTCCAATGGGGTTTGTGACACACACACGCTGTCCAATGGTGTTTGTGACACGCATGCTGTCCAACGGTGTTTGTGACACACACACTATCAATGGGGTTTGTGACACACACGCTGTCCAATGGGGTTTCTCACACACACTCTGTCCAATGGGGATTGTGACACACACACACTGTCCAATAGTTTTTGTGACACACACGCTGTCCAATGTGTTTTGTGACACACACTCTGTCTAATGGGGATTGTGACACACACACAATGTCCAATGGTGTTTGTGACACACACGCTGCCCAGGTTGGTTTGTGACACACACGCTGTCCAATGGGGTTTGTGACACACACTCTGGCCAACGGGGATTGCGACACACACAGGCTGTCCAGTGGGGTATGTGACACACATTCTGTTCAGTGGGCTTTGTGACACACACCCACTGTCCAATGGGGATTGTGACACACACACGCTGTCCAATGGGGTTATGACACACACGCTGTCCAATGGTGTGAGTGACACACACGCTGTCCAATGGGGTTTGTGACACACAGGATGTCCAATGGGGATTGTGACACACACGCTGTCCAATGGGGTTTGTCACACACACTCTGTCCAACGGGGATTGCGACACACACACGCTGTCCAATGGGGTATGTGACACACACTCTGTTCAGTGGGCTTTGTGACACACACCCACAGTCCAATTGGGATTGTGACACACACACGCTGTCCAATGTGGTTATGACACACACGCTGTCCAATGGGGTATGTGACACACACTCTGTTCAGTGGGCTTTGTGACACACACCCACAGTCCAATTGGGATTGTGACACACACACGCTGTCCAATGTGGTTATGACACACACGCTGTCCAATGGTGTGTGTGACACACACACTGTCCAGGGGAGTTTGTGACACACACACTGTCCAATGGGTTTGTGACACAGACACTTTCTAATGGGGTTTGTGACACACACTCTGTCCAATGGGGTTTGTGACACACAGACTCTGTCCAATGGGGATTGTGACACACACACACGGTCCAATGGGGTTTGTGACACATACAATGTCCAATGGGGTTTGTGACACACACACGCTGTCCAATGGTGTTTGTGACACGCATGCTGTCCAACGGTGTTTGTGACACACACACTATCAATGGGGTTTGTGACACACACGCTGTCCAATGGGGTTTCTCACACACACTCTGATCAATGGGGATTGTGACACACACACACTGTCCAATAGTTTTGTGACACACACGCTGTCCAATGTGTTTTGTGACACACACTCTGTCCAATGTTGATTGTGACACGCACACAATGTCCAATGGTGTTTGTGACACACACGCTGCCCAGGGGGGTTTGTGACACACACACTGTCCAATGGTGTGAGTGACACACACGCTGTCCAATGGGGTTTGTGACACACAGGATGTCCAATGGGGATTGTGACAAACACGCTGTCCAATGGTGTGTGTGACACACACACTCTGTCCAATGGGTCTTGTGACACACACGCTGCCCAATGGCGTTCGTGACAGACACGCTGTAAGTGGGGTTAGTGACACACACACTGTCCAATAGGGTTTTATGACATATACACGCGATCCAATGGGGTTTGTGACACACACAGTTTCTTATGGGGTTTCTGAAACACACGCTATACAACGGGTTTTGTGACACACACACTGTCCAATGGGGATTGTGAGACACACACGATGTCCAATGGTGACTGTGACACACACGCTGTCCAATGGGGTTTGTGAGACGCACAGTTTCTCATGGGGTTTGTGACACACACATGCTGTCCCATGGGGTTTGTGACACAGACACTGAACAATTGGGTTTGTTACACACACACTGTCCAATGTTATTTGTGACACGTATGCTGTCCAGTGGGTTTTGTGACACACACACTGTCCAATGGGGATTGAGAGACGCACAGTTTCTCATGGGGTTTGTAACACACAAAAGCTGTCCCATGGGGTTTCTGACACACACGCTGAAAATTTGGGTTTGTTACACACTCACAGTCCAATGGTGTTTGTGACACGCATGCTGTCCAGTGGTTTTTGTGACACACACACTGTCCAATAGGGTTTGTGACACACACACGCTATCCAATGTGGTATGTGACACGCACACTTTCTCATGGGGTTTGTATCACACAGACGCTGTCCCATGGGGTTTGTGACACACACGCTGAACAACTGGGTATGTTACACACACAATGTCCAATGGTTTTTTAACACGCATGCTGTCCAGTGGTTTTTGTGACACACACACTCTCCAATAGGGTTTGTGACACACACACGCTATCCAATGGGGTTTGTGACACAAACACTGTCCAAAGAGGTTTGTGAGAAACACGCTGTCAAAGGGGTATTGTGAGATACACACACTGTCCAATTGGCATTGTGACTCACACACTCTGTCCAATGGAGTTTATGACAAACATGCTCTCCAATGGGGTTTGTGAGACAAACAATCTGTCCAATAGGGTTTGTGACACACACACTGTATAATGGGGTTTGTGACACACACATGCTGTCCAATGGTGTTTGTGACACGCATGCTGTCCAATGGGGTTTCTGACACACACGCTGTCCACTGGGGTTTGTGACAAACAAACTGCCCGAGGCGATTTGAGTCACACAAGATGTCCAATGGGGTTTGTGACACGCACACTGTCCATGGGTGTTTGTGACACACACACTGTCCAGGGGAGTTTGTGACACACACACTGTCCAATGGGTTTGTGTCACACACACTCTGTCCAGTGGGGTTTGTGACACACACACTGTCTAATGGGGTTTGTCACACACACACACTGTCCAATGGTGTTTGTGACACACACGCTGTCCAATGGGGTTTGTGACACACCCTCTGTCCAAAGGGGTTTGTGACACACACACTGTCCAATGGGGTTTCTCACAAACACTCTGTCAAATGGGATTTGTGACACACAGTCTGTCCAATGGTGTTTTACACACACACTCTGTCCAGTGGGGTTTGTGACACACACACTTTCCAATAGGGTTTGTGACACACACACTGTCCAATAGGGTTTGTGACACACACACGCTATCCAAAAGGGTTTGTGACACACACATTCTGTCCAATGGTGCTTGTGACACACACGCTGTCCAAACGGTTTCGTGACACACACGCTGTCCAGTGGGTTTTGTGACACAAACACTCTGTCCAAAGGGCTTGTGACACACACCCACAGTCCAATTGGGATTGTGACACACACACGCTGTCCAATGTGGTTATGACACACACGCTGTCCAATGGTGTGTGTGACACACACACTGTCCAGGGGAGTTTGTGACACACACACTGTCCAATGGGTTTGTGACACAGACACTTTCTAATGGGGTTTGTGACACACACTCTGTCCAATGGGGTTTGTGACACACAGACTCTGTCCAATGGGGATTGTGACACACACACACGGTCCAATGGGGTTTGTGACACATACAATGTCCAATGGGGTTTGTGACACACACACGCTGTCCAATGGTGTTTGTGACACGCATGCTGTCCAACGGTGTTTGTGACACACACACTATCAATGGGGTTTGTGACACACACGCTGTCCAATGGGGTTTCTCACACACACTCTGATCAATGGGGATTGTGACACACACACACTGTCCAATAGTTTTGTGACACACACGCTGTCCAATGTGTTTTGTGACACACACTCTGTCCAATGTTGATTGTGACACGCACACAATGTCCAATGGTGTTTGTGACACACACGCTGCCCAGGGGGGTTTGTGACACACACACTGTCCAATGGTGTGAGTGACACACACGCTGTCCAATGGGGTTTGTGACACACAGGATGTCCAATGGGGATTGTGACAAACACGCTGTCCAATGGTGTGTGTGACACACACACTCTGTCCAATGGGTCTTGTGACACACACGCTGCCCAATGGCGTTCGTGACAGACACGCTGTAAGTGGGGTTAGTGACACACACACTGTCCAATAGGGTTTTATGACATATACACGCGATCCAATGGGGTTTGTGACACACACAGTTTCTTATGGGGTTTCTGAAACACACGCTATACAACGGGTTTTGTGACACACACACTGTCCAATGGGGATTGTGAGACACACACGATGTCCAATGGTGACTGTGACACACACGCTGTCCAATGGGGTTTGTGAGACGCACAGTTTCTCATGGGGTTTGTGACACACACATGCTGTCCCATGGGGTTTGTGACACAGACACTGAACAATTGGGTTTGTTACACACACACTGTCCAATGTTATTTGTGACACGTATGCTGTCCAGTGGGTTTTGTGACACACACACTGTCCAATGGGGATTGAGAGACGCACAGTTTCTCATGGGGTTTGTAACACACAAAAGCTGTCCCATGGGGTTTCTGACACACACGCTGAAAATTTGGGTTTGTTACACACTCACAGTCCAATGGTGTTTGTGACACGCATGCTGTCCAGTGGTTTTTGTGACACACACACTGTCCAATAGGGTTTGTGACACACACACGCTATCCAATGTGGTATGTGACACGCACACTTTCTCATGGGGTTTGTATCACACAGACGCTGTCCCATGGGGTTTGTGACACACACGCTGAACAACTGGGTATGTTACACACACAATGTCCAATGGGTTTTTAACACGCATGCTGTCCAGTGGTTTTTGTGACACACACACTCTCCAATAGGGTTTGTGACACACACACGCTATCCAATGGGGTTTGTGACACAAACACTGTCCAAAGAGGTTTGTGAGAAACACGCTGTCAAAGGGGTATTGTGAGATACACACACTGTCCAATTGGCATTGTGACTCACACACTCTGTCCAATGGAGTTTATGACAAACATGCTCTCCAATGGGGTTTGTGAGACAAACAATCTGTCCAATAGGGTTTGTGACACACACACTGTATAATGGGGTTTGTGACACACACATGCTGTCCAATGGTGTTTGTGACACGCATGCTGTCCATTGGGTTTCTGACACACACGCTGTCCACTGGGGTTTGTGACAAACAAACTGCCCGAGGCGATTTGAGTCACACAAGATGTCCAATGGGGTTTGTGACACGCACACTGTCCATGGGTGTTTGTGACACACACACTGTCCAGGGGAGTTTGTGACACACACACTGTCCAATGGGTTTGTGTCACACACACTCTGTCCAGTGGGGTTTGTGACACACACACTGTCTAATGGGGTTTGTCACACACACACGCTGTCCAATGGTGTTTGTGACACACACGCTGTCCAATGGGGTTTGTGACACACCCTCTGTCCAAAGGGGTTTGTGACACACACACTGTCCAATGGGGTTTCTCACAAACACTCTGTCAAATGGGATTTGTGACACACAGTCTGTCCAATGGTGTTTTACACACACACTCTGTCCAGTGGGGTTTGTGACACACACACTTTCCAATAGGGTTTGTGACACACACACTGTCCAATAGGGTTTGTGACACACACACGCTATCCAAAAGGGTTTGTGACACACATATTCTGTCCAATGGTGCTTGTGACACACACGCTGTCCAAACGGTTTCGTGACACACACGCTGTCCAGTGGGTTTTGTGACACAAACACTCTGTCCAAAGGGCTTGTGACACACACACTGTCCAATAGCGATTGTGACACACACGATGTCCAATGGGGTTGTGACACACACCCTCTGTCCAAAGGGGTTTATGACACACACGCTGTCCAGTGGGGTGTGTGACACACACACGCTGTCCAATGGGGTTTGTGACACACACGCTGTCGAGAGGGATTTGTGACACACTCACTGTCCAATAGGGTTTGTGACCCACACACGATATCCAGAGGGGATTGTGACACACACACGTTGTCCAATGCGGTTTATGACATGCACGCTCTCCAATGGGGTTTGTGACACACACAATCTTTCCAATGGGGATTGTGACACAAAAACGATTTCCAATGGTGTTTGCGACACACACGCTGTCCAATGGGGTTTGTGGCAAAGAAACTGTCCAATGGGGATTGTGACATACACACTGTCCAATGGTGTTTGTGACACGCACTCTCCAATGGGGTTTGTGACACACACACTTTCCAATGGTATTTGTGACACACACACGCTGTCCCATGGCGTTTGTGACACATACACTGTCCAGTGGGTTTTGTGACACACACACTCGGTCCAATGGGGTTGGTGACACACACACACTGTCCAATGCGGACTGTGACACACACAGGCTGTCCAATGGGGTTTGTGACACACACACTGTCCGGGGGCATTTGTGAACTGACACACTGTCCAATGGGGTTTGTGACACAAATGCTGTCCAATGGGGATTGTGACACACAAAATGTCCAGGACGGTTAGTGACCCACACACTGTCCAATGTGGTTTTTGACAAACACACTGTCAAATGGGGTTTCTCACACACACTCTGTCCAATTGACTTTGTGACACACACTCTGTCCAATGGGGTTTGTGAACACACACGCTCTCCAATGGGGATTGTGACAAAAACGCTGTCCAATCGTGTTTGTGACACACACAATGTCCAATGGGAATTGTGACACACACACTGTCCGGGGAGGTTTGTGACACACACACTGTCCAATGGGGTTTGTGACACTCACGCTGTCCAATGGGGATTGTGACACACACGCTGTCCTATAGGGTTTGTGACACACACACTGTCCAATGAGGTTTGTGACACACACACTGTGTAATGGGGATTTTGACACACACACGCTGTCCAAAGGGGTTTGTGAGACACACACTGACCAGGGGGGTTTGTGAAACACACACTGTCCAAAGGCGTTTGTGACACACGTGATGTCCGATGAGGTTTGTGACACAAACACATTCCAATGGGGTTTGTGACACACACACTGCGCAACTAGGATTATGACACAAACACGCCGTCGAATCGGGTTTGTGACACACAAACTGTCCAATGGGGATTGTGACACACACGCTGTCCAGTGGGGATTGTGACACACACACTGTCCAATGGGTTTTGTGACACACACAGTGTCCAATGGGGATTGTGACACACACACTGTCCGGTGGCGTTTGTGGCACACACATTGTGCAAGGGGTTTTGTGACATACACACGCTGTCCAATGGTGTATGTGACACACACACTGTCCAATAGGGTTTGTGACACATACACGCTATCCAATGTGGTTTGTGACACACACAATTTCCAATGGGGTTTGTGAAACACAAACTGTGCAATATGGATTGTGAAACAGTAGCGCTGTCCCATGGGGATTGTGACACACAAACTGTCCAGAGGTGTTTGTGACACACACGGTGTTCAATGGGGATTGTGACACACACACTGTCCAATGGGGTTTGTCACACACACTCTGTCCAGAGGGGTTTGTGACACACACACTGTCCATGGGTGTTTGTGACACACACGCTGTCCAGGGGGGTTTGTGACACAAACGCTGTCCAATGGGGTTTGAGACACACACACACTGTTTAGGGGGTTTGTGACACACAAGATGTCCAGTGGGGTTTGTGACACACACACTGCGCATTTGGGATTATGACACACAGACGCTGTTGAATCGGGCTTGTGACACACAAACTGTCCACTGGGGATTGTGACACACACGCTATCCAATGGGGATTGTGACACACACAATGTCCATGATGGTTTGTGACACACACACTGTCCAATGGGATTTGTCACACACACACTGTACAATGGGGTTTCTCACACACACTCTGTCCAATGGGGTTTGTGAACACACACGCTATCCAATGGGGTTTGTGAGCACACACGCTGTCCAATGGGGTTTGTGAACACATACGTTGTCCAATGGGGATTGTGACAAGGAGGCTGTACAATGGGGTTTGTGACACACACACTCTGTCCAATGGGCTTCTGACACACACGCTGTCCAATGGAGATTGTGACACACACTCTGTACAGGTGGGTTTGAGACAAACACACTGTCCAATGGGGATTCTGACACACACTCTGTCCCAAGCGGTTTGTGACGCACACTGTCCAATTTTGATTGTGACACACACACGGTGTCCACTGGGGTTTGTGACACAAACTTCCCAAGAGGGTTTGTGTCTCACACGATGTCCAATGGGGCTTGTGACACGCACACTGTACATGGGTGTTTGTGACACACACACTGTCCAGAGGAGTTTGTGACACACACACTTTCCAATGGCATTCTTGACACACACAGTGTCCACTGGGGTTTGTGACACACACGCTGTCCAATGGGGTTTGTGACACACACACTGCGCATTTGGGATTTTGACACACACGCGCTGTCGAATCGGGCTTGTGACACACAAACTATCCACTGGGGATTGTGACACACACGCTATCCAATGGGGATTTTCACACACAATGTCTAGGACGGTTTGTGACACACACTCTGTCCAATGGGGTTTGTGAACACACACGCTGTCCAATGGGGATTGTGACAAACAGGCTGTACAATGGGGTTTGTGACACACACACTCTGTACAATGGGCTTCAGGCACACACCCTGTCCAATGGAGATTCTGACACAAACTCTGTCTAGGTGGATTTGTGACAAACACACGGTCCAATGGGGTTTGTGACACACACAATGTCTAATGGCATTCGTGACACACACGCTGTCCACGGATGTTTGTGACACACACGCAGTCCAACGGGCATTGTGACACACACAGTGTCCGGGACGGTTAGTGACACACACGCTGTCCAATGCGGTTTGTGACACACACGCTGTTCAGTGGGGTTTGTGACACACACAATCAATAAATGGGGATTGTGACACATGCTGTCCAATGGGGTTTGTGACACACACTCTGTCCAATGAGGATTTTGACACACACGCTGTCCAATGGTGTTTGTGACACACACGCTGTCCAATGGTGTTTGTGACACACTCACTGTCCAATGGGTTTTGTGACACAAACACTGTCCAACGGGGATTGTGACACACACACTGTCCAGGAGGGTTTGTGACACACAGACTGACCTATGGGTTTTGTGACACAGACGCTCATCAATGGGGATTGTGACACTAACAATGTCCATGACGGTTTGTGACACACAAACTGTCCAATGGGTTCTGTGACACACACGCCTTCCAACGCGGTTCGTGACACACACGCTGTCCAGTGGGGTTTCTGACACACACACTGTCCAATAGGGTTTGTGACACACACACGCTATCCAATGGGGTTTGTTACACAAACACTTTCTAATGGGGTTTGTGACACACACGCTATACAATGGGTTTTGTGACCCACACACTGTCCAATGGGGATTGTGACACACACACGATATCCAATGGTGTTTGTGACACACACACTATCCAATGGGGTTAGTACACACACACTTTCCAATGGGATTTGTGACACCCACATGCTGTCCCATGGCGTTTGTGACACAGACGCTGAACAATTGGGTTTGTTACACACACACTGTCCAATGGTGTTTGTGACACGCATGCTGTCCAATGGGTTTTGTGATACACACACTGTCCAATAGGGATTGTGACACACACACGCTATCCAATGGGGTTTGTGACACATACACTGTCCAGTGCGGTTTGTGACACACACATTTTCCAAAGGGGTTTGTGACATGCACACGCTTCCCAATGAGTTTGTAACCCCCACTCTGTCCAATGGGGCTAGTGACAAACACACGCTGTACAATGCTGTTTGTAACACACCCGCTGTCCAATAGGGTTTTGTGGCGCACACACTGTCCAATGGGGTTTGTGACACACGCTCTGTCCAATGGTGTTTGTGGCACGCATGCTGTCCAATGGGGTTTGTGACACACACACACTTACCAATGGGGATTGTGAACACAAACGCTGTCCAATGGGGATTGTGACAAACAAGCTGTACAATGGGATTTCTCACACACACTCTGTCCAATGGACTTTGTGACACAAACTCTGTCCAATGGGGTTTGTGAACACACATGCTGTCCAATGGTGTTTGTGACACTCATGATGTCCAATGGGATTTGTGACACACACACTGTCCAATGGGTTTTGTCACACACACTCTGTCCAATGAGGATTGTGACACACACACTGTCCAATGGGGTTTGTCACACACACACGCTGTCCAATGGTGTTTGTGACACACACGCCGTCCAATGGTATTTGTGACACACACACTGTCGAATGGGTTTTGTGAGACACACACTGTCCAATGGGTTTTTGACACACATACTGACCTGGAGGGGTTGTGACACACTGACGCTGTCCAATTGGGTTTGTGACACACACACTGTCAATGCTGTTAGTAACACACACGCTGTCAAATGGGATTTTTGACACACACACTGTGCAATGAGGATGGTGACACACACATGCTGTCCAATGGTGTTTCTGACATGCATGCTGTCCAATGGGATTTGTGACACACGCACTTTCAGGGGGGGTTTGTGACCCCCGCTCTGTCCAATGGGGTTTGTGACACACACACTGTCCAATGGGGTTTGTGACACACACGCTGACCTGGAAGGTTTGTGACACACACACGCTGTCCAATCGGGTTTGTGACACACACGCTGTCAAATGGGATTTTTGACACACACACTGCGCAATGAGGATTGTGACACACACACGCTGTCCAATGGTGTTTGCGACATGCATGCTGTCCAATGGGTTTTGTGACACACGCACTTTCAGGGGGGGTTTGTGACCCCCGCTCTGTCTAATGGGGTTTGTGACACACACACTGTGCAACTGGGATTGTGACACACACACGCTGTAAAATGGTGTTTGTGACACGCATGCTGTCCAAAGGGTTTTGTGACACTCGCACTGTCCAATGGGGTTTGTGAGACACACGCTGTCCAATGGGATTTGTGAAACACACACTCGGTCAAATGGGGATTGTGACACACATGCTGTCCAATGGGGTTCGTGGCACACACGCTGTCCAGTGGGGTTTGCAACACACACACTGTCCAGTGCGGTTTGTGACACACACACTTTCCAATGGGGTTTGTGACATGCACACGCTTCCCAATGAGTTTGTAACCCCCACTCTCTCCAATGGGGTTTGTGACAAGCACACGCTGTACAATGCTGTTTTTAACACACCCGTTGTACAATGGACTTTGTGACACAAACTCTGTCCAATGGGGTTTGTGAACACACACGCTGGCCAATGGTGTTTGTGACACGCATGCTGTCCAATGGGATTTGTGACACACACACTGTCCAATGGGTTTTGTCACACACACTCTGTCCAATGAGGATTGTGACACACACACTGTCCAATGGGGTTTGTCACACATACACGCTGTCCAATGGTGTTTGTGACACACACGCTGTCCAATGGTATTTGTGACACACACACTGTCCAATGGGTTTTGTGACACACACACTGTCCAATGGGGATTGTGACACACACACTGTCCAGGAGGTTTTGTGACACACAGACTGTCAAATGGGTTTTGTGACACAGACGCTCATAAATGGGGACTGTGACACACACAATGTCCATGACGGTTTGTGACACACAAACTGTCCAATGGGTTTTGTGACACATACTCTGTCCAATGCGGTTCGTGACACACACTCTGTCCAGTGGGCTTTGTGACACACATACTGTCCAATGGGGTTTGCGACACACACACACTATCCAATGGGGTTTGTGACACACACACGATGTCTAATGGTGTTTGTGACACACACACTATCCAATGGGGTTAGTACTCACACACTTTCCAATGGGGTTTGTGACACCCACACGCTGTCCCATGGGGTTTGTGACACAGACGCTTAACAATTGGGTTTGTTACACACACACTGTCCAATGGTGTTTGTGACACGCATGCTGTCCAATGGGTTTTGTGATACACACACTGTCCAATAGTGTTTGTGACACGCACACACTTTCCAATGGCGTTTGTGACACACACACTGTCCAAAGGGGTTTGTCACATACATGCTGTCCAATGGGTATTGTGACACACACACTGTCCAGGAGAGTTTGTGACACACACACTGCCCAATGGGGTTTGAGACACACACGTTCTCCAATGGGTATTGTGACACACACAGTGTCCATGAGGTTTTGTGACACACACACTGTCCAATGGGGTTTGTGACACAGACGCTGTCCAATGGGGATTGTGACGTACACACGCTATCCAATGGGGTTTGTGACACGCATACTTTCCAGTGGGGTTTGTGACACACACACTATCCAATGGGTTTTTTGACAAACACACGCTCTCCCATGGGGTTTGTGACACTCACCCTGCCTAACTGGGTTTGTTACACACCCTGTCCAATGGTGTTTGTGACACGCTGTCAAACGGGTTTTGTGACACACACACTGTCAATGCTGTTAGTGACACACACGCTGTCAAATGGGATTTTTGACACACACACTGTGCAATGAGGATTGTGACACACACACGCTGTCCAATGGTGTTTCTGACATGCATGCTGTCCAATGGGTTTCGTGACACACGCACTCTCAGGGGGGGGTGTGTGACTCCCGCTCTGTCCAATGGGGTTTGTGACACACACACTGTCCAATGGGGTTTCTGACACACATGTTGTCCAATGGGGATTGTGACACACACACTGTCCAATGGGGTTTGTGACACACACACTGTGCAATTGGGATTGTGACACACATGCTGTCCAGTGGGGATTGTGACACACACAATGACAAATGGGTTTTGTGACACACACGCTGTCCGATGGGAATTGTGACACACACACTGTCCTGGGGGGTTTGTGACACACACATTGTCCAATGAGGTGTTTGACACACACGCTGTCCAATGGGGTTTGTGACACACACGCTGTCCAATAGGGTTTGTGACACAGACACTGTTTAATGGGGTTTGTGACACACACACTGTGCAATGCGGATTGTGACACACACACGCTGTCCAAAGGGGTTTGTGAGACACACGCTGACCAAATGGGTTTCTTACACGCACACTGTTCAATGTGGTTTGTGACACACACGCTGTGCAATGAGGACTGTGAACAAACAAACTGACCAGAGGGGTTTGTGACACACACGCTGTCCAATGGTGTTTGTGACACACACACTGCGTAGTTGGGATTATGACACAAACACGCTGTCGAATCGGGTTTGTGACACACAAACTGTCCAATGGGGATTGTGACACACACAATGTCCAGGCCGGTTTGTGACACACACGCTGGCCAATGGCGTTTTTGACACACACACTGTCCAATGGGGTTTCTCACACACACTCTATCCAATGGACTTTGTGACACAAACTCTGTCCAATGGGGTTTGTGAACACACACGCTGTCCAATGGGGATTGTGACAAACAAGCTGTACAATGGGGTTTGTGACACAAACACTATCCAATGGGGTTAGTACACACACACTTTCCAATGGGGTTTGTGACATCCACACGCTGTCCCATGGGGTTTGTGACACAGACGCTGAACAATTGGGTTTGTTACACACACACACTGTCCAATGGTGTTTGTGACACGCATGCTGTCCAATAGGTTTTGTGATACACACACTGTCCAATAGGGTTTGTGAGACACACATACTATCCTATGGGGTTTGTGACACATACACTGTACAGAGGGCCTTGTGACACACACACTCTGTCCAATGGGCTTGTGATACACACGCTGTCCAATAGTGTTTGTGACACACACACACTTTCCAATGGCGTTTGTGGCACACACACTGTCCAAAGGGGTTTGTCACACACACGCTGTCCAATGGGGATTGTGACACACACACACTGTCGAATCGGGTTTGTGACACACAAACTGTCCAATGGGGATTGTGCCACACACGCTGTCCAATGGGGTTTGTGACACACACAATGTCCAATGGGTTTTGTGACACACACACTGTCCGATGCGAATTGTGACACACACACTGTCCAGGGGGGTTTGTGACGCAGTCACTGTTCAATGGGGATTGTGACACACACGCTGTCCAATAGGGTTTGTGACACACACACTGTGCAATGGGGATTGTGATACACACACGCTGTCGAAAGGGGTTTGTGAGACACACGCTGACCAAATGGGTTACTTACACGCACACTGTTCAATGTGGTTTGTGACACACACGCTGTCCAATGAGGACTGCGAACACAGAAACTGACCAGAGGGGTTTGTGACACACACACTGTCCAATGGGGTTTTTGATACACACTGTCCAATGGGGTTTCTCACACACACTCTGTCCAATGGACTTTGTGACACAAACTCTGTCCAATGGGGTTTGTGAACACACACGCTGTCCAATGGGTATTGTGAAAAACAAGCTGTACAATGGGGTTTGTGACACACACACTCTGTCCAATGTGCTTCTGTCACACACGCTCTCCAATGGAGATTGTGACACACACTCTTTCCAGGTGGGTTTGTGACACACACGCTGTCCAATGGGGTTTGTGACACACACACTGTCCAATTGGGATTGTGACACACACACGGTGTCCACTGGGGTTTGTGACACACAAACTGCCCAAGGGGGTTTGAGTGACACAAGATGTCCAATGGGGTTTGTGACACGCACACTGTCCATGGGTGTTTGTGACACACACACTGTCCAATGGCGTTCGTGACACACAGAGTGTCCACAGGGGTTTGTGACACACACGCTGTCCAATGGGGATTTTGACAGACACACTGTCCAGTGGGGTTTTTGCCACACACACTGTCACAAATGGCATTCGTGACACAAATACTCTGCACGGGGGTTTGTGACACACACACACTGTCCAAAGGGGTTTGTTGCAGAGAAAAGTCCCAGCAGAGATCCAGACCCGAGCGGACGGAGGAAGAAATGCGGCTGACCCAATATGAGTGATAAAGCATACTTCAACTTTATTGATGCACTAAGCTGGTTTATATAAGACTTACAATAATTATGCATACTCGTCATCTATTAATTGGATAGTATACAGTAATTATGCCTACTCGTCTTCTATTAATTGGATAGTATACAATAATTATGCCTACTCGTCTTCTATTGATTGGATAGTATACATAATGAGCTCAACCTTCTTGTGGTTTCTCTGGAATGCAACCTCCTCACCCTGCTAGAGATAATTCCCCAGCTTGTTTATCTAAACGCTCAGCTGAACCAGAGAGCAACCGCTCAGTACTTTTCCACTATGCTACACCAGACTCATGCTAACTGAGGCCTACTCATGCTAACTTAGAACAAAATTCTCCTGATACAATGGATCAATAGAGCCATGCCCCTTCTCTATTAGCCATGTCCCAACAATTCCCCCTTTTTCTCTTTGGGCTAATAACACTTCCTTGCGAAAAGTAGCATCAATTATCTTTAAGCATAATTGCCTAATACATGAAAGACAACACATACCAATAAGCAATATAAGCAAAATAAAAACAATTCCTACCAATAATGGTTTAAAGAATGACAACGGCCATGAAGGAAAACCTAGCAAGGCCCACCACCTAGCGATTGGATCACCATCAACTTGTAACTTCTGCATATGAGCTTGTAATTGCTGCAGCTGACTTTGAATTGATTTACTATGATCAGATAAATTGAAGCAGCACATACCATCAAAGTCCTCGCAACCATGACCTTGTGCCAAAAGCAAAAAATCTATTGCAGCTCTATTTTGAAGTACAGCATGTCGTATAGAGTCTAAATCAGTAGCTAAATCTGATAACACTTTAGAAGTCAAATTCGCTTGCTTCCCAACCCAGCAGGCTAATTTTCTTAAATTATTCACATTCCACGCAGTCATTGCTCCTGGGACAAAAAAGGAGGCAAATATAGATTCTGTTCGGCTTGGAAGCATCACATTATCATCACAGTCTTTTGTGAACAATTCTCTTTTTACTCTAGTTCTGTTGAATTTGCCAATCATTTGCGATTTACTAGGCGCGAAGATTGAAATTTCTGCAAATATTGCTTCAGCGTTTGATTCATTCTCTCTACAATTGCTTGTCCCGTTGGAGAATGTGGAATCCCTGTAACATGTTGTACTCCCCATAATTGACAGAATTTACGCATCTTCTCACTACAATAAGCCGGCCCATTATCCGTTTTAATCTGTGCTGGTACCCCCATTACAGCAAAACACGCCGTCAAATGACGAATTACATGACTAGCTTTTTCCCCTGCCTGTGGCGTTGCCCATACAAATTGACTATACGTATCAACTGTAATATGTACATATTTGAGCCTACCCATTGAAGGCACATGCGTCACATCCATTTGCCATATCTCATTAGGACCCAAACCCCTAGGATTAACTCCTACACCTAGACCAGAACCATGATGACTACACTGAGGGCAAGTCCGTACAATTCCTTTAGCTTCCTCTACGGTGATCTTAAACTGTGAATGTAATCCTTTCGCGTTCTGATGGAACACACTATGTGATTCTCTAGCCTTGACAAAATCACTAACAGGGGCAGAACATGCTACCAACCTATCTGCTCTAGCATTCCCTTCTCCAAGGCCACAATCCCACACATGACTACGGATATGAATCACTGCATATGGTTTTGTTCTTCCTTGTACTAATGTACGCAACTGTCTAAACAGTTCTCCCAAGCGCAGTTGCTTAACATCCTTAATCTGAGAATCTTCTATCCTGTGTAACACACCCGCAACATACAGCGAATCGGTCACAATATTAATTGTTTCCTCTCTCCATTTCCCCATGGCCCATACAACAGCAGCAAGCTCCAATGTCTGCAAGGAATCTCCCGGAACAGCTTCCAGCAAGTGGTGGTGCCACTCACCACAAGCGATCCAGGTAACTGCAGCTCTTCTGGACCTTTTTCCTGCATCCGTAAACACTGTCTGGGCATCTTCTAGGGGTGATTTACTGCGGAGAGGTTTCTGCATCCATTCATTGTGACCAATAAACTGCACTATTGCCGCCTTTACAGGAGACAAGGATATAGTTGTAGCTGATGAGAAGAAACACTCACACAACTCCTCGCTATTCTGAAGGTACCACTCTATTGCTTCTTTTTTCATTGGAACATATATTGTCTGCAACTCTTGCCCTGTGATCTGAATTACACGCTTCCTACCCCTCTTTATTAAATCTGCTAAGGTTTCGACCTTTTGCTGTATCGACTTTCTTGGCTGTAGCTTTGGAAATACCCATTCAAGTATCCCAAATTCCTCCCGCTCCCCCTTTTTCTCTTTATGCTGTGTAAGAGCCCCAATTAAATGACCATTTGTTTGAAAAACAGAAAAATCTACAGGTATTGCAGGGTCACGTCTCCTTGTAAAACCCAATGTGATTAAGTGAGCTAAATTCTGGATCATTTGTTTTTGCTCCTTAGAAAGATTCACCGGAGTGGAGGGATCGGTTCCACGCAACAATGGTCGTAACACCTCTAACTGCGCATTGGTAATACCCACGACAGGCCTCAACCATTGTAAATCCCCCATAAGCTTCTGAGCATCATGAAGTGTCCTAATATCAGTGGTAATATGCGGTTTCTGTGGTCGAATTTGGGAGTCAGTAATTTTCCACCCTAAGTACAACCACGGTTCTTGTCGCTGAATTTTTTCTTTAGCAATTACCAAACCTTCCTTATACAACTGACAATGTAAAAATTGCAATTGTTGCTCAGTAAAGTCTTGTTCTTGTGCAATAAGAATATCATCCATGTAGTGATACACCATCGCTGTAGGCCAGGCATCACGAATAGGACGCAACGCATTGTCCACAAACAATTGACACAATGTCGGACTATTTTTCATTCCTTGGGGTAACACAGTCCACTCAAACCGCTGAGTAGGAGCTTCCCTATTTATCGCTGGCAAAGTGAAGGCAAATCGCTGTGTATCAAGATGGTGCAACAAGATAGTAAAAAAGCAATCCTTCAAATCAACAATTAACAGCTTCCAGTGTTCAGGAAGCATTGCCGGATTCGGAAGACCAGGCTGTAAGGCTCCCATCGGTTGCATTTGTGCATTTACAGCTCTCAAATCATGAAGCAGTCGAAACTTCCCTGATTTTTTCTTAATCACAAAAATAGGCGTATTCCATGGGCTTGTTGACAGTTGCAAATGTCCTTGATCAAATTGTTCTTGTACCAACTGATGTGCCGCTGCAAGACTTTCCATTTTCAACGGCCACTGCTCGATCCATACAGGGTCATCTGAAGTCCATTTAAGAGGGATCGGGAAAGCCCATTTTGCAGTGACCGTCAGTGAAAAGCCCTTTCAGTTGTCAAAATGACTCCTAGCTGATCCAGTATATCTCGACCTATTAGTCCATTTACACCTGCAGGAAGAGTCATTACTGTAACAAATGTATTGGCTTTTCTCCCGTCTGTGATGAACAGAATACGTTCAATACTTTGACGTACTGATGAATGACCTCCTACTCCTTCAGCGCCCCCGTCCATAAGTTTTGTTGGCCAATCCTGAGGCCAGGCGCCCTCATCTACGATGGTCAAATCAGCCCCAGTGTCCAGTAACATTGTAAGTAAAATAAATTGTCCTCTAGATTCCATTCGAACTGACGCAGTTGGTCGCCGATTCATTGACATGGTTAGCATCACAGCAGGTCCTGTCGATTCAAATCCACCACCTCCTCTTTCTGAAGATAATGCTGGCGTCATGTCCCTTGTTAATTGCGGAAGTGGTATCAATTGTGCTATTTGACTACCCTTCGGAATGAAAATCGGAGGAAACAGTGTCTGAACCATAATTTGTACAATTCCTTTGTAATCGGCATCAATAAGTCCAGGGATAACCGTAAGGCCTTTCATACCACTCGACGAACGACCAATTAACAATGCCCCTTGTGATTGTCCATTAATTATTAAAGGTCCTTTAAAGGTAGACGGTATCTTTTGTGGCCGCTGATCGATCAAACTGATATCTACTGAGGTTGCCAAGTCCAACCCGAGGCTCCCGGCTGTTGCAGGTTGGAGCGTACCAGTGGAGCAGCTGTCACTGTCATGTGGCGCTCTCTCTGTTGATCCTCTGACGTTTCGATTGCTGGAGCTGCCACTTTTGTCGGAGCGCGGCGGCTCGGCGCGCTCATTCTCCCGTTTCCCGAGAAACATGCTTCAGTATTGTGACTGCTAGATTTACAGTTCTCACACCAAAGTCGAGCCGCCCGACAGTCACGGCGAAAGTGACCTTCTCTTCCACATCTGAAACATTTATTACTCCGTCTTCCCTCATTCGGGCGTGGTCGTCTTTCTACTTCCACAGTAGTAGCACGTAACAGGGCTATTGCAGCAAATGCCTGTTGCTGGGCTTGCAGGAGGTCTCTCCCTAGCTTCTCCATAGCCTCTACCATCATGGCTTGTGGCCCTACCGGAACTCTGCTCATTCTGTCTAACATAGCTTCTATGGTAGCGTCTGCAGGTAACGTCACTAAAATACCTCTAGTTGCTGAATTTGCATTCTGCAATGCACACTGTCTTAACAAGGCTGCCCTCATCCAGCCTGGTACATCTGATTGTTCTATTGCTGAAGTAATCCTGTCTATAAATTGTGCAAATGATTCATCCCTTTCTTGCTTAATACTCATGTACGACGGAGATGGCTGTGATGTTTTAACATGCTCAATGGCTTCTCGAGCTGTTCTCATAGCCTCAGCACATTTTTCGGGGCCCATTTCTAATTGAGCTCGAACCTCAAGGAATGGTCCTAACCCCATTAACTGTTCTACCGTTGCATCGCTTAAAGGATCATTAGAATTTCTCGCTTGCTGCACAGAAGCCTCACAAAATCTCTGCCAATGTGCTTGCCACAACAACAACTGTGACTGTGTCATTATCATTCTCATTATTACCTTAATATCTTCCGGACACAATAACGTACTCCCGAACAAATAATTTAAAAGCTGTTTAGTCGGCTCTCCATGCAACCCTGATTCCGAAACTGTAGCTCTCAACTGCGACAATAATTTCCAACTAATCGGATTATACTGCCCATGCAAATCTCCATGTCTATCTCTCTCAAATAGCGCAGGGAACGCAAAAGGTGAATCTGGTCCAAAATCTCCATTTTCTGCAGCATCCTCCATTACCTTTTTCCAATTAACTAGTGCCGGACGCCTGACTGGTCTCTCAGATGTATCCTTCACAACTTTCTCCATCTCTGACTCACTTATACCTTTCTGATCGTTATACTCCTCACAACTTTGTTTCTGCTGCTGCGACTGCCGTACTTGATCTACACTCCAACCAGAACTCAACTCTGCTTTCTTTTTTACACGCACCGATTGCCAGCACGGAGAAACAGGAGCCTTACATGTACTAAATAACAAATCGTCTTGTCCTGAGGGTGGCAGCGTTGGCCCCCCTGAAAACGCAGATATGCCTGTTTCCATCGGCGGAGCGGAAGGCTCCATTTTATCGAGTTTATGTGAAGCTACTTTATGACGCTTAATATTATTAATTACTTCCCTCCACGGTTTCATCAGTTTCTTAACTATTTTATCCTCGTCTATAACCATATCCCACAACACATCCCCCAATTTCCTCCACTCTCCTTCATCAAACAATAAATCAGGATCCTGAAAACACCCCTTAGTTTTCCCCGTTGCTACTAGACCAGCTAGCTGTTTAACGCAACTATGATCAACCCCTCGCTTTTCTGAAAAGCTTTGTAATAAATCTAGGGCTACTTCTAAATCCATTTCTCTGTTATTCATCATTTTAATCCGTTTCTCCGTTATTCATCATTTTAATCCATTTCTCCATTATTCATCATTTTAATCCGTTTCTCCATTATTCATCATCTTAATCTATTTCTCTGTTATTCATCACCTTAATCTATTTCTCCGTTATTCATCATTTTAATCTATTTCTCCGTTATTCATCACTATAGTACGGTACCTCTTGCTAAATTAAGAGACCTCTTGCAGCCCTTGTTTCCTGTAGCCCAGCACTGGCGAACTTCAGTTGGTTCAGTCTTCGGAGTCGACACGCCGCAGCACAGTGTTCGGTCGCTCTTGCCCGCCGGTCACTGCTTTCCCGGCGCCTTTTGCTTCTATCTGCCGCTTCAAGTCCCTGTTCGGGCGCCAATTGCAGAGAAAAGTCCCATCAGAGATCCAGACCCAAGCGGACGGAGGAAGAAATGCGGCCGACCCAATATGAGTGATAAAGCATACTTCAACTTTATTGATGCACTAAGCTGGTTTATATAAGACTTACAATAATTATGCATACTCGTCATCTATTAATTGGATAGTATACGGTAATTATGCCTACTAGTCTTCTATTAATTGGATAGTATACATAATGAGCTCAACCTTCTTGTGGTTTCTCTGGAATGCAACCTCCTCACCCTGCTAGAGATAATTCCCCAGCTTGTTTATCTAAACGCTCAGCTGAACCAGAGAGCAACCGCTCAGTACTTTTCCACTATGCTACACCAGACTCATGCTAACTGAGGCCTACTCATGCTAACTTAGAACAAAATTCTCCTGATACAATGGATCAATAGAGCCATGCCCCTTCTCTATTAGCCATGTCCCAACAGTTTGTGACACACACGCTGACCAATCGGGTTTGTTACATACACACTGTGCAAAGTGGTTTGTGACACACATGCTGTCCAAAGGGGATTGCGAACACACAAACTGACCAGGGGGGTTTGTGACACACACAGTATCCAATGGGGTTTGTGACACACACTCTGTCCAATGGGCTTGTGACACACACGCTGTCCAATAGTGTTTGTGACACACACACACTTTCCAATGGCATTTGTGACACACACACTCTCCAAAGGGGTTTGTCACACACACACTGTTAAATGAGTATTGTGACGCACACACACTGTCCAATGGGGATTGTGACACACACACTGTCCGGGGGGGTTTGTGACACACACATTGTCCAAAGGGGTTTGTGACACACACGCTATCCTATGGGGTTTGTGACACATACACTGTACAGAGGGCCTTGTGACACACACACTCTGTCCAATGGGCTTGTGATACACACGCTGTCCAATAGTGTTTGTGACACACACACACTTTCCAATGGCGTTTGTGACACACACACGGTCCAAAGGGGTTTGTCACACACACGCTGTCCAATGGGGATTGTGACACACACACGCTGTCGAATCGGGTTTGTGGCACACAAACTGTCCAATGGGGATTGTGACACACACACTGTCCAATGGGGTTTTTGACACACACGCTGTCCGATGGGAATTGTGACACACACACTGTCCAGGGGGGTTTGTGACACAGTCACTGTTCAATGGGGATTGTGACACACACGCTGTCCAATAGGGTTTGTGACACACACACTGTTCAATGGGGTTTGTGACACACACACTCTGTCCAATGGGGTTTGTGACACACACACGCTGTCCAAAGGGGTTTGTGAGACACACGCGGACCAAATGGGTTACTTACACGCACACTGTTCAATGTGGTTTGTGACACACACGCTGTCCAATGAGGACTGCGAACACAGAAACTGACCAGAGGGGTTTGTGACACACACACTGTCCAATGGGGTTTTTGATACACACTGTCCAATGCGGTTTCTCACACACACTCTGTCCAATGGACTTTGTGACACAAACTCTGTCCAATGGGGTTTGTGAACACACAAGCTGTCCAATGGGTATTGTGAAAAACAAGCTGTACAATGGGGTTTGTGACACACACACTCTGTGCAATGGTCTTCTGTCACACACGCTCTCCAATGGAGATTGTGACACACACTCTTTCCAGGTGGGTTTGTGACACACACGCTGTCCAATGGGGTTTGTGACACACACTCTGTCCCATGGGGTTTGTGACACACACACTGTCCAATTGGGATTGTGACACACACACGCTGTCCACTGGGGTTTGAGACACACAAACTGCCCAAGGGGGTTTGAGTCACACAAGATGTCCAATGGGGTTTGTGACACGCACACTGTCCATGGGTGTTTGTGACACACACACTGTCCAATGGCGTTTGTGACACACAGAGTGTCCACAGGGCTTTGTGACACACACGCTGTCCAATGGGGATTTTGACAGACACACTGTCCAGTGGGGTTTGTGACACACACCCTGTCACAAATGGCGTTCGTGACACAAATACTGTGCACGGGGGTTTGTGACACACACACGCTGTCCAAAGGGGTTTGTGACACACACGCTGAGCAATCGGGTTTGTTACATACACACTGTGCAAAGTGGTTTGTAACACACATGCTGTCCAAAGGGGATTGCAAACACACAATCTGACCAGGGGGGTTTGTGACACACACAGTATCCAATGAGGTTTGTGACACACACTCTGTCCAATGAGGTTTGTGAACACACACACTCTGTCCAATGGGCTTGTGACACACACGCTGTCCAATAGTGTTTGTGACACACACACACTTTCCAATGGCATTTGTGACACACACACTCTCCAAAGGGGTTTGTCACACACACTGTCCAATGAGTATTGTGACGCACACACACTGTCCAATGGGGATTGTGACACACACACTGTCCGGGGGGGTTTGTGACACACACACTGTCCAAAGGGGTTTGTGACACACACGCTGTCCAATGGGGATTGTGACACACACAATGTTCAGGATAGTTTGTGACACACACACTGTCCAGTGGGGTTTGTGACACACACACTGTCCAATGGGTATTGTTACACACACACTGTCCAATGAGGTTTGTGACACACACACGCTGTCCAAAGGGGTTTGTGACACACACGCTGACCAATTGGGTTTGTTACACACACTGTGCAATGTGGTTTGTGACACACACGCTGTCCAATGGGGATTGTGAATACACAAACTGACCAGGGGGTTTGTCACACACAGACTGTCCAATGGGATTTGTGACACACACACTGTCCTATGGGTTTTGTGTTAAACACACTGTCCAATGGTGTTTGTGACACAAACGTCGTCAAATGGGGTTTGTGACACACACACTGACCAAGGGGGTTGTGCCACAGACACGTTGTCCAATGGGGTTTGTGACACACACACCCTGTCGAATGGGATTGTGACACACTCTCTGTCCAAAGGTGTTTGTGACACATACTCTGTCCCATGGGGTTTGTGACACACACACTGTCCAATGGGCTTTGTGACAGAGATATTGTCCAATGGGGATTGTGACATACACACTCTCCAATGGGGTTTGTGACACACACGCTGTCCACTGGGGATTGTGACACACAAATTGTCCAGGGGGGTTTGTGACACACACACTGTCCAAAGGCATGCGTGACACACACGCTATCCAATGGGATTGTGACACACACACCATCCAATCAGGTTTGTGACATACACACTCTGTCCAATGGTGTATGTCACACACATGCTGTCCAATTGGGTTTGTGAAACACACGCTGTCCAGTGGGGTTTGTGACACACACACTGTCCAATGGGGTTTGTGACACACACACTGTCCAATGGCGTTGGTGACACACACAGTGTCCACGGGGGATTGTGACACACACGCTGTACAATGGGGATTGTGACACACAGAGTGTCCAAAGGCGTTCGTGACACAAAGAGTGTGCACGGGGGCTTGTGACACACACACTGTCCAGTGGGGTTTGTGACACACACACTGTCCAATAGGTATTTTTACACACACACGCTGTCCAATGGTGATTGTGCACACAAACTGTCCTGGGGGGGTTTGTGTCACACACAATTTCCAATGGGGTTTGTGACACACACACTTTCCAAAGGGGTTTGTGAAACACACACTGTCCAATATGGATTGTGACACACACACGCTGTCCCATGTGGTTTGTGATACACACGCTGACCAAATGGGTTTATTACATACACACTGTCCAATGAGGTTTGTGACACACACGCTGTCCAATGGGGATTGAGACACACAAACTGTCCAGGGGGGTTTTGACACACACACTGATAATGGGGGTTTGTGACACACACGCTCTCCAATGGGTTTTGTGACACACACGCTGTCCAATGGCATTTGTGACACACCCGTTGTCAAATGGGGTTCGTGACCCACACGCTGTCCAAGGGGTATTTTGACACACACGCTGTCCAATGGGATTTGTGACACACACACTCTAAAATGGGGCTTGTGACACGTACGCTGTCAAATGGGGTTCATGACACACACGCTGTTCAATGGGTATTGTGACACACATGCTGTCCAATGGGGATTGTGACACACACGCTGTCCAATGGTTTTCGTGACACATACGCTTTCCAGTGGGTTTTGTGAAACAGACACTCTTTCCAACGGGCTTGTGACACAGACGCTATACAATGGTGTTTTTGACACACACTCTGACCCATGCGGTTTGTGACACACACTGTCCAATGCGGTTTGAGACACACACACGCTGTCCAATGGAGTTTGTGACACACACACTGTCCAGTGGGGTTTGAGACACACAAATTGTCTAATGGCGTTGGTAATACACAAACTGTCCAATGGGGTTTGTGACACACATGCTGTCCAATGGTGATTGTGACACACACACTGTCCATAGGGCTTTGTGACACACACGCTGTCCAAGTGGTTTGTGAAACACACGCTGTCCAATGGGGTTTGTGACACACAAACTGTCAAGGTGGGTTTATGACACACACACTGCTCAAAGGGGTTTGTGACACACACGCTGTCCAATGGGGATTGTGACACAAACACACTGTCCAAGGGTGTTTGTGATTCAGATGCTGTCCAATGGGGTTTGTGACACACACTCTGTCCAATGGGGTTTCTGCCACACACACACTGTCCAATGGGGATTGTGACACACAAACGCTGACCAATGGGTTTTGTGACACACAAACTGTCCAATGGGGTTTGTGACACACACACGCTGTCCGATGGTGTCTGTGAACACTCATGGTTTCCAAAGGGTCTTGTGACACACACAGTGTCCATGGGGGATTGTGACACACACAAACTCTGTCCAATGGGGTTGGTAATACACAAACTGTCCACACACGCTGTCCAATGGTGTTTGTGACACACACACGGTGTCTAATGGTGTTTCTGACACTTTTACTTTTCAAAGGGGTTTGTTACAGACAAAATGTCTAGGGGGGTTTGTGACACAGACACTGTGTAATGGGGATTGTCGCACACACACTGTCCAGGGGGGTTTGTGACACACAAACAGTCCAATTGGGTTTGTGACACACACACTGTCTAGGGGGGTCTATGCCACACACGCTGTCCAATGTGGTTTGTGACACACAGGCTGTCCAATGGGTTTTGTGACACAGAGACTCATCAGGGGTGTTTGTGACACACACGCTATCCAATGGGGATTGTGACACACACATGGCGTCCAATGGTGTTTGTGACACGGATGCTTTTCAATGCGGTTTGTGACACACACACTGTCCAGGGGGGTTTGTGACACAGACACTGTCCAAGGGGGATTGTGACAGACAAGTTGTCCAATTGGGTATGTGACACACACGGTGTCCTGGGGGGTTTGTGACACACACGCTATCGAATATGGTTCGTGACACACAGACTCTCCAGGGGTATTTGTGGCACACACAGTGCCCAATGGGTATTATGACACACACACTTTGTCCAAAGGGGATTGTGACACACACACTGTCCAATAAGGATTATGACACACACAAATGATGTCCAATGGAGTTGGTGACACAGAAAGTGTCCAATGGGGTTTGTGAAACACACGCTGTCCAATGGGGATTATGGCACACACACGATGTCCAATGGTGTTTTTGACACGGATACTGTCCAATGGCATTTGATACACACACACTGTACAGGGGGGTTTGTGACACAGACACTGTCCAATGGGGTTTGTGACACACACGGTGTCCAATGCGGTTTGTGACACACAGGCTGTCCAGGTGTGTTTGTGACACACACGCTGCCCAATGCGGTTTGTGATACAGACCTTGTCCAGGTGAGTTTGTGACACACACGGTGTCCAATGGGGTTTGTGACACACACAGTGTCCAATGGGTATTATGACACACACACTCTGTCCAAAGGTGTTATTGACACACACACTATTCAATGGGTTTTGTGGCACACACACGCTGTCCAATGGGGTTTCTGACACACAAACTGTCAAGGTGGGTTTGTGACACACACACTGCTCAAAGGGTTTTGTGACGCACACACTGTCCAATGGTGTTTCTGACACGCATGATGTCCAGCGGTGTTTGTGACACACACGCTGTCCAATGGGGATTGTGACACACACACACTGTCCAATGGTGTTTGTGACTCGGATTCTGTCCAATGGGGTTTGTGACACACACACTGTCCAATGGGGTTTGTGACACACACTCTGTCCAATGGGTTTTGTGACACACACACACTGTCCAATGGTGTTAGTGAACACGCATGCTTTCCTATGGGTCTTGTGACACACACACTGTACAGGGGGCTTTGTGACACACACGATGTCCAATGGGATTTGTGACTGCACGCTGTCCAGTGGGGATTGTGACACACACACGCTGTCCAAAGGGGATAGGGACACACACATGCTGTCCAATGGTGTTTGTGACACGGATTCTGTCCAATGGGGTTTGTGACACACACACTGTCCAACGGGCTTTGTGACACACACGCTGTACAAGGGGTTAGTGACACACACACTTTCCTTTGGTTTTGTGACACACACACAATATCCAATGGGGTTTGTGACACACACACTGTCTAATGGATTTTGTGATACACACACGCTTTCCAATGGTGTATGTGACACGCATGCTGTCCAATGGGGTTTGTGACACACACACGGTGTCTAATGGTGTTTCTGACACAGATACTTTTCAATGGGGTTTGTTACAAACACAATGTCTAGGGGGCGTTTGTGACAAAGACACTGTCCAAGGGGGCTTGTGACAGACAAGTTGTCTAATGGGGTATGTGACAAACACACTGTCCTGGGGTGTTTGTGACACACACGCTGTCCAATGTCGTTCGTGACACACAGAATCTCCAGGGGTATTTGTTACACACAGACTGTCCAATGTGTATCATGACACACACACTCCGTGCACTTGTGTTTGTGACACATACACTGTCCAATGGGTATTATGACACACACACTCTGTCCAATGGGGATTGTGACACACACACTGTCCAATGGGGATTGTGACACACACACTGTACAGGGGGTTTGTGACACACACTCTGTTCAATGGGGTTTGTCACACACACACTGTCCAGGTGGGTTTGTGACACAAACGCTGTCCAATGGGGATTGTGACACACACAAATTCTCTCCAATGGGGTTGGTGACACACAAACTGTCCAATGGTGTTTGTGACACACACGGTGATACAATGGGGATTAGGACACACACACGATGTCCAATGGTGTTTGTGACATGGATGCTGTCCAATGGCGTTTGTTACACACACACTGTACAGGGGGGTTTGTGACACAGACACTGTAAAATGGCGATTAGTAACACACACGGTGTCCAACGCGGATTGTGACACACACACAGTCCATGGGGAATTGTGACACATACAAACTCTGTCCAATGGGGTTGGTAATACACAAACTGTCCAATGGGGTTTGTGACACACACGCTGTCCAATGGGGATTGTGACACACACACTGTGCAATGGGGACTGTGACACACACACGCTGTCCAAAGGGGTTTGTGAGACACACGCTGACCAAATGGTTTTCTCACACGCACACTGTTCAATGTGGTTTGTGATACACACGCTGTCCAATGGGGTTTGTGACACACACACTGTCCAGGGGGGTTTGTGACACACACGCTGCACTTTGGTCACAACAACCCCTTGCAGCGCTACAGGCTGGGCACAGAGTGGCTGGAGAGCAGTCAGACAGAAAGGGACCTGGGGGTACTAATTGACAGGAAGCTCAACATGAGCCAACAGTGTGCCCAGGTGGCCAAGAAGGCCAACGGTATCCTGTCCTGTATCAAAAACAGCGTGGTCAGCAGGACAAGGGAAGTGATCCTTCCCCTGTACTCTGCATTGGTGAGGCCACACCTGGAGTATTGTGTTCAGTTCTGGGCCCCTCAGTTCAGGAAAGACATTGAAGTGCTGGAGCGGGTCCAGAGAAGAGCAACACGACTGGTGAAGGGACTTGAACATAAGACCTATGAGGAGAGGCAGAGGGAGCTGGGGTTGTTTAGTCTAGAGAAGAGGAGGCTTAGAGGTGACCTCATCACTCTCTATAACTACCTGAAGGGAAGTTATAGCCAGGTGGGGATTGGTCTCTTCTCCCAGGCAGTTAGCAATAGGACAAGGGGGCATGGGCTTAAACTCTACCAGGGGAAATTTAGGCTGGATGTTAGAAATAAATTCTTTACAGAGAGAGTGATCAGGCATTGGAATGGCCTGCCCAGGGAGGTAGTGGACTCGCCGTCCCTAGAGGTTTTTAAACTGAGATTGGCCATGGCACTTAGTGCCATGATCTAGTAAACGGACTAGAGTTGGACCAAGGGTTGGAATCGATGATCTCTGAGGTCTCTTCCAACCCAGTCGATTCTGTGATTCTGTGATTCTGTGTGAAATACTGTGCACAGGGGTTTGTGACACACACGCTGTCCAATGGGGTTTGTGACACACGCTGTCCAATGGGAATTGTGACACAAACACTGCCCGGGGGGGTTTGTGACACACACACAGTCCAATGGGGTTTGTGACACACACGCTGTGCAATGGGGCTTGTGACACACTTGCTGTCCAATGAGGTTTGTGACACACACACTGTGTAATGGGGATTGTGACACACACACGGTGTCCAAAGGTGTTTGTGACACACACGCTGACCAATCGGGTTTGTTACATACACACTGTGCAATGTGGTTTGTGACACACATGCTGTTCAATGGGGACTGTGAACACACAAACTGACCAGGAGGGTTTGTGACACACACAATATCCAATGGGGTTTGTGACACACACACTGTCCAATGGGGTTTGTGACACACACACTGTCCGGGGGCGTTTGTGACAGACACACTGTCCAATGAGGTTTGTGACACACACGCTGTCCAATGGGTTTTGTGACACACACGCTGTCCAATGGGGATTGTGAAACACACACTGTCCGGGGGGGTTTGTGACAGACACAAGGTCCAATGGGGTTTGTGACAGACACACTGTCCAATGGGTATTCTTACACACACACGCTGTCCAATGGTTTTTGTGCCACACATGCTGTGTAATGGGGATTGTGACACACACACGCTATCCAAAGGGGTTTGTGACACACAGGCTGTCCAATGGGGATTGTGACACACACACTGTCCGGGAGGATTTGTGACACACACGCTGTCCAAAGGGGTTTGTGACACGCACGCTGACCAATTGGGTTTGTTACACACACACTGTGCAATGTGGTTTGTGACACACACACTGTGTAATGGGGATTGTGACACACACACGGTGTCCAAAGGTGTTTGTGACACACACGCTGACCAATCGGGTTTGTTACATACACACTGTGCAATGTGGTTTGTGACACACATGCTGTTCAATGGGGACTGTGAACACACAAACTGACCAGGAGGGTTTGTGACACACACAATATCCAATAGGGTTTGTGACACACACACTGTCCAATGGGGTTTGTGACACACACACTGTCCGGGGGCGTTTGTGACAGACACACTGTCCAATGAGGTTTGTGACACACACGCTGTCCAATGGGTTTTGTGACACACACGCTGTCCAATGGGGATTGTGAAACACACACTGTCCGGGGGGGTTTGTGACAGACACAAGGTCCAATGGGGTTTGTGACAGACACACTGTCCAATGGGTATTCTTACACACACACGCTGTCCAATGGTTTTTGTGCCACACATGCTGTGTAATGGGGATTGTGACACACACACGCTATCCAAAGGGGTTTGTGACACACAGGCTGTCCAATGGGGATTGTGACACACACACTGTCCGGGAGGATTTGTGACACACACGCTGTCCAAAGGGGTTTGTGACACGCACGCTGACCAATTGGGTTTGTTACACACACACTGTGCAATGTGGTTTGTGACACACACACTGTGTAATGGGGATTGTGACACACACACGGTGTCCAAAGGTGTTTGTGACACACACGCTGACCAATCGGGTTTGTTACATACACACTGTGCAATGTGGTTTGTGACACACATGCTGTTCAATGGGGACTGTGAACACACAAACTGACCAGGAGGGTTTGTGACACACACAATATCCAATAGGGTTTGTGACACACACACTGTCCAATGGGGTTTGTGACACACACACTGTCCGGGGGCGTTTGTGACAGACACACTGTCCAATGAGGTTTGTGACACACACGCTGTCCAATGGGTTTTGTGACACACACGCTGTCCAATGGGGATTGTGAAACACACACTGTCCGGGGGGGTTTGTGACAGACACAAGGTCCAATGGGGTTTGTGACAGACACACTGTCCAATGGGTATTCTTACACACACACGCTGTCCAATGGTTTTTGTGCCACACATGCTGTGTAATGGGGATTGTGACACACACACGCTATCCAAAGGGGTTTGTGACACAGCGGCTGTCCAATGGGGATTGTGACACACACACTGTCCGGGAGGATTTGTGACACACACGCTGTCCAAAGGGGTTTGTGACACGCACGCTGACCAATTGGGTTTGTTACACACACACTGTGCAATGTGGTTTGTGACACACACGCTGTCCAATGGGAATTGTGGACACACAAACTGACCAGGGGGGTTTGTGACACACATTCTGTCCAATTTGGTTTGTGAAACACACACTGTCCAGTGAGGTTTGTGACACACACTCTGTCCAAATGGGTTAATGACACACACACTTTCCTTTGGTTTTGTGACATACACACAATATCCAATAGGGTTTGTGACACACACACTGTCTAATGGGATTTGTGATACACACATGCTTTCCAATGGTGTATGTGACACGCATGCTGTCCAATGAGGTTTGTGACACACACACTATCTAATGGGGTTCGTGATACACACACGCTTTCCAATAGTGTATGTGACACGCATGCTGTCCAATGGGGTTTGTGAAACACACGCTGTCCAATGGTGTTTGTGACACACACACGGTGTCTAATGGTGTTTCTGACACAGATACTTTTCAATGGGGTTTTTTACAGACACAATGTCTAGGGGGGGTTTGTGACACAGACACTGTGCAATGGGGATTGTCGCACACACACTGTCTAGGGGGTCTGTGACACACACGCTGTCCAATGTTGTTTGTGACACACAGGCTGTCCAATGGGTTTTGTGACACAGAGACTCTTCAGGGGTGTTTACGACACACATGCTATCCAATGGGGATTGTGAAACACACACGGGGTCCAATGTTGTTTGTGACACGGATGCTTTTCAATGCGGTCCAGGGGGGGTTTGTGACACAGACACTGTCCAAGGGGGATTGTGACAGACATGTTGTCCAATGGTGTATGTGACACACACACTGTCCTGGGGGGTTTGTGACACACACGCTGTCCAATGTGGTTCGTGACACACAGGGTCTCCAGGGGTATTTGTGACACACACACTGGCCAGTGGGTATTATGACACACACACTCCGTCCACTTGGATTTGTGACACACCCACTGTGCAATGGGAATTGTGACACACACACAGTACAGGGGGTTTGTGACATACACTCTGTCCAATGGGTTTTGTGACACACACACACTGTCCAATGGTGTTAGTGAACACGCATGCTTTCCTATGGGTCTTGTGACACACACACTGTACAGGGGGCTTTGTGACACACACGATGTCCAATGGGATTTGTGACTGCACGCTGTCCAGTGGGGATTGTGACACACACACGCTGTCCAAAGGGGATAGGGACACACACATGCTGTCCAATGGTGTTTGTGACACGGATTCTGTCCAATGGGGTTTGTGACACACACACTGTCCAACGGGCTTTGTGACACACACGCTGTACAAGGGGTTAGTGACACACACACTTTCCTTTGGTTTTGTGACACACACACAATATCCAATGGGGTTTGTGACACACACACTGTCTAATGGATTTTGTGATACACACACGCTTTCCAATGGTGTATGTGACACGCATGCTGTCCAATGGGGTTTGTGACACACACACGGTGTCTAATGGTGTTTCTGACACAGATACTTTTCAATGGGGTTTGTTACAAACACAATGTCTAGGGGGCGTTTGTGACAAAGACACTGTCCAAGGGGGCTTGTGACAGACAAGTTGTCTAATGGGGTATGTGACAAACACACTGTCCTGGGGTGTTTGTGACACACACGCTGTCCAATGTCGTTCGTGACACACAGAATCTCCAGGGGTATTTGTTACACACAGACTGTCCAATGTGTATCATGACACACACACTCCGTGCACTTGTGTTTGTGACACATACACTGTCCAATGGGTATTATGACACACACACTCTGTCCAATGGGGATTGTGACACACACACTGTCCAATGGGGATTGTGACACACACACTGTACAGGGGGTTTGTGACACACACTCTGTTCAATGGGGTTTGTCACACACACACTGTCCAGGTGGGTTTGTGACACAAACGCTGTCCAATGGGGATTGTGACACACACAAATTCTCTCCAATGGGGTTGGTGACACACAAACTGTCCAATGGTGTTTGTGACACACACGGTGATACAATGGGGATTAGGACACACACACGATGTCCAATGGTGTTTGTGACATGGATGCTGTCCAATGGCGTTTGTTACACACACACTGTACAGGGGGGTTTGTGACACAGACACTGTAAAATGGCGATTAGTAACACACACGGTGTCCAACGCGGATTGTGACACACACACAGTCCATGGGGAATTGTGACACATACAAACTCTGTCCAATGGGGTTGGTAATACACAAACTGTCCAATGGGGTTTGTGACACACACGCTGTCCAATGGGGATTGTGACACACACACTGTGCAATGGGGACTGTGACACACACACGCTGTCCAAAGGGGTTTGTGAGACACACGCTGACCAAATGGTTTTCTCACACGCACACTGTTCAATGTGGTTTGTGATACACACGCTGTCCAATGGGGTTTGTGACACACACACTGTCCAGGGGGGTTTGTGACACACACGCTGCACTTTGGTCACAACAACCCCTTGCAGCGCTACAGGCTGGGCACAGAGTGGCTGGAGAGCAGTCAGACAGAAAGGGACCTGGGGGTACTAATTGACAGGAAGCTCAACATGAGCCAACAGTGTGCCCAGGTGGCCAAGAAGGCCAACGGTATCCTGTCCTGTATCAAAAACAGCGTGGTCAGCAGGACAAGGGAAGTGATCCTTCCCCTGTACTCTGCATTGGTGAGGCCACACCTGGAGTATTGTGTTCAGTTCTGGGCCCCTCAGTTCAGGAAAGACATTGAAGTGCTGGAGCGGGTCCAGAGAAGAGCAACACGACTGGTGAAGGGACTTGAACATAAGACCTATGAGGAGAGGCAGAGGGAGCTGGGGTTGTTTAGTCTAGAGAAGAGGAGGCTTAGAGGTGACCTCATCACTCTCTATAACTACCTGAAGGGAAGTTATAGCCAGGTGGGGATTGGTCTCTTCTCCCAGGCAGTTAGCAATAGGACAAGGGGGCATGGGCTTAAACTCTACCAGGGGAAATTTAGGCTGGATGTTAGAAATAAATTCTTTACAGAGAGAGTGATCAGGCATTGGAATGGCCTGCCCAGGGAGGTAGTGGACTCGCCGTCCCTAGAGGTTTTTAAACTGAGATTGGCCATGGCACTTAGTGCCATGATCTAGTAAACGGACTAGAGTTGGACCAAGGGTTGGAATCGATGATCTCTGAGGTCTCTTCCAACCCAGTCGATTCTGTGATTCTGTGATTCTGTGTGAAATACTGTGCACAGGGGTTTGTGACACACACGCTGTCCAATGGGGTTTGTGACACACGCTGTCCAATGGGAATTGTGACACAAACACTGCCCGGGGGGGTTTGTGACACACACACAGTCCAATGGGGTTTGTGACACACACGCTGTGCAATGGGGCTTGTGACACACTTGCTGTCCAATGAGGTTTGTGACACACACACTGTGTAATGGGGATTGTGACACACACACGGTGTCCAAAGGTGTTTGTGACACACACGCTGACCAATCGGGTTTGTTACATACACACTGTGCAATGTGGTTTGTGACACACATGCTGTTCAATGGGGACTGTGAACACACAAACTGACCAGGAGGGTTTGTGACACACACAATATCCAATGGGGTTTGTGACACACACACTGTCCAATGGGGTTTGTGACACACACACTGTCCGGGGGCGTTTGTGACAGACACACTGTCCAATGAGGTTTGTGACACACACGCTGTCCAATGGGTTTTGTGACACACACGCTGTCCAATGGGGATTGTGAAACACACACTGTCCGGGGGGGTTTGTGACAGACACAAGGTCCAATGGGGTTTGTGACAGACACACTGTCCAATGGGTATTCTTACACACACACGCTGTCCAATGGTTTTTGTGCCACACATGCTGTGTAATGGGGATTGTGACACACACACGCTATCCAAAGGGGTTTGTGACACACAGGCTGTCCAATGGGGATTGTGACACACACACTGTCCGGGAGGATTTGTGACACACACGCTGTCCAAAGGGGTTTGTGACACGCACGCTGACCAATTGGGTTTGTTACACACACACTGTGCAATGTGGTTTGTGACACACACACTGTGTAATGGGGATTGTGACACACACACGGTGTCCAAAGGTGTTTGTGACACACACGCTGACCAATCGGGTTTGTTACATACACACTGTGCAATGTGGTTTGTGACACACATGCTGTTCAATGGGGACTGTGAACACACAAACTGACCAGGAGGGTTTGTGACACACACAATATCCAATAGGGTTTGTGACACACACACTGTCCAATGGGGTTTGTGACACACACACTGTCCGGGGGCGTTTGTGACAGACACACTGTCCAATGAGGTTTGTGACACACACGCTGTCCAATGGGTTTTGTGACACACACGCTGTCCAATGGGGATTGTGAAACACACACTGTCCGGGGGGGTTTGTGACAGACACAAGGTCCAATGGGGTTTGTGACAGACACACTGTCCAATGGGTATTCTTACACACACACGCTGTCCAATGGTTTTTGTGCCACACATGCTGTGTAATGGGGATTGTGACACACACACGCTATCCAAAGGGGTTTGTGACACACAGGCTGTCCAATGGGGATTGTGACACACACACTGTCCGGGAGGATTTGTGACACACACGCTGTCCAAAGGGGTTTGTGACACGCACGCTGACCAATTGGGTTTGTTACACACACACTGTGCAATGTGGTTTGTGACACACACACTGTGTAATGGGGATTGTGACACACACACGGTGTCCAAAGGTGTTTGTGACACACACGCTGACCAATCGGGTTTGTTACATACACACTGTGCAATGTGGTTTGTGACACACATGCTGTTCAATGGGGACTGTGAACACACAAACTGACCAGGAGGGTTTGTGACACACACAATATCCAATAGGGTTTGTGACACACACACTGTCCAATGGGGTTTGTGACACACACACTGTCCGGGGGCGTTTGTGACAGACACACTGTCCAATGAGGTTTGTGACACACACGCTGTCCAATGGGTTTTGTGACACACACGCTGTCCAATGGGGATTGTGAAACACACACTGTCCGGGGGGGTTTGTGACAGACACAAGGTCCAATGGGGTTTGTGACAGACACACTGTCCAATGGGTATTCTTACACACACACGCTGTCCAATGGTTTTTGTGCCACACATGCTGTGTAATGGGGATTGTGACACACACACGCTATCCAAAGGGGTTTGTGACACAGCGGCTGTCCAATGGGGATTGTGACACACACACTGTCCGGGAGGATTTGTGACACACACGCTGTCCAAAGGGGTTTGTGACACGCACGCTGACCAATTGGGTTTGTTACACACACACTGTGCAATGTGGTTTGTGACACACACGCTGTCCAATGGGAATTGTGGACACACAAACTGACCAGGGGGGTTTGTGACACACATTCTGTCCAATTTGGTTTGTGAAACACACACTGTCCAGTGAGGTTTGTGACACACACTCTGTCCAAATGGGTTAATGACACACACACTTTCCTTTGGTTTTGTGACATACACACAATATCCAATAGGGTTTGTGACACACACACTGTCTAATGGGATTTGTGATACACACATGCTTTCCAATGGTGTATGTGACACGCATGCTGTCCAATGAGGTTTGTGACACACACACTATCTAATGGGGTTCGTGATACACACACGCTTTCCAATAGTGTATGTGACACGCATGCTGTCCAATGGGGTTTGTGAAACACACGCTGTCCAATGGTGTTTGTGACACACACACGGTGTCTAATGGTGTTTCTGACACAGATACTTTTCAATGGGGTTTTTTACAGACACAATGTCTAGGGGGGGTTTGTGACACAGACACTGTGCAATGGGGATTGTCGCACACACACTGTCTAGGGGGTCTGTGACACACACGCTGTCCAATGTTGTTTGTGACACACAGGCTGTCCAATGGGTTTTGTGACACAGAGACTCTTCAGGGGTGTTTACGACACACATGCTATCCAATGGGGATTGTGAAACACACACGGGGTCCAATGTTGTTTGTGACACGGATGCTTTTCAATGCGGTCCAGGGGGGGTTTGTGACACAGACACTGTCCAAGGGGGATTGTGACAGACATGTTGTCCAATGGTGTATGTGACACACACACTGTCCTGGGGGGTTTGTGACACACACGCTGTCCAATGTGGTTCGTGACACACAGGGTCTCCAGGGGTATTTGTGACACACACACTGGCCAGTGGGTATTATGACACACACACTCCGTCCACTTGGATTTGTGACACACCCACTGTGCAATGGGAATTGTGACACACACACAGTACAGGGGGTTTGTGACATACACTCTGTCCAATGGGGTTTGTGACACACACACTGTCCAGGTGGGTTTGTGACAAACACGCTGTCCAATGGGGATTGTGACACACACAAATTCTGTCCAGTGGGGTTGGTGACACACAAACTGTCCAATGGCGTTTGTGAAACACACGCTGTCCAATGAGGATTATGACACAGACATGATGTCCAATGGTGTTTGTGACACGGATGCTGTCCAATGGCGTTTGTTACACACACACTGTACAGGGGGGTTTGTGACACGGACACTGTCCAATGGGGATTGTGACACACACGGTGTCCAAGGCGTTTTGTGACACACAGACTGTCCAGGTGTGCTTGTGACATACACGCTGTCCCATGCGGTTTGTGACAAACATGCTGACCAGATGAGTTTGTGACACACACGCTGTCCAATGGGGTTTGTGACACACACACAGTCCAGGTGGGTTTGTGACATACACTCTGTCCAATGGGTTTTCTGACACAGAGAGTCTCCAGGGGTGTTTGCGACACACACACTGTCCAGAGGGGTTTGTGACACACACGCTGTCTAAAGGGGTTTGTGATACACACACGCTTTCCAATAGTGTATGTGACACGCATGCTGTCCAATGGGGTTTGTGACACAGCCCCTGTCCAGGGGGGTTTGTGACACACACACTGTCTGATACGGTTTGTGACACACATACGCAATCCAATGGGGTTTGAGACACACACACTGTTCAATGGGGTTTGTGACATACACACGCTATCCAATGGGGTTTGTGACATACATACTTTCCAATGGGGTTTCTGACACACACACGCTGTCCAATGTTGTTTGTGACACACACGCTGTCAAATGGGGTTTGTGACAGACACACTGTCCATAGGGGTTTGTGACACACACGCTGTGCAATGGGGTTTGTGACACACACACTGTCCAATGGGTTTTGTGACACACATGCTGTCCAATGGGGATTGTGACACACACACTGTCCGGGGGGGTTTGTGACACACACGCTATCCAATGGGGATTGTGACACACACGCTGTCCAATAGGGTTTGTGACACACACACTGTCCAATGAGGTTTGTGACACACACACTGTGTAATGGGGATTGTGACACACACACGCTGTCCAAAGGGGGTTGTGACACACACGCTGACCAATTGGGTTTGTTACACAGATATTGTCCAATGGTGATTGTGACACACACACTGTCCAATGTCGTTCGTGACAGTCACAGTGTCCATGGGGGTTTGTGACACAGACGCTGTCCAGTGGCGATTGTGACACACACACTGTCCAGGGGGGTTTGTGACATACACACTGTCCAATGGCGTTCGTGGCACAAATAGTGTTCACGGGAGTTTGTGACACACACGCTGTCCAATGGGGTTTGTGACACACACACTGTCCAATGGGGTTTGTGACACACACTCTGTCCAATGGGGTTTGTGCCACACACCTTGTCCGATGGGGTTTGTGACACACACACTGTCCGGGGGCGTTTGTGACAAACACACTGTGCAATGGGAATTGTGATACACACACTGTCCAAAGGGTATTGTTACACACACACTCTGTCCAATGGGGTTTGTGACACACACACTGTCGGGTGGGGTTTGTGACACACACGCTGTCCAATAGGGTTTGTGACACAAACACTGTCCAATGAGTTTTGTGACACACACATTGTGTAATGAGGATTGTGACACACACAAGCTGTCCAAAGGGGTTTGTGACACACACGCTGTCCAATGGGGATTGTGAACACACAAACTGACCAGGGGGGTTTGTGAAACACACACTGTCCAATTGGGTTTGCGACACACATGCTGTCCAAAGGGGTATGTGACACACACACTGATAAGGGGGGTTTGTGACACATACACGCTGTCCTATGGGTTTTGTGTCACGCACATTCTCCAATGGTGTTTCTGACACACACGTTGTCAAATGGGGTTTGTGACACACACACTGACCATTGGGGTTTGTACCACACACAACGCTGTCAAATGGGGTTTGTGACACACACACTGTCCATAGGAGGTTGTGACACAGACGCTGTGCAATGGGGTTTGTGACACACACACTGTCCAATGGGTTTTGTGACACACACTCTGTCCAATGTGGTTCGTGACACACAGACTCTCCAGCGGTATTTGTTACACACACACTGTCCAATGGGTATTATGACACACACACTCCGTCCACTTGGGTTTGTGACACACACGCTGTCCGATGGGTTTTATGACACACACACTCTGTCCAATGGGGTTTGTGACACACACACAAACTGTCCAATGGGGTTTGTGACACACACGCTGTCCAATGGGGATTATGACACACACACGATGTCCAATGTTATTTGTGACACGGATGATGTCCAATGGCATTTGTTACACACACACTGTATAGGGGGGTTTGTGACACAGACACTGTCCAATGGCGATTGTGACACACATGGTGTCCAACGCGGTTTGTGACACACAGACTGTCTACGTGTGTTTGTGACAAATACGCTGTCCAATGCGGTTTGTGACACACACGCTGACCAGGTGAGTTTGTGACACACACTATGTCCAATGGGGTTTGTGACACAGAGACTCTCCACGGGTGTTTGCGACGCACACGCTGTCCAGAGGGGTTTGTGACATACACACTGTCTAAAGGGGTTTGTGATACACACACGCTTTCCAATAGTGTATGTGACACGCATGCTGTCCAATGGTGTTTGTGACACACACACTGTCCAGGGGGGTTTGTGACACACACACTGTCCGATACGGTTTGTGACACACATACGCAATCCAATGGGGTTTGCGACAGACACACTGTTCAATGGGGTTTGTGACATACACACGCTGTCCAATGGGGTTTGTGACATATATACTTTCCAATGGGGTTTCAGACACACACACGGGGTACAATGTTGTTTGTGACACACACGCTGTCCAATGGGGTTTGTGACACAAACACTGCTCAAAGGGGTTTGTGACACACACGCTGTCCAATGGTGTGTGTGACACGCAGGCTGTCCAATGGTGTTTGTGACACAGATGCTGTCCAATGGGGATTGTGACACACACACGCTGTCCAATGGTGTTTCTGACTCGGATGCTGTCCAATGGGTTTTATGACACACACACTGTCCAATGGGGATAGTGACACACACATGCTACCCAATGGGGTTTGTGAGACACACACACTGTCCGATGGTGTTTGTGACGCGGATGCTTTTCAATGGGATTTGTTACACACACACTATCCGGGGGGGTTTGTGACACAGACAATGTCCAAGGGGGATTGTGACAGACACGTTGTCCAACGGGGTATGCGACACACACACTGTCCTGGGGGTTTGTGACACACACGCTGTCCAGAGGGGTTTGTGACACACACACTGTCCAATGGGTATTATGACACACACACTCCGTCCACTTGGGTTTGTGACACACACACTCTGTCCAATGGGTTTTGTGACACAAACATTATCCAATGGGGTTTGTGACCCAGACGCTGTCCAATGGGGACAGTGACACACACACGCTGTCCAATGCTGTTTGTGACACGCATGCTGTCTAAGGGTGTTTGTGACACACATACTGTCCAAAGGGGTTTGTGACACACACACTGTCCAATGTGGTTTGTGAAACACACGCTGTCCAAAGGGGTTTGTGACACACAAAAGGTCAAGGTGGGTATGGGACACACACACTGTTCAAAGGGGTTTGTAACACACATGATGTCCAATGGTGTTTGTGACACGCATGCTGTCCAATGGTGTTTGTGACACGGATGCTTTTCAATGGGGTTTGTTACACACATGCTGTCCAGGGGGCTTTGTGACACAGACACTGTCCAAGGGGGATTGTGACAGACACGTTTTCCAATGGGGTATGTGACACACACACTGTCCTGGGGGGTTTGTGACACACACACTGTCCAATGGGTATTATGACACACACACTCTGTCCAATGGGGTTTGTGACACAAACACTGTTCAATTTGTTTTGTGACAAACACACGCTGTCCAATGGGGATTGTGAACACACTCACTGTCCAATGGGGATTGTGACACACACACTGTACAGGGGGTTTGTGACACACCTTCTGTCTATTGTTGTTTTGTGACCCAGACGCTGTCCAATGGGGACAGTGACACACACATGCTGTCCAAAGGTGTCTGTGACACGCATGCTGTCCAACGGTGTTTGTGACACACACACTGTCCAGAGGGGCTTGTGACACACACACTCTCCAGTGTGGTTTGTGAAACACATGCTGTCCAAAGGGGTTTGTGACACACAAACTGTCAAGGTGGTCATGGGACACACACACTGTTCAAAGAGGTTTGTGACACACATGCTGTCCAATGGGGATTGTGACACACACACGGTGTCCAACGGTGTTTGTGACACGGATTCTGTCCAATGGGGTTTGTGGCACACACGCTGTCCAATGGTGTTTGTGACTCGGATGCTGTCCAATGGGGTTTGTGACACACAGGATGTCCAATGGGGTTTGTGACACACACACGCTGTCCGATGGTGTTTGTGACACGCATGGTTTCCAAGGGGTCTTGTGACACAGACACTGTCCAGGGGGCTTTGTGACACACACACTGTCCGATGGGATTTGTGACACACACGCTGTCCAATGTGGATTATGACACACACACGCTGTCCAATGGTGTTTCTGACTCAGATACCTTTCAATGGGGTTTGTTACAGGCACAATGTCTAGGGGGGTTTGTGACACAGACACTGTCCAATGGGGATTGTCATACACACACTGTCCAGGGGGTTTTGTGACACACACGCTGTCCAATGTGATTTGTGACACACACGCTGTCCAATAGGGATTGTGACATACACACGCTGTCCAACGGGGTTCGTGACACACACACTGTCCAGTGAGGTTTGTGACACACACTCTGTTCAATGGGGTTAGTGACACACACACTTTCCTTTGGTTTTGTGACACACACACAATACCAATGGGGTTTGTGACACACACACTGTCTAATGGGGTTTGTGATACACACACGCTTTCCAATGGTGTATGTGACATGCATTCTTTCCAAAGTGGTTTGTGACACACACACTGTCCATGGGGGATTGTGACACACACAAACTCTGTCCAGTGGGGTTGGTGATACACAAACTGTCCAATGGGGTTTGTGATACAGACTCTGTCCAATGGGGATTGTGACACACACACGCTGTCCAATGGTGTTTGTGACACGGATGCTTTTCAATGGGATTTGTTACAGACACACTGTCCAGGGGGGTTTGTGACACAGACACTGTCCAAGGGGGATTGTGACAGACACGTTGTCCAATGGGGTATGTGACAAACACTGTCCTGGGGGGTTTGTGACACACACGCTGTCCAGAGGGGTTTGTGACACACACACTGTCCAATGGGTACTATGACACACACACTCCGTCCACTTGGGTTTGTGACACACACACTATTCAATGGGTATTATGACACACACACTCTGTGTAATGGGGTTTGTGACACAAACACTGTTCAATGGGTTTTGTGACACACACACGCTGTCCAATGGGGATTGTGAACACACACACTGTCAAATGGGGTTTGTGACACACACACACTGTACAGGGGGTTTCTGACACATTCTCTGTCCATTTTGTTTTTTTGACACACACCCTGTCCAATGGGGACTGTGGCACACACACGCTGTCCAATGTTATTTGTGACACGCATGCTGTCCAATGGTGTTTGTGACACACACACTGTCCAGAGGGGTTTTGTGATACACACACGCTCTTCAATGGGGTTTGTGACATACACACGCTATCCAATGTGGTTTGTGATATACACACTTTCCAATGGGCTGTCTGACATACACACGCTGTCCAATGTTGTTTGTGACACACACGCTGTCAAATGGGTTTTGTGACACACACACACTGTCCAATGGGGATTGTGACACACACACGCTGTCCAATGGGTTTTGTGACACACATACTGTCCAATGGGGTTTGGGACACACACAGAGTCCACGTGGGTTTGTGACACACACACTGTCCAATGGGGTTTGTGACACACAGACAGCCCAGGTGGGTTTGTGACACTCTGTCCAATGGGGTTTGTGACACAGATTCTCTCCAGGGTTGTTTGCGACCCACACGCTGTCCAGAGGGGTTTGTGACACACACACTGTGCAGGGGGTTTTGTGACACACACACTGTCCAATGGGGTTTGTGACACACACACTGTTCAATGGGTATTATGACACACACACTCTGTCCAATGGGGTTTGTGACACACACACTGTCCAATGGGTATTATGACACACACACGCTGTCCAATGGGGATTGTGACACACACACTGTCCATTGGGGATTGTGACACACACATGCTGTCCAATGGGTTTTGTGACACAAACATTATCCAATGGGGTTTGTGAGACACATGCTCTCCAAAGGGTTTTGTGACACACAAAATGTCAAGGTGGGTTTCTGACACACACATGATGTCCAATGGTGTTTGTGACACGCATGCTGTCCAATGGTGTTTGTGACACGGATGCTTTTCAATGCGGTTTGTTACACACACACTGTCCAGGGGGCTTTGTGACACAGACACTGTCCATGGGGGATTGTGACACACATATTCTGTGTTACGGGGTATGTGACACAAACACTGTTCAATGGGTTTTGTGACAAACACACGCTGTGCAATGGGGATTGTGAACACACTCACTGTCCAATGGGGATTGTGACACACACACTGTACAGGGGGTTTGTGACACAGTCTCTGTCCACTGTGGTTTTGTGACCCAGACGGTGTCCAATGGGGACAGTGACACACACACGCTGTCCAATGGTGTTTGAGACATGCGTGCTGTCCAATGGTGTTTGTGACACACACACTGTCCAGAGGGTTTTTTTGACACACACACTGTCCAATGGGTATTATGACACACACACTCTGTCCACTTGGGTTTGTGACACACACACTGTCCAATGGGTATTATGACACACACACTCTGTCCAATGGGGTTTGTGACACACACACTGTCCAGGTAGGTTTGTGACACACACGCTGTCCAATGGGGATTGTGACACACACAAATTCTGTCCAATGGGGTTGGTGACGCACAAACTGTCCAGTGGGGTTTGTGACACACACGCTGTCCAATGGGGATTATGATACACACACGATGTCCAATGGTGTTTGTGACACGGATGCTGTCCAATGGCGTTTGTTACACACACACTGTACAGGGGGGTTTGTGACACAGGCACTGTCCAATGTCGATTGTGACACACACGGTGTCCAACGCGGTTTGTGACACAAAGGATGTCCAGGTGTGTTTGTGACACACACAATGTCCAATGCGGTTTGTGACACACACGCTGACCAGGTGAGTTTGTGACACACACGCTGTCCAATGGGGTTTGTGTCACACACACAGTCCAGGTGGGTTTGTGACACACACTCTGTCCAATGGGTTTTGTGACACAGAGACTCTCCAGGGGTGTTTGCGACCCACACGCTGTCCAGGGGGGTTTGTGACACCACACTGTCCAGGAGGTTTTGTGACACACACACTGTCCAGTGGGGTTTGTGACACACACACTGTCTAGGGGGGTCTGTGATACACATGCTGTCCAATGTGGTTTGTGACACACACACTGTGTCCAATGGGTATTATGACACACACACTCTGTCCAATGGGGTTTGTGACACACACACTGTCCAATGGGTATTATGACACACACAGTCTGTCCAACGGGGTTTGTGACACACACACTGTTCTGTTGGGACATGGCTAACAGACAAGGGGCATGGCTCTACTGATCCGTTATATCAGGAAAATTTGTTCTGAGTTAGCATGAGTAGGCCTCAGTTAGCATGAGTCTGGTGTAGCATAGTGGAAAAGTACTGAGCGGTTACTCTCGGTCAACTGAGCGTTTATAGAAACAAGTTTAAGGAACTATGTCCAGCAGGGTGAGGAGGTTGCATTCCAGAGAAACCGCAAGAGGGTTGAGCTCATTATATATGCTATCCAATCAATAGATGACGAGTAGGCATAATTACTGTAAGTCTTATATAAACCAGCTTAATGTATCAATAAATTGAAGTATGCTTTATCACTCATATGGAGTCGGCTGCATTTCTTCCTCCATCCGCTCGGGTCTGGAACTCTGATGGGATTTCTCTCTGCAATTGGCGCCCGAACAAGGGACCTGAAGCGGCGGACAGGAGCAAAAGGCACTGGGAGAGCAGCGACCGGCGGGCAAGAGCGACCGAACACTGTGCTGCGGTGTGTCGTCTCCGAAGCCTGAACCGACTGAAGTTCGCCAGTGCTGGGCTACAGGAAACAAGGGCTGCAAGAGGTCTCTTAATTTAGCAAGAGGTACCGTACTATAGTGATGAATAACGGAGAAATGGATTTAGAAGTAGCCCTAGATTTATTACAAAGTTTTTCAGAAAAGCGAGGGGTTGATCATAGTTGCGTTAAACAGCTAGCTGGTCTAGTAGCAACGGGGAAAACTAAGGGGTGTTTTCAGGATCCTGATATATTATTTGATGAAGGGGAGTGGAGGAAATTGGGGGATATGTTGTGGGACATGGTCATAGACGAGGATAAAACAGCTAAGAAACTGATGAAACCGTGGAGAGAAGTAATTAATAATATTAAGCGTCATAAAGTGGAAAAGAATTTAGCCGCGGTAGTTTCACAGAAACTCGGCAAAATGGAGCCTTCCGCTCCGCCGATGGAAACGGGCATATCTGCGTTTTCAGGGGGGCCAACGCTGCCACCCTCAGGAGAAGACGATTTGTTATTTAGTACATGTACGGCTCCTGTTTCTCCGTGCTGGCAATCGGTGCGTGTAAAAAAGAAAGCAGGGTTGAGTTCTGGTTGGAGTGTAGATCAAGTACAGCAGTCGCAGCAGCAGAAACAAAGTTGTGAGGAGTATAATGATCGGAAAGGTATAAGTGAGTCAGAGATGGAGAAAGTTGTGAAGGATACATCTGAGAGACCAGTCAGGCATCCGACACTTGTTAATTGGAAAAAGGTAATGGAGGATGCTGCAGAAAATGGAGATTTTGGACCAGGTTCATCTTTTGCGTTCCCCGCGCTATTTGAGAGAGATAGACATGGAGATCTGCATGGGCAGTATAATCCGATTAGTTGGAAATTATTGTCGCAGTTGAGAGCTACAGTTTCGGAATCAGGGTTGCATGGAGAGCCGACTAAACAGCTTTTAAATTATTTGTTCGGGAGTACGTTATTGTGTCCGGAAGATATTAAGGTAATAATGAGAATGATAATGACACAGTCACAGTTGTTGTTGTGGCAAGCACATTGGCAGAGATTTTGTGAGGCTTCTGTACAGCAAGCGAGAAATCCTAATGATCCTTTAAGCGGTGTAACAGTAGAACAGTTAATGGGGTTAGGACCATTCCTTGAGGTTCGAGCTCAATTAGAAATGGGCCCCGAAAAATGTGCTGAGGCTATGAGAACAGCTCGAGAAGCCATTGAGCATGTTAAAACATCACAGCCATCTCCGTCGTACATGAGTATTAAGCAAGGAAGGGATGAATCAATTGCGCAATTTATAGACAGGATTACTTCAGCAATAGAACAATCAGATGTACCAGGCTGGATGAGGGCAGCCTTGTTAAGACAGTGTGCATTGCAGAATGCAAATTCAGCAACTAGAGGTATTTTAGTGACGTTACCTGCAGACGCTACCATAGAAGCTATGTTAGACAGAATGAGCAGAGTTCCGGTAGGGCCACAAGCCATGATGGTAGAGGCTATGGAGAAGCTAGGGAGAGATCTCCTGCAAGCCCAGCAACAGGCATTTGCTGCATTAGCCCCGTTATGTGCTACTACTGTGGAAGTAGAAAGACGACCGCGCCTGAATGAGGGAAGACGGAGTAATAAATGTTTCAGATGTGGAAAAGAAGGTCACTTTCGCCGTGACTGTCGGGCGGCTCGACTTTGGTGTGAGAACTGTAAATCTAGCAGTCATAATACTGAAGCATGTTTCTGGGGAAACGTGAGAATGAGCGCGCTGAGCCGCCGCGCTCCGACAAAAGTGGCAGCTCCAGCAATCGAAACGTCAGAGGATCAACAGAGAGAGCGCCACATGACAGTGACAGCTGCTCCACTGGTACGCTCCAACCTGCAACAGCCGGGAGCCTCGGGTTGGACTTGGCAACCTCAGTAGATATCAGTTTGATCGATCAGCGGCCACAAAAGATACCGTCTACCTTTAAAGGACCTTTAATAATTAATGGACAATCACAAGGGGCATTGTTAATTGGTCGTTCGTCGAGTGGTATGAAAGGCCTTAAGGTTATCCCTGGACTTATTGATGCCGATTACAAAGGAATTGTACAAATTATGGTTCAGACACTGTTTCCTCCGATTTTCATTCCGAAGGGTAGTCAAACAGCACAATTGATACCACTTAACAAGGGACATGACGCCAGCATTATCTTCAGAAAGAGGAGGTGGTGGATTTGGATCGACAGGACCTGCTGTGATGCTAACCGTGTCAATGAATCGGCGACCAACTGCGTCAGTTCGAATGGAATCTAGAGGACAATTTATTTTACTTACAATGTTACTGGACACTGGGGCTGATTTGACCATCGTAGATGAGGGCGCCTGGCCTCAGGATTGGCCAACAAAACCTATGGATAGAGGCGTTGAAGGAGTAGGAGGTCATTCATCAGTACGTCAAAGTATTGAATGTATTCTGTTCATCATAGACGGGCGAAAAGCCAATACATTTGTTACAGTAATGACTCTTTCTGCAGGTGTAAATGGACTAATAGGTCGAGATATACTGGATCAGCTAGGAGTCATTTTGACAACTGAAAGGGCTTTTCGCTGACGGTCACTGCAAAATGGGCTTTCCCGATCCCTCTTAAATGGACTTCAGATGACCCTCTATGGATCGAGCAGTGGCCGTTGAAAATGGAAAGTCTTGCAGCGGCACATCAGTTGGTACAAGAACAATTTGATCAAGGACATTTGCAACTGTCAACAAGCCCATGGAATACGCCTATTTTTGTGATTAAGAAAAAATCAGGGAAGTTTCAACTGCTTCATGATTTGAGAGCTGTAAGTGCACAAATGCAAATGATGGGAGCGTTACAGCCTGGTCTTCCGAATCCGGCAATGCTTCCTGAACACTGGAAGTTGTTAATTGTGGATTTGAAGGATTGCTTTTTTACTATTTCTTTGCACCGTCTTGATACACAGCGATTTGCCTTCACTTTGCCAGCGATAAATAGGGAAGCTCCTACTCAGCGGTTTGAGTGGACTGTGTTACCCCAAGGAATGAAAAATAGTCCGACATTGTGTCAATTGTTTGTGGACAATGCGTTGCGTCCTATTCGTGATGCCTGGCCTACAGCGATGGTGTATCACTACATGGATGATATTCTTATTGCACAAGAACAAGACTTTACTGAGCAACAATTGCAATTTTTACATTGTCAGTTGTATAAGGAGGGTTTAGTAATTGCTAAGGAAAAAATTCAGCGACAAGAACCGTGGTTGTACTTAGGGTGGAAAATTACTGACTTCCAAATTTGACCGCAGAAACCGCATATTACCACTGATATTAGGACACTTCATGATGCTCAGAAGCTTATGGGGGATTTACAATGGTTGAGGCCTGTCGTGGGTATTACCAATGCACAGTTAGAGGTGTTACGACCATTGTTGCGTGGAACCGATCCCTCCACTCTGGTGGATCTTTCTATGGAGCAAAAACAAATGATCCAGAATTTAGCTCACTTAATCACATTGGGTTTTACAAGGAGACGTGACCCTGCAATACCTGTAGATTTTTCAGTTTTTCAAACAAATGGTCATTTAATTGGGGCTCTTACACAGCATAAAGAGAAAAAGGGGGAGCGGGAGGAACTTGGGATACTTGAATGGGTATTTCCAAAGCTACAGCCAAGAAAGTCAATACAGCAAAAGGTCGAAACTTTAGCAGATTTAATAAAGAGGGGTAGGAAGCGTGTAATTCAGATCACAGAGCAAGAGTTGCAGACAATATATGTTCCGATGAAAAAAGAAGCAATAGAGTGGTACCTTCAGAATAGCGAGGAGTTGTGTGAGTGTTTATTCTCATCAGCTACAACTATATCCTTGTCTCCTGTAAAGGCGGCAATAGTGCAGTTTATTGGTCACAATGAATGGATGCAGAAACCTCTCCGTAGTAAATCGCCCCTAGAAGATGCCCAGACAGTGTTTACGGATGCAGGAAAAAGGTCCAGAAGAGCTGCAGTTACCTGGATTGCTTGTGGTGAGTGGCACCACCACTTGCTGGAAGCTGTTCCGGGAGATTCCTTGCAGACATTGGAGCTTGCTGCTGTTGTATGGGCCATGGGGAAATGGAGAGAGGAAACAATTAATATTGTGACCGATTCGCTGTATGTTGCGGGTGTGTTACACAGGATAGAGGATTCTCAGATTAAAGATGTTAAGCAACTGCGCTTGGGAGAACTGTTTAGACAGTTGCGTACATTAGTACAAGGAAGAATGAAACCATATGCAGTGATTCATATCCGTAGTCATATGTGGGATTGTGGCCTTGGAGAAGGAAATGCTAGAGCAGATAGGTTGGTAGCATGTTCTGCCCCTGTTAGTGATTTTGTCAAGGCTAGAGAATCACATAGTGTGTTCCATCAGAACGCGAAAGGATTACATTCACAGTTTAAGATCACTGTAGAGGAAGCTAAAGGAATTGTACGGACTTGCCCTCAGTGTAGTCATCATGGTTCTGGTCTAGGTGTAGGAGTTAATCCTAGGGGGTTGGGTCCTAATGAGATATGGCAAATGGATGTGACGCATGTGCCTTCAATGGGTAGGCTCAAATATGTACATATTACAGTTGATACGTATAGTCATTTTGTATGGGTGACGCCACAGGCAGGGGAAAAAGCTAGTCATGTGATTTGTCACTTGACGGCGTGTTTTGCTGTAGTGGGGGTACCAGCACAGATAAAACGGATAATGGGCCAGCTTATTGTAGTGAGAAGATGCGTAAATTCTGTCAATTATGGGGAGTACAACATGTTACAGGGATTCCACATTCTCCAACGGGACAAGCAATTGTAGAGAGAATGAATCAAACGCTGAAGCAATATTTGCAGAAATTTCAAAGTATCACGGACAGTCAAGAAAGGGTTATGAAAACGTTGTTTGTTTTAAATTACCTCTGTATATTTGGATCAGATGAGGAGCCACCAGTAAAAGTGCATTCAGGTCTCTCAAAGAAAGTAACTGTTCAAATGAAGGTGTTTTATCGAGACCCAGAAACTGGACAGTGGAAAGGGCCTGCGGAAGTTCAATACATTGGCAGAGGATACATGTGTGTACTTACTCCTACAGGGCCAAGATGGGTACCTGCAAAATGGACTCGGCCAACATTAAAGGACTGATGGTGTTTTTCTTGACTGTCATTGGTGCAACAGCTGTCCCGCATTTGTTGATGAAGCAACAGAACATTTGGTTGACTTGGGCCAATAAGACGCGCAATCCTAATTTCTGTCTGAGTCTCTCTTCAGCTCAAGAGCCATTCAAGACGTGTTTGATTGGAATACCTTTATCGGTCAATGAATCTATTGAGATGCTTACAGGATTGTATAATGTGTCTGTTTGGAACAACTGTAATTGTATAGGGGAACCTGATGCTTGTTTAACTCATTTACCCTTTAATAATGCATCTTGCCGATTAGCTTGCTTGTTTAAGGCTCTAAATGCTTCTGCGAATAATGGTCAAGAATTAGATTTATTAGTGTCACTAGGACCTGCAGAGATAGGAAATGTCACGTATCGTGTTGATTGCTCAAATGTGAGGCCAGCTTATCAAGTAGATAATGGGACAGGAGCAGTAGCTTTTGGGGGATATAGTTATTTGTACAATTTGTCTAATGAACAGCCTCAATGGGTGCAATTTACCAATGTGACTCCATCCTTGAATGGGTGGAATTTAACAGCAAAAAGCGGAGGTGTTCATATGGTTAATATCACAGGAGCAAATAAGTTGGCGCCAGGAATGTTTCATATTTGTGGTGATCGAGCTTGAACAAGTGTCCCATGGAGACCAGTTGGGGGTCCTTGCTATCTTGGCAAATTGACTATCTTCGCGCCTAGTAAATCGCAAATGATTGGCAAATTCAACAGAACTAGAGTAAAAAGAGAATTGTTCACAAAAGACTGTGACGATAATGTGATGCTTCCAGGCCGAACAGAATCTATATTTGCCCCCTTTTTTGTCCCAGGAGCAATGACTGCGTGGAATGAGAATAATTTAAGAAAATTGGACTGCTGGGTTGGGAAGCAAGCGAATTTGACTTCTAAAGTGTTATCAGATTTAGCTACTGATTTAGATTCTATACGAAATGCTGTGCTTCAAAATAGAGCTGCAATAGATTTTTTGCTTTTGGCACAAGGTCATGGTTGCGAGGACTTTGATGGTATGTGCTGCTTCAATTTATCTGATCATAGTAAATCAATTCAAAGTCAGTTACAGCAATTACAAACTCATATGCAGAAGTTACAAGTTGATGATGATAAAATTGCTAGGTGGTGGGCCTTGCTAGGTTTTCCTTCAGGTTGTTATCATTCTTTAAACCATTATTGGTAGGAATTGTTTTTATTTTGCTTATATTGCTTATTGGTATGTGTTGTCTTTCGTGTATTAGGCAATTATGCTTAAAGATAATTGATGCTACTTTTCGCAAGGAAGTGTTATTAGCCCAAAGAGAAAAAGGGGGAATTGTTGGGACATGGCTAACAGAGAAGGGGCATGGCTCTACTGATCCGTTATATCAGGAAGATTTGTTCTGAGTTAGCATGAGTAGGCCTCAGTTAGCATGAGTCTGGTGTAGCATAGTGGAAAAGTACTGAGCGGTTACTCTCGGTCAACTGAGCGTTTAGAGAAACAAGTTTAAGGAACTATGTCCAGCAGGGTGAGGAGGTTGCATTCCAGAGAAACCGCAAGAGGGTTGAACTCATTATATATGCTATCCAATCAATAGATGACGAGTAGGCATAATTACTGTATACTATCCAATCAATAGATGATGAGTAGGCATAATTACTGTAAGTCTTATATAAACCAGCTTAATGTATCAATAAATTGAAGTATGCTTTATCACTCATATTGAGTCGGCTGCATTTCTTCCTCCGTCCGCTCGGGTCTGGAACTCTGATGGGATTTCTCTCTGCACTGTTCAATGGTTTTTGTGAGACACAGACACTGTCCAATGGGGATTGAGACACACACACTGTCCAATGGGGATTGTGACACACACACTCTGTCCAATGGGTTTTGTGACACAAACATTATACAGTGGGGTTTGTGACCCAGACGCTGTCAATGGGGACAGTGACACACACACGCTGTCCAATGGTGTTTGTGACACGCATGCTGTCCAATGGTGTTTGTGAAACACACGCTGTCCAAAGGGGTTTGTGACACACAAAATGTCAAGGTGGGTTTGTGACACACACACTGTTCAAAGGGGCTTGTAACACACACGATGTCCAATGGTGTTTGTGACACGCATGCTGTCCAATGGTGTTTGTGACACGGATGCTTTTCAATGGGGTTTCTTACACACACACTGTCCAGGGGGCTTTGTGACACACACACTGTCCAAGGGGGATTGTGACAGACAGGTTTTACAATGGGGTATGTGACACACACACTGTCTAATGGGGTTTGTGATACACACACGCTTTCCAATGGTGTATGTGACACGCATTCTGTCCAATGGGGTTTGTGACACACACACTGTCCAGTGAGGTTTGTGACACACACACAGTCCAGGTAGGTTTGTGACACACACGCTGTCCAATGGGGATTGTGACAAACACAAATTCTGTCCAATGGGGCTGGTGACACACAAACTGTCCAATGGAGTATGTGACACACACGATGTCCAATGGGGATTATGACACACACACTCTGTCCAATGGTGTTTGTGACACGGATGCTGTCCAATGGCGTTTGTTACACACACACTGTACAGGGGGGTTTGTGACACAGACACTGTCCAATGTCGATTGTGACACACACGGTGTCCAACGCGGTTTGTGACACAAAGGATGTCCAGGTGTGTTTGTGACACACACAATGTCCAATGCGGTTTGTGACACACACGCTGACAAGGTGAGTTTGTGACACACACGCTGTCCAATGGGGTTAGTGTCACACACACAGTCCAGGTGGGTTTGTGACACACACTCTGTCCAATGGGGTTTGTGACACAGAGACTCTCCAGGGGTGTTTGCGACCCACACGCTGTCCAATGGGTTTTGTGACACACACACTGTCTAGGTGAGTCTGTGACACACATGCTGTCCAATGTGGTTTGTGACACACACACTGTGCCCAATGGGTATTATGACACACACGCTCTGTCCAATGGGGTTTGTGACACACACACTGTTCAATGGTTTTTGTGACACACACACTCTGTCCAATGGGGATTGTGAGACACACATTGTCCAATGGGGATTGTGACACACACACTCTGTCCAAAGGATTTTGTGACACAAACATTATCCAATGGGGTTTGTGACCCAGACGCACTCCAATGGGGACAGTGACACACACACGCTGTCCAATGGTGTTTGTGACACACACAATGTCCAAAGGAGTTTGTAACACACACGCTGTCCTATGTGGTTTGTGAAACACACGCTGTCCAAAGGGTTTTGTGACACACAAAATGTCAAGGTGGGTTTGTGACACACACACTGTTGAAAGGGGTTTGTAACACACACGATGTCCAATGGTGTTTGTGACACGCATGCTGTCCAATGGTGTTTGTGACACGGATGCTTTTCAATGTGGTTTGTTACACACACTGCCCAGGGGGCTTTGTGACACACACACAGTCTAAGGGGGATTGTGAGAGACACGTTTTCCAATGGGGTATGTGACACACACGCTGTCCAGAGGGGTTTGTGACACACACACTGTCCAATGGGTTTTGTGACACACACACACTGTCCAATGGGGTTTGTGACACACACACTGTCTAGGTGGGTCTGTGACACACATGCTGTCCAATGTGGTTTGTGACACACACACTGTGTCCAATGGGTATTATGACAGACACACTCTGTCCAATGGGGATTGTGACGCACACACTGTCCAATGGGGATTGAGACACACACACGCTGTCCAATGGGTTTTGTGACACAAACATTGTCTAGTGGGGTTTGTGAAACACACGCTGTCCAAAGGGGTTTGTGACACACAAAATGTCAAGGTGGGTTTGTGACACACACACTGTTCAAAGTGGTTTGTAACATACACGATGTCCAATGGTGTTTGTGACACAGATGCTTTTCAATGCGGTTTGTTACACACAAACTGTCCAGGGGGCTTTGTGACACAGACACTGTCCAAGGGGGATTGCGACACACACACTCTGTGTAAGGGGGTTTGTGACACAAACACTGTTCAATGGGTTTTTTGACACACACACACTGTCCAATGGGGATTGTGAACACACACACTGTCCAATGGGGATTGTGACACACACACTGTAGAGGGGGTTTGTGACACAGTCTCTGTCCATTGTGGTTTTGTGACCCAGACGCTGTCCAATGGGGACAGTGACACACACACGCTGTCCAAAGGGTTTTGTGACACAAACACTATCCAATGGGGTTTGTGACCCAGATGCTGTCCAAAGGGGACAGTGACACACATACGCTGTCCAATGTTGTTTGTGACACGCATGCTGTCCAATGGTGTTTGTGACACACACACTGTCCAGAGGGGTTTTGTGACACACACACACTGTTCAACAGGGTTTGTGACACACACACGCTGTCTAATGTGGTTTGTGACACACAAACTGTGTCCAATGGGTATTGCGACACACACACTCTGTCCAATGGTGTTTGTGACACGGATTCTGTCCAATGGGGCTTGTGGCACACACGCTGTCCAACAGGGTTCGGGACACACACACTGTCCAGTGAGGTTTGTGAAACTCACTCTGTCCAATGGGGTTAGTGACACACACACATTCTAATGGGGTTTGTGATACACACACGCTTTCCAATGCTGTATGTGACACGCATTCTGTCCAATGGGGTTTGTGACACATACACTGTCAAGGGGGGGGGTGTGACACACACACTGTCCAATAGGGTTTGTGACACACATACGCAATCCGATGGGGTTTGTGACACACACACTATTCAATGGAGTTTGTGAACACGCATGCTGTCCAATCGTGTTTGTGACACACACACTATCGAGAGGGGTTTTGTGACACACTCACTTTCCAATGGGGTGTCTGACACACACACGCTGTCCAATGTTGTATGTGACACACACGCTGTCAAATGGGTTTTGTGACACACACACACTGTCCAATGGGGATTGTGACACACATACGCTGTCCAATGGGGTTTGTGAAACACACACTGTCCAATGGGGTTTGTGACACACACACAGTCCAGGTGGGTTTGTGACACACACTCTGTCCAATGGGGTTTGTGACACAGAGACTATCCAGGGGTGTTTGCGACCCACACGCTGTCCAGAGGGGTTTGTGACACACACTCTGTCCAATGGGGTTTGTGACACACACACACTGTCCAATGGGGTTTGTGACACACACACTGTCTAGGTGGCTCTGTGACACAAATGCAGTCCAATGTGGTTTGTGACACACACACTGTGTCCAATGGGTATTATGACACACACAGTCTGTCCAATGGGGTTTGTGACACACACACGGTTCAATGGTTTTTGTGACACACACACACTGTCCAAAGGGGATTGTGACACACACACTGTCCAATGGGGATTGTGACACACACACGCTGTCCAATGGGTTTTGTGACACAAACATCGTCCAGTGGGGTTTGTGAAACACACGCTGTCCAAAGGGGTTTGTGACACACAAAATGTCAAGGTGGGTTTGTGACACACACACTGTTCAAAGGGGTTTGTAACATACACGATGTCCAATGATGTTTGTGACACGGATGCTTTTCAATGCGGTTTGTTACACACAAACTGTCCAGGGGGCTTTGTGACACAGACACTGTCCAAGGGGGATTGTGACATACACACTCTGTGTAAGGGGATTTGTGACACAAACACTGTTCAATGGGTTTTCTGACACACACACGCTGTCCAATGGGGATTGTGACACACACACTGTACAGGGGGTTTGTGACACAGTCTCTGTCCATTGTGGTTTTGTGACCCAGACGCTGTCCAATGGGGACAGTGACACACACACGCTGTCCAATGGGTTTTGTGACACAAACACTATCCAATGGGGTTTGTGACCCAGATGCTGTCCAAAGGGGACAGTGACACACATACGCTGTCCAATGTTGTTTGTGACACGCATGCTGTCCAATGGTGTTTGTGACACACACACTGTCCAGAGGGGTTTTGTGACACACACACACTGTTCAACAGGGTTTGTGACACACACACGCTGTCTAATGTGGTTTGTGACACACAAACTGTGTCCAATGGGTATTGCGACACACACACTCTGTCCAATGGTGTTTGTGAACACGGATTCTGTCCAATGGGGCTTGTGGCACACATGCTGTCCAACAGGGTTCGGGACACACACACTGTCCAGTGAGGTTTGTGAAACTCACTCTGTCCAATGGGGTTAGTGACACACACACATTCTAATGGGGTTTGTGATACACGCACGCTTTCCAATGGTGTATGTGACACGCATTCTGTCCAATGGGGTTTGTGACACATACACTGTCAAGGGGGGGGGTGTGACACACACACTGTCCAATAGGGTTTGTGACACACATACGCAATCCGATGGGGTTTGTGACACACACACTATTCAATGGGGTTTGTGTCATACACACGCTATCCAATGGGTTTGTGACACGGATTCTGTCCAATGGGGTTTGTGGCACACACGCTATCCAATGGTGTTTGTGACAGACACTCTGTCCAAAGGGGTTTGTGACACACACGCACTGTCCAACTGGGATTGTGACACACACACGCTGTGCAATGGGGTTTGTGGCACACACACTGTCCAATGGGGTTTGTGACACACACACTGTCCAATGGGGTTTGTGACACACACACGCTGTCCGATGGTGTCTGTGACACGCATGGTTTCCAATGGGTCTTGTGACACAGACACTGTCCAGGGGGCTTTTTGACACACACGCTGTCCAATGGGATTTGTGACACACACGCTCTCCAGTGTGGTTTGTGAAACACACGCTGTCCAAAGGGGCTTGTGACACACACGCTTTCCAATGTTGTTTGTGACACACACGCTGTCAAATGGGGTTTGTGACACACACACTGTCCATGGGGGATTGTGACACACACAAATTCTGTCCAGTGGGGTTGGTGATACACAAACTGTCCAATGGGGTTTGTGACACACACACTGTCCAATGGGGATTGTGACACACACACGGTGTCTAATGGTGTTTCTGACACAGATACTTTTCAATGGGGTTTGTTACAGACAAAATGTCTAGGGGGGTTTGTGACGCAGACACTGTCCAATGGGGATTGTGACACACACACTGTCCAGGGGGGTTTGTGACACACACACTGCCCAATGGGGTTTGTGACACACACACTGTCTAGGGGGGTCTGTGACACACACGCTGTCCAATGGGGTTTGTGACACACAGGCTGTCCAATGGGGTTTGTGACATAGAGACTCTTCAGGGGGGTTTTTGACACACACGCTGTCCAATGGGGATTGTGACACATACGGTGTCCAATGGTGTTTGTGACACGGATGCTTTTCAATGGGATTTGTTACACACACACTGTCCAGGGGGGTTTGTGACACACACACTGTCCAGGGGGTTTTGTGACACACACACTGTCCAAAGGGTTTTGTGACACACACACTGTCTAGGGGGGTCTGTGACACACATGCTGTCCAATGTGGTTCGTGACACACACACTGTGTCCAATGTGTATTGTGACACACACACTCTGTCCAATGGGGTTTGTGACCCACACACGGTTCAATGGTTTTTGTGACACACACACGCTGTCCAATGGGGATTGTGACACACACACTGTGCAATGGGGATTGTGACACACACACGCTGTCCAGTGGGTTTTGTGACACAAACATTATCCAATGGGGTTTGTGAAACACACGCTGTCCAAAGGGGTTTGTGACACACACACTGTTCAAAGGGGTTTGTAACATACATGATGTCCAATGGTGTTTGTCAAACGCATGCTGTGCAATGGTGTTTGTGACACGGATGCTTTTCAATGCGGTTTGTTACACACACACTGTCCAGGGAGCTTTGTGACACAGACACTGTCCAAGGGGGATTGTGACACACACACTCTGTGTAATGGGTTTTGTGACACAAACCCCGTTCAATGGGTTTTGTGACACACACACGCTGTCCAATGGGGATTGTGAACACACACACTGTCCAATGGGGATTGTGACACACACACTGTACAGGGAGTTTGTGACACAGTGTCTGTCCATTGTGGTTTTGTGACCCAGACACTGTCCAATGGGGACAGTGACACACACACGCTGTCCAATGGTGTCTGTGACACGCATGCTGTCCAATGGTGTTTGTGACACACACACTGTCCAGAGGGGTTTTGTGACACACACACGCTCTTCAATGGGGTTTGTGACATACACACTCAATCCAATGGGGTTTGTGACATATACACTTTCCAATGGGGTGTCTGACACACACACGCTGTCCAATGTTGTTTGCGACACACACGCTGTCTAATGGGTTTTGTGACACACACACAGTGTCCAATGGGGATTGTGACGCACACACGCTGTCCAATGGGATTTGTGACACACACACTGTCCAGAGGGGTTTTGTGACACACACACACTGTTCAACAGGGTTTGTGACACACACACGCTGTCTAATGTGGTTTGTGACACACAAACTGTGTCCAATGGGTATTGCGACACACACACTCTGTCCAATGGTGTTTGTGACACGGATTCTGTCCAATGGGGCTTGTGGCACACACGCCGTCCAACAGGGTTCGGGACACACACACTGTCCAGTGAGGTTTGTGAAACTCACTCTGTCCAATGGGGTTAGTGACACACACACATTCTAATGGGGTTTGTGATACACACACGCTTTCCAATGCTGTATGTGACACGCATTCTGTCCAATGGGGTTTGTGACACATACACTGTCAAGGGGGGGGGTGTGACACACACACTGTCCAATAGGGTTTGTGACACACATACGCAATCCGATGGGGTTTGTGACACACACACTATTCAATGGAGTTTGTGAACACGCATGCTGTCCAATCGTGTTTGTGACACACACACTATCGAGAGGGGTTTTGTGACACACACACTTTCCAATGGGGTGTCTGACACACACACGCAGTCCAATGTTGTATGTGACACACACGCTGTCAAATGGGTTTTGTGACACACACACACTGTCCAATGGGGATTGTGACACACACACGCTGTCCAATGGGGTTTGTGAAACACACACTGTCCAATGGGGTTTGTGACACACACACAGTCCAGGTGGGTTTGTGACACACACTCTGTCCAATGGGGTTTGTGACACAGAGACTATCCAGGGGTGTTTGCGACCCACACGCTGTCCAGAGGGGTTTGTGACACACACTCTGTCCAATGGGGTTTGTGAAACACACACACTGTCCAATGGGGTTTGTGACACACACACTGTCTAGGTGGCTCTGTGACACAAATGCAGTCCAATGTGGTTTGTGACACACACACTGTGTCCAATGGGTGTTATGACACACACACTCTGTCCAAGGGGGTTTGTGACACACACACGGTTCAATGGTTTTTGTGACACACACACACTGTCCAATGGGGATTGTGACACACACACTGTCCAATGGGGATTGTGACACACACACGCTGTCCAATGGGTTTTGTGACACAAACATCGTCCAGTGGGGTTTGTGAAACACACGCTGTCCAAAGGGGTTTGTGACACACAAAATGTCAAGGTGGGTTTGTGACACACACACTGTTCAAAGGGGTTTGTAACATACACGATGTCCAATGGTGTTTGTGACACGGATGCTTTTCAATGCGGTTTGTTACACACAAACTGTCCAGGGGGCTTTGTGACACAGACACTGTCCAAGGGGGATTGTGACATACACACTCTGTGTAAGGGGGTTTGTGACACAAACACTGTTCAATGGGTTTTGTGACACACACACTCTGTCTAATGTGGTTTGTGACACACAAACTGTGTCCAATGGGTATTGCGACACACACACTCTGTCCAATGGTGTTTGTGAACACGGATTCTGTCCAATGGGGCTTGTGGCACACATGCTGTCCAACAGGGTTCGGGACACACACACTGTCCAGTGAGGTTTGTGAAACTCACTCTGTCCAATGGGGTTAGTGACACACACACATTCTAATGGGGTTTGTGATACACGCACGCTTTCCAATGGTGTATGTGACACGCATTCTGTCCAATGGGGTTTGTGACACATACACTGTCAAGGGGGGGGGTGTGACACACACACTGTCCAATAGGGTTTGTGACACACATACGCAATCCGATGGGGTTTGTGACACACACACTATTCAATGGGGTTTGTGTCATACACACGCTATCCAATGGGTTTGTGACACGGATTCTGTCCAATGGGGTTTGTGGCACACACGCTATCCAATGGTGTTTGTGACAGACACTCTGTCCAAAGGGGTTTGTGACACACACGCACTGTCCAACTGGGATTGTGACACACACACGCTGTGCAATGGGGTTTGTGGCACACACACTGTCCAATGGGGTTTGTGACACACACACTGTCCAATGGGGTTTGTGACACACACACGCTGTCCGATGGTGTCTGTGACACGCATGGTTTCCAATGGGTCTTGTGACACAGACACTGTCCAGGGGGCTTTTTGACACACACGCTGTCCAATGGGATTTGTGACACACACGCTCTCCAGTGTGGTTTGTGAAACACACGCTGTCCAAAGGGGCTTGTGACACACACGCTTTCCAATGTTGTTTGTGACACACACGCTGTCAAATGGGGTTTGTGACACACACACTGTCCATGGGGGATTGTGACACACACAAATTCTGTCCAGTGGGGTTGGTGATACACAAACTGTCCAATGGGGTTTGTGACACACACACTGTCCAATGGGGATTGTGACACACACACGGTGTCTAATGGTGTTTCTGACACAGATACTTTTCAATGGGGTTTGTTACAGACAAAATGTCTAGGGGGGTTTGTGACGCAGACACTGTCCAATGGGGATTGTGACACACACACTGTCCAGGGGGGTTTGTGACACACACACTGCCCAATGGGGTTTGTGACACACACACTGTCTAGGGGGGTCTGTGACACACACGCTGTCCAATGGGGTTTGTGACACACAGGCTGTCCAATGGGGTTTGTGACATAGAGACTCTTCAGGGGGGTTTTTGACACACACGCTGTCCAATGGGGATTGTGACACATACGGTGTCCAATGGTGTTTGTGACACGGATGCTTTTCAATGGGATTTGTTACACACACACTGTCCAGGGGGGTTTGTGACACACACACTGTCCAGGGGGTTTTGTGACACACACACTGTCCAAAGGGTTTTGTGACACACACACTGTCTAGGGGGGTCTGTGACACACATGCTGTCCAATGTGGTTCGTGACACACACACTGTGTCCAATGTGTATTGTGACACACACACTCTGTCCAATGGGGTTTGTGACCCACACACGGTTCAATGGTTTTTGTGACACACACACGCTGTCCAATGGGGATTGTGACACACACACTGTGCAATGGGGATTGTGACACACACACGCTGTCCAGTGGGTTTTGTGACACAAACATTATCCAATGGGGTTTGTGAAACACACGCTGTCCAAAGGGGTTTGTGACACACACACTGTTCAAAGGGGTTTGTAACATACATGATGTCCAATGGTGTTTGTCAAACGCATGCTGTGCAATGGTGTTTGTGACACGGATGCTTTTCAATGCGGTTTGTTACACACACACTGTCCAGGGAGCTTTGTGACACAGACACTGTCCAAGGGGGATTGTGACACACACACTCTGTGTAATGGGTTTTGTGACACAAACCCCGTTCAATGGGTTTTGTGACACACACACGCTGTCCAATGGGGATTGTGAACACACACACTGTCCAATGGGGATTGTGACACACACACTGTACAGGGAGTTTGTGACACAGTGTCTGTCCATTGTGGTTTTGTGACCCAGACACTGTCCAATGGGGACAGTGACACACACACGCTGTCCAATGGTGTCTGTGACACGCATGCTGTCCAATGGTGTTTGTGACACACACACTGTCCAGAGGGGTTTTGTGACACACACACGCTCTTCAATGGGGTTTGTGACATACACACTCAATCCAATGGGGTTTGTGACATATACACTTTCCAATGGGGTGTCTGACACACACACGCTGTCCAATGTTGTTTGCGACACACACGCTGTCTAATGGGTTTTGTGACGCACACACAGTGTCCAATGGGGATTGTGACGCACACACGCTGTCCAATGGGATTTGTGACACACACACTGTCCAATGGGGTTTGTGACACACACACAGTCCAGGTGAGTTTGTGACACACACTCTGTCCAATGGGGTTTGTGACACAGAGACTCTCCAGGGGTATTTGTGACACACACGCTGTCCAGAGGGGTTTGTGACACACACACTGCCCAATGGGTATTATGACACAAACACTCCGTCCACTTGGTTTTGTGACACACACACTGTTCAATGGGTATTATGACACACACACTCTGTCCAATGGGGTTTGTGACACACACACTGTACAGGGGGTTTGTGACACACCTTCTGTCCATTGTGGTTTTGTGACCCAGACGCTGTTCAATGGGGACAGTGACACACACACGCTGTCCAATGGGTTTTGTGAAATGCATGCTGTCCAACGGTGTTTGTGACAGACACACTGTCCAGAGGGGTTTGTGATACACACGCTGTCCAGTGTGGTTTGTGAAACTCACGCTGTCCAAAGGGGTTTGTGACACATAAACTGTCAAGGTGGGTTTGTGACACACACACTGTTCAAAGGGGTTTGTGAAACAAACGCTGTCCAATGGGGATTGTGAGACACACACTTTCCAATGGGGTGTCTGACACACACACACTGTCCAATGTTGTTTGTGACACACACGCTGTCAAATGTGTTTTGTGACACAAACATCGTCCAGTGGGGTTTGTGACACACAGGCTGTCCAATGGGTTTTGTGACATAGAGATTCTTCGGGGGTGTTTGTGACACACACGCTGTCCAATGGGGATTGTGACACACACACGCTGTCCAATGGGGTTTGTGACACGGCTGCTTTTCAATGGGGTTTGTTACACACACACTCTCCAGTGGGTTTTGTGACACAGACACTGTCCAAAGGGGATTGTGACAGACACATTGTCCAATGGGGTATGTGACACACACACTGTCCTGGGGGGTTTGTGACACACACACTGTCCAATGTGGTTCGTGACACAGAGACTCTCCAGGGGTGTTTGTGACACACACATGCTGTGCAATGGGTTTTGTGACACACACGCTGTCCAATGGGGTTTGTCACACACACTAAGTCCCATGGGGATTGTGAGACACACACAGTGTCCAATGGGGTTTGTGAGACACACTCTGTCCAATGGGGTTTGTGTCACACACACGCTTTCCAAATGGGATTGTGACACACACACGCTGTCCGATGGTGTTTGTGACACAGATTCTGTCCAACGGGGTTCGTGACACACACACTGTCTAGGTGGCTCTGTGACACAAATGCAGTCCAATGTGGTTTGTGACACACACACTGTGTCCAATGGGTATTATGACACACACACTCTGTCCAAGGGGGTTTGTGACACATACACGGTTCAATGGTTTTTGTGACACACACACACTGTCCAATGGGGATTGTGACACACACACTGTCCAATGGGGATTGTGACACACACACGCTGTCCAATGGGTTTTGTGACACAAACATTATCCAGTGGGGTTTGTGAAACACACGCTGTCCAAAGGGGTTTGTGACACACAAAATGTCAAGGTGGGTTTGTGACACACACACTGTTCAAAGGGGTTTGTAACATACACGATGTCCAATGGTGTTTGTGACACAGATGCTTTTCAATGCGGTTTGTTACACACAAACTGTCCAGGGGGCTTTGTGACACAGACACTGTCCAAGGGGGATTGTGACATACACACTCTGTGTAAGGGGATTTGTGACACAAACACTGTTCAATGGGTTTTGTGACACACACACGCTGTCCAATGGGGATTGTGAACACACACACTGTCCAATGGGGATTGTGACACACACACTGTACAGGGGGTTTGTGACACAGTCTCTGTCCATTGTGGTTTTGTGACCCAGACGCTGTCCAATGGGGACAGTGACACACACACGCTGTCCAATGGGTTTTGTGACACAAACACTATCCAATGGGGTTTGTGACCCAGATGCTGTCCAAAGGGGACAGTGACACACATACGCTGTCCAATGTTGTTTGTGACACGCATGCTGTCCAATGGCGTTTGTGACACACACACTGTCCAGAGGGGTTTTGTGACACACACACACTGTTCAACAGGGTTTGTGACACACACACGCTGTCTAATGTGGTTTGTGACACACAAACTGTGTCCAATGGGTTTTGCGACACACACACTCTGTCCAATGGTGTTTGTGACACGGATTCTGTCCAATGGGGCTTGTGGCACACACGCTGTCCAACAGGGTTCGGGACACACACACTGTCCAGTGAGGTTTGTGAAACTCACTCTGTCCAATGGGGTTAGTGACACACACACATTCTAATGGGGTTTGTGATACACACACGCTTTCCAATGCTGTATGTGACACGCATTCTGTCCAATGGGGTTTGTGTCACACACACGCTTTCCAAATGGGATTGTGACACACACATGCTGTCCGATGGTGTTTGTGACACAGATTCTGTCCAACGGGGTTCGTGACACACACACTGTCTAGGTGGCTCTGTGACACAAATGCAGTCCAATGTGATTTGTGACACACACACTGTGTCCAATGGGTATTATGACACACACACTCTGTCCAAGGGGGTTTGTGACACATACACGGTTCAATGGTTTTTGTGACACACACACACTGTCCAATGGGGACTGTGACACACACACTGTCCAATGGGGATTGTGACACACACACGCTGTCCAATGGGTTTTGTGACACAAACATCGTCCAGTGGGGTTTGTGAAACACACGCTGTCCAAAGGGGTTTGTGACACACAAAATGTCAAGGTGGGTTTGTGACACACACACTGTTCAAAGGGGTTTGTAACATACACGATGTCCAATGGTGTTTGTGACACGGATGCTTTTCAATGCGGTTTGTTACACACAAACTGTCCAGGGGGCTTTGTGACACAGACACTGTCCAAGGGGGATTGTGACATACACACTCTGTGTAAGGGGATTTGTGACACAAACACTGTTCAATGGGTTTTGTGACACACACACGCTGTCCAATGGGGATTGTGAACACACACACTGTCCAATGGGGATTGTGACACACACACTGTACAGGGGGTTTGTGACACAGTCTCTGTCCATTGTGGTTTTGTGACCCAGACGCTGTCCAATGGGGACAGTGACACACGCACGCTGTCCAATGGGTTTTGTGACACAAACACTATCCAATGGGGTTTGTGACCCAGATGCTGTCCAAAGGGGACAGTGACACACATACGCTGTCCAATGTTGTTTGTGACACGCATGCTGTCCAATGGTGTTTGTGACACACACACTGTCCAGAGGGGTTTTGTGACACACACACACTGTTCAACAGGGTTTGTGACACACACACGCTGTCTAATGTGGTTTGTGACACACAAACTGTGTCCAATGGGTATTGCGACGCACACACTCTGTCCAATGGTGTTTGTGACACGGATTCTGTCCAATGGGGCTTGTGGCACACACGCTGTCCAACAGGGTTCGGGACACACACACTGTCCAGTGAGGTTTGTGAAACTCACTCTGTCCAATGGGGTTAGTGACACACACACATTCTAATGGGGTTTGTGATACACACACGCTTTCCAATGCTGTATGTGACACGCATTCTGTCCAATGGGGTTTGTGACACACACACTGTCCAGAGGGGTTTTGTGACACACACACGTAATCCGATGGGGTTTGTGACACACACACTATTCAATGGGGTTTTTGACATACACACGCTATCCAATGGGTTTGTGACACGGATTCTGTCCAATGGGGTTTGTGGCACACATGCTGTCCAATGGTGTTTGTGACAGACACTCTGTCCAAAGGGGTTTGTGACACACACGCACTGTCCAACTGGGATTGTGACACACACACGCTGTGCAATGGGGTTTGTGGCACACACACTGTCCAATGGGGTTTGTGACACACACACTGTCCAATGGGGTTTGTGACACACACACGCTGTCCGATGGTGTCTGTGACACGCATGGTTTCCAATGGGTCTTGTGACACAGACACTGTCCAGGGGGCTTTTTGACACACACGCTGTCCAATGGGATTTGTGACACACACGCTCTCCAGTGTGGTTTGTGAAACACACGCTGTCCAAAGGGGCTTGTGACACACACGCTTTCCAATGTTCTTTGTGACACACACGCTGTCAAATGGGGTTTGTGACACACACACTGTCCATGGGGGATTGTGACACACACAAACTCTGTCCAGTGGGGTTGGTGATACACAAACTGTCCAATGGGGTTTGTGACACACACACTGTCCAATGGGGATTGTGACACACACACGGTGTCTAATGGTGTTTCTGACACAGATACTTTTCAATGGGGTTTGTTACAGACAAAATGTCTAGGGGGGTTTGTGACGCAGACACTGTCCAATGGGGATTGTGACACACACACTGTCCAGGGGGGTTTGTGACACACACACTGCCCAATGGGGTTTGTGACACACAGGCTGTCCAATGGGGTTTGTGACATAGAGACTCTTCAGGGGGGTTTTTGACACACACGCTGTCCAATGGGGATTGTGACACATACGGTGTCCAATGGTGTTTGTGACACGGATGCTTTTCAATGGGATTTGTTACACACACACTGTCCAGGGGGGTTTGTGACACACACACTGTCCAGGGGGTTTTGTGACACACACACTGTCCAAAGGGGTTTGTGACACACACACTGTCTAGGGGGGTCTGTGACACACATGCTGTCCAATGCGGTTCGTGACACACACACTGTGTCCAATGTGTATTGTGACACACACACTCTGTCCAATGGGGTGTGTGACCCACACACGGTTCAATGGTTTTTGTGACACACACACGCTGTCCAATGGGGATTGTGACACACACACTGTGCAATGGGGATTGTGACACACACACGCTGTCCAGTGGGTTTTGTGACACAAACATTATCCAATGGGGTTTGTGAAACACACGCTGTCCAAAGGGGTTTGTGACACACACACTGTTCAAAGGGGTTTGTAACATACATGATGTCCAATGGTGTTTGTCAAACGCATGCTGTGCAATGGTGTTTGTGACACGGATGCTTTTCAATGCGGTTTGTTACACACACACTGTCCAGGGAGCTTTGTGACACAGACACTGTCCAAGGGGGATTGTGACACACACACTCTGTGTAATGGGTTTTGTGACACAAACCCTGTTCAATGGGTTTTGTGACACACACACGCTGTCCAATGGGGATTGTGAACACACACACTGTCCAATGGGGATTGTGACACACACACTGTACAGGGAGTTTGTGACACAGTGTCTGTCCATTGTGGTTTTGTGACCCAGACACTGTCCAATGGGGACAGTGACACACACACGCTTTCCAATGGTGTCTGTGACACGCATGCTGTCCAATGGTGTTTGTGACACACACACTGTCCAGAGGGGTTTTGTGACACACACACGCTCTTCAATGGGGTTTGTGACATGCACACGCAATCCAATGGGGTTTGTGACATATACACTTTCCAATGGGGTGTCTGACACACACACGCTGTCCAATGTTGTTTGCGACACACACGCTGTCTAATGGGTTTTTTGACACACACACAGTGTCCAATGGGGATTGTGACGCACGCACGCTGTCCAATGGGATTTGTGACACACACACTGTCCAATGGGGTTTGTGACACACACACAGTCCAGGTGAGTTTGTGACACACACTCTGTCCAACGGGGTTTGTGACACAGAGACTCTCCAGGGGTATTTGTGACACACACGCTGTCCAGAGGGGTTTGTGACACACACACTGCCCAATGGGTATTATGACACACACACTCCGTCCACTTGGGTTTGTGACACACACACTGTTCAATGGGTATTATGACACACACACTCTGTCCGATGGGGTTTGTGACACACACACTGTACAGGGGGTTTGTGACACACCTTCTGTCCATTGTGGTTTTGTGACCCAGACGCTGTTCAATGGGGACAGTGACACACACACGCTGTCCAATGAGTTTTGTGAAATGCATGCTGTCCAACGGTGTTTGTGACAGACACACTGTCCAGAGGGGTTTGTGAAACACACGCTGTCCAATGGGGATTGCGAGACACACACTTTCCAATGGGGTGTCTGACACACACACACTGTCCAATGTTGTTTGTGACAGACACGCTGTCAACTGTGTTTTGTGACACAAACATCGTCCAGTGGGGTTTGTGACACACAGGCTGTCCAATGGGTTTTGCGACATAGAGATTCTTCGGGGGTGTTTGTGACACACACGCTGTCCAATGGGGATTGTGACACACACACGCTGTCCAATGGGGTTTGTGACACGGCTGCTTTTCAATGGGGTTTGTTACACACACACTCTCCAGGGGGTTTTGTGACACAGACACTGTCCAAAGGGGATTGTGACAGACACGTTGTCCAATGGGGTATGTGACACACACACTGTCCTGGGGGGTTTGTGACACACACACTGTCCAATGTGGTTCGTGACACAGAGACTCTCCAGGGGTGTTTGTGACACACACACGCTGTGCAATGGGTTTTGTGACACACACGCTGTCCAATGGGGTTTGTCACACACACTAAGTCCCATGGGGATTGTGAGACACACACAGTGTCCAATGGGGTTTGTGAGACACACTCTGTCCAATGGGGTTTGTGTCACACACACGCTTTCCAAATGGGATTGTGACACACACACGCTGTCCGATGGTGTTTGTGACACGGATTCTGTCCAACGGGGTTCGTGACACACACACTGTCCAGTGAGGTTTGTGACACACACGCTTTCCAATGGGGTTAGTGACACACACACTTTCCAATGGGTTTTGTGACACACGCACAATATCCAATGGGGTTTGTGACACACACACTTTCCAGTGGGGTTTGTGATACACACTCTGTCCATTGGGTTTTGTGACATGCACACTGTCTAATGGGGTTTGTGACACACACACTTTCCAATGGGGTTTCTGACACACACACGCTGTCCGATGGTGTTTGTGACACGGATTCTGTGACACGGAGCATGACCACTTTGCAGAGCTCCACTGGGCCCTTTTTTCTCGGTTCCTACCTGCTCAAGCACCAGGAAGATGGCCTCTCCTGCCCTGCAGCTGGGGGGAGGAAGGCTTTTTTTCCCCCCATGTGGGACACCAAGCGTCTCTGGGGGTGTTTTGCCTTCCTCTGCAGCATTGAGCATGGCCCGTTTGCCATGGCTTCTTTGGGCCATTTGGGCTGGGTGCCTGCTGCTCCACGAGGTGGCCCTAAACTTAGCTAGAACAGCCTACCTAAACCAGCATAGAACAACTCACCTAAAGCAACCTTCAACAACTGGAAACAACCAACCTTGAAGAAGCTAAAGCAATCTACCTTCCAAATCTTCAAAGAACCGGACCTGAACAACCAAACAAGAACCTGAAACAACCTATACCATATGACCTGAAACAAGGTAAATCAAGGTGAAGCAAGCAACCTAAAGCAAAACCAAACTAGCAGCCTTCCATGATGTGAAAGAAGCAAGCTTAAACAACATGAAAGCTCTGCCAAACAGACAGCCTCCAAAGACACAAGCAGCCTGATAGAGCATAACACCTGTGAAAGAACACACCACAAAAAACCCAAGCAACCTAAAGCAAGTAAAGGAGTGGAAAGGTAAGGAGAGGGGAGGGGAGGGGAGGGGAGGGGAGGGGAGGGGAGGGGAGGGGAGGGGAGGGGAGGGGAGAGGAGAAGAGAGGAGGGGAGGGGAGGGGACGGGAAGGGGAGGGGAGAGGAGTGGAGGGGAGGGGAAGGAAGGAGAGGGAAGGGAAGGGAAGGGAAGGGAAGGGAAGGGAAGGGGAGGGGAGGGGAGGGGAGGGGAGGGGAGGGGAGGGGAGGGGAGGGGAGGGGAGGGAAGGGAAGGGAAGGGAAGGGAAGGGAAGGGAAGGGAAGGGAAGGGAAGGGAAGGGAAGGGAAGGGAAGGGAAGGGAAGGGAAGGGAAGGGAAGGGAAGGGAAGGGAAGGGAAGGGAAGGGAAGGGAAGGGAAGGGAAGGGAAGGGAAGGGAAGGGAAGGGAAGGGAAGGGAAGGGAAGGGAAGGGAAGGGAAGGGAAGGGAGGGGAAGGGAAGGGAGGGGAAGGGAAGGGAAGGGAAGGGAAGGGAAGGGAAGGGAAGGGAAGGGAAGGGAAGGGAAGGGAAGGGAAGGGAAGGGAAGGGAAGGGAAGGGAAGGGAAGGGAAGGGAAGGGAAGGGAAGGGAAGGGAAGGGAAGGGAAGGGAAGGGAAGGGAAGGGAAGGGAAGGGAAGGGAAGAAGGAGAGTGAGAGAAGAGGAATGAAGAGAAGAAAGAAGAGACATGCGCCCAGATGAGGGATTAGTGAGAGAGGATGGGACAGAGAACAGGATAAGAAGGAAATAAGGCAAGGCAAGGACAGGCATGGACAGACAAGGACAGGCAAGGCTAGGCTGCAGGACATTTTTTGTTGCTTTATAGTTTCTAGCACATTCGTCTTCAGACGAGGAGGAAAGCCATAAGACCTTATGGATTAGGCCTAAGCAAAAACTCCAGCTACTTGAGACACTTAGACTAAGCCTAAAATATGAAGATCTCTCCATGAGGATGGTTTTTATACTGTACTTCCACAATCTGTGGCAGTACAAAAAAATAAGCTGCAGATCTCATTAGGCTGAATCAGGGTGGTTTGGTGCAGGGATCATGCATATCATGGGAATATTTCACCATTTCTGCTCTGGTTTAAAGTGTATTACTTCAAAACACCCATCTGATGACATCCTTTCAAGAGCAAAGGGAGCAATTTGCAGAATTCCACTTTTTGCGGAATTGAGAAATTGCTGAGCTGACACCAAGTCCTGCAGTGTCCCTGTCACCTGCAGAGTCACCGCAGCCTCGCCACGGTAGCAGGCATTGTGACAAAGGCTCTATGTCAGCTGGGTGTGGCACACGAGCACCCCCTAGGGGAGAGGGAGCCTGTCAGCCCCAGGCCTCTCACTGCCTGCTGTCCCTACTGTGACCAGCCAGGCCTCTGAAAACTGGTCAAACCATGCCCAGACTTGGGGCCGAAATGGCCCAAAGTCTCCAACAGACAAGTTGGGAAGAAAGATATGGGACAGATGGAGAAAGCAAAAGGAGCAGGAGAAAGGGAAGGAAGAATAAACAGTAGTGTTGGGCTGCAGGAGTGAGATGGAGGAATTGAAAGAAAAGAGGCAGGAAGCAGGAGAGTGAGAGAAAAGGGAAGAAAGAAGAGACATGCAGCCAGACGAGGGGTTAGTGAGAGAGGATGGGACAGAGAACAGGATGAGAAGGAAATAAGGCAAGGCAAGGACAGGCATGGACAGACAAGGACAGGCAAGGCTATGCTGCAGGACATTTTTTTTGCTTTATAGTTTCTAGCACATTCGTCTTCAGACGAGGAGGAAAGCCATAAGACCTTATGGATTAGGCCCAAGCAAAAGCCCCAGCTACTTGAGACACTTAGACTAAGCCTAAAATATGAAGATCTCTCCATAAGGATAGTTATTATACTGTACTTCCACAATCTGCTTGGCAGTACAAAAAAATAAGCTGCAAATCTATTTAGGCTGAGTCATGATGCTTTGGTGCAGGGATCATGCATATCATGGGAGTATTTCACTATTTCTGCTCTGGTTTTCGGTGTATTACACCAAAACACCCACCTGATGACATCATTTCAGGAGCAACGGCAGCAATTTGTAGAATTCAGTTTTTTTGGGGAACTGAGAAATTGCTGAGCTGACACCAAGTACGGCAGGGTCAATGCCACCTGCAGAGTCACTGCATGCTCGCCACGGTGGTGGGCATTGTGAGAAAGGTTCTATGTCAGCTGGGTGTGGCAGATGAGCACCCCAAGGGAGGGGTAGCTTGTCAGCCCCGGGCCTCTCACTGACTGCTGTCCCTGCTGTCACCAGCCAGGCCTCTGAAAACTGGTCAAACCATGCCCAGACTTGGGGCCAAAGTGGCCCAAAGTCTCCAACAGACAAGTCGGGAAGAAAGATATTGGACAGAGGGAGAAAGCGAAGGGAGCAGGAGAAAGGGAAGGAAGAATAAACAGTAGTGTTGGGCTGCAGGAGTGAGAGGGAGGAATTGAAAGAAAAGAGGCAGGAAGCAGGAGAGTGAGAGAAAAGGCAAGAAGAGAGGAAAGAAGAGACATGCAGGCAGACGAGGGGTTAGTGAGAAAGGATGGGACAGAGAAAACATTGAGAAGGAAATAAAGCAAGGCAAGGACTGGCAAGGCAAGGCAATGCAAGGGTAGATTGCAGGAAATTTTTTTGCTTTATAGTTTCTAGCACATTCGTCTTCAGATGAGGAGGAAAGCCATAAGACCGTATCGATGAAGGCAAGCAAAAACTCCAGCTACTTGAGACACTTAGACTAAGCTTAAAATACAAAAATATCTCCACAATAATATTTTTTATACTGTACTTCCACAGTCTGCTGGCAGTACAAAAAAATAAGCTGCAGATCTCCTTAGGCTGAGTCATGGTGCTTTGGTGCAGGGATCACGCATATCATGGGAATATTTCACAATTTTTGCTCTAGTTTTCAGTGTTTTACACCAAAACACCCACCTGATGACATCCTTTCAGGAGCAAAGGGTGCAATTTGCAGAATTCAGCTTTTCTGGGGAACTGAGAAATTGCTGAGCTGACACCAAGTACGGCAGTGTCCCTGCCACCTGCAGAGTCACCGCATCCTCACCACGGTAGCGGACATTGTGACAACGGTTCTATGTCAGCTGGGTGTGGCAGCTGAGCGCCCCCTAGGGGAGGGGGAGCCTGTCAGCCCCGGGCCTGTCACTGCCTGCTGTCCCTACTGTCACCAGCCAGGCCTCTGAACACTGGTCAAACCATGCCCAGACTTGGGGCCAAAGTGGCCCAAAGTCTCCAACAGACAAGTCGGGAAGAAAGATATGGGACAGAGGGAGAAAGCGAAGGGAGCAGGAGAAATGGAATGAAGAATAAACAGTAGTGTTGGGCTGCAGGATTGAGATGGAGGAATTGAAAGAAAAGAGGCAGGAAGAAGGAGAGTGAAGAAAGGGAAAGAAGAGACATGCAGCCAGACGAGGGGTTAGTGAGAGAGGATGGGACAGAGAACAGGATGAGAAGGAAATAAGGCAAGGGAGAAAGCAAAGGGAGCAGGAGAAAGGGAAGGAAGAATAAAAAGTAGTGTTGGGCTGGAGGACTAAGATGGAGGAATTGAAAGAAAAGAGGCAGGAAGCAGGAGAGTGAGAGAAAAGGCAAGAAGAGAGGAAAGAAGAGACATGCAGCCAGACGAGGGGTTAGTGAGAGAGGATGGGACAGAGAACAGGATGAGAAGGAAATAAGGCAAGGCAAGGACAGGCAAGGCAAGGCTAGGATGCAGAAAATTTTTTGCTCTACAGTTTCTAGCACATTCGTCTTCAGACGAGATGGAAAGCCATAAGACCTTATGGATTAGGCCCAAGCAAAAACCCCAGCTACTTGAGACACTTAGACTAAGCCTAAAATACTAAGATCTCTCCATAAGGATGGTTTCAGTCTTACAAGGATGGTTTCAGTCTTACGTGACTTTATACAACCTTGGGTAAAACAAAAGAAAGACTGTCTAGTGAAGAAAAGAATCAGCAAGTCAGCTATAATATAGATACATTTTGTATAATATTAGAGCTTATGTAAGAATTGTATAATCCAATCATCTATTAGTTTGCGGCGCGTGAACAGCAGCTATTGACTAATTACAAGTAGCCTTCTGATGCATGGACAGCGCGTGGACAGGTCAAAAAGATATTTAAGGAGAGTTATAACAAGTAATAAACGGCTTCACTTGAATTCATATTGGATTGTGTGGGGTCCATGATTCGTCGCCCTCTCAAGTGGTGACCCGCGACCTGATCCGAAAGGAGAATTTACGGTGAAGGGGAGCGAGCCCTGGCTGGAGTCGGCGTGGCTGGACCGTGACCGGGATGCAGTCTGCGGGCTGCGTACCTCCTGAATGATCGCTGCAGAAGCGACGGAGTAGGAATAGAGGATCCGATATCATTGCGCAATGGACACCCAAAGAGGTGAGCAGCCGGGGGCGAGAGGAGATGGGGCAGAATATATCAAAAGAAGAAGAAGCAATACTGCGTCTTCTCTCGCATATCCTCTCTAGGAGATGGGTGAAGTATGAGGAGAATAACCTCAGAAGACTCTTAATTTGGTGTAGGGACAATGGATTTCCTGCTGATCCGTCAGGAGCTTTTCAGATAGAGACTTGGGAAAAAGCGGGAACTCTTTTGTGGGAGGCAGTTAGTCGTGGAGAAAAAGATATTCTTGGCCTTGTAACTGCCTGGCAACTGATAATTACTACACTGAAACAGTCAAAAGCTGAAAAGACTGTTACACAAGGCGCATTTGCTGCATTAAGTCCTATAAAAGAAGAAAAGACTGTTATGAGCCTTAATGACTCAAAACAGGCATTTCCAGCTCAAATGCCGATTAAGTTGCAAGTTTTTGCTCGTGATCCAACACAGTATTCACTCCCAGAGGAAGTGCTGGCAGAGGAACCGTCTGCACCTCCCCTGGAAGAAGAATCATCGAAAAAACAGAGTCAACATATTGAGGACATGGAAATTGATAAAAATACACCGACCGACTCGACGAAGAAGAAACTGTTTTATCCTCCTTTGCCGCCCTCTACATCGCCTACTCCTGAACCTCTGATTCATTCTGGGTTTCCTGATAAGCCTAAATGGGCCCAAGAGCTTATTTGGAAACTGGAAAGTTTGGAGAAACAACAACAGATTCAACAAGCCTATTTAGACGATCAACTGAACAGAGAAGACGTGATAATACATAGACTAAAACAGAAAATTTCTGATAAGCATTCTGGGGGGGCGGTGGGAGGTACGGGAATTGCGGGAGCTGCGAAGGGTGCTGTGGGTGGTAATCCTACCATGAGGTGGCAGGGTGTTATAAAAAATGCATTGCTTGAAGGGGAAGTTTTACCGTCCGCGTATCCAGTGATATTGGGGGGTACAGGGAATGATGGAAAACAGAAACCTAACTATTGGGCTTCTTTTCCTTGGGAAATAATTAAGGAGGCTAGGAAATCGGTAAAAGAACACGAGTTACAGTCACCTTATACTCAAGCATTTATTGACAATATTTTTACTACTAATCTTATGACTCCTTCAGATTCACGTACGTTGATGCAAATGATACTAACACCAATTCAGCAGTTACTGTGGTGAACGCGTTGGTATGATTTGGTACAGCAAGCAGTACTACAAAATCTAGAAAGGGGGGATGGAGATCCATTACGAGTAGCGACAGTAGATATGCTCTTAGGTCAGGGAGAATTTGCTGATGTACAAAGACAAGCTAGATTGCTTGCACCAATATTACATCAGTCAATGAACTTAGCCAGAGAAGCATTAAAAACACTGCCTGAAGATGGAAAAGTTATACCTCCATATACTACTGTTAAACAGGGTCAAAATGAGTCCTACATGGCATTTTTAGAGCGTTTACGTGAAGTACTGGAAAGGTCGCAGTTAACTGATCCAGTTCGTGAATCATTGCTTATGACTTTAGCAGTGGACAATGCTAATCCTGCTTGTAAGCGTATTTTACAGGCGATGCCAAAGAATTCAACTTTAGTTGATATGCTAGAGGCATGTTCAAGGGTGGGTACACCAGAAGAGCATGCTGGTTATATGGCTAGTGCTTTTGCAGCAGCCATAAAGCCATTAATTCAAAAAGGTAGACAGGAATCAGGACTTTTGTGTTATAATTGTGGAAAATCAGGTCACATAAAGTGCAGTGTAAAGCAAAGCCAAGACAACTGACAAAGGAATCAAACACTGGTGTCTGTACTCGCTGTCAAAAGTTTGGACACAGGGCTGTGGATTGCAGATCAAGATTTACTAAGGATGGTAGACCTTTAAACGGGTCACTGAGCGCGGGGAGGGGCAGCGCGATGACACAAAACAGCAACCCTCACAGGCAGGCTGTTTGGACAGCATCGCCGCCGCCACCGCAGGGAGTGCAGGAGTGGATATCTCAACGGCAGTAGAGACAACTCTGGTGGATTCAAAGGTTTGCTGCATTCCTACTGAAATGCATGGACCTTTGGGTCGAGGGTTAAGTGCGCTACTGCTGGGGAGATCTTCTACATCCAGAAAAGGAGTTTTTGTTTTACCGGGAATAATAGATGCTGATTTTACTGGAGTGATTTCTATTATGGTATAGACACTTTTTCCTGCAGTTCATATTCCAAAAGGGTCAAAAATAGTCAGTTATATGTTGCTTGGGCATTGGCACCTCTACGTGACTGTCCTGGTTTTGTTAAGAACAAGTTTCTCTTTTAGTGAATTTTGCCTGTCAGCTAAAGCCTTCATATTAACTGCATTTTCCTGGAGAACCAGACACATGTTTTGGTAAACCTAGCAATGGAATGCAAACTTATTGATAAGCACGGATGGACATCTCGTGAGAGGGGCGACGAGAAGCAAGTGAGCAAGAAACTGACCAACTGTGTATAACATTCCATTCACGTGAATACTTCATATAAAGTGGGAGATCACGAGGATCTCGTCCCTTTTCGCTTTTGCCCTTTTCCCTTCTGCTTATGGCCGACATTAGAAAAGGACCTTACTAGTCGTCCCTGCAAACTGAGGCCTAGTGAGAGACTGAATCCAGCTCCGATTGGCTGCAGAGTCTAATCCAGGACTTTGGTTGCCGACTCTGCAGTTGCTGAGACTTTCAAGATTGGTTTTGTATATTTTGTATTATTTTCTCTATTCTTATTAGTAGCATTAGTAAAACATCTTTAATTTTTTCCAACTCTCTTCACTCTGTGCTTCTTTTCCTTCCAATCGCTTCTCCTTAGTGAAAAAAGGGGAGAGGGAGGGGGAAGTGTGGGGGGGAGAGGGGGTTAACAATACATCTGCCAGGGTTTTATTGTCACCCCGCAATCTTAACCCTTTACAATACTGTACTTCCACAATCTGCTGGCAGTACTAAAATAAAGCTGCAGATCTCCTTAGGCTGATTCATGATGCTTTAGTGCAGGGATCATGCATATCATGGGAATATTTCACCATTTCTCCTCTGGTTTCCAGTGTATTACACCAAGACACTCACCTGTTGGCAGAATTTCAAGAGCAAAGCCAGCAATTTGCAGAATTCCGCTTTTTGCGGAATTAAGAAATTGCTGAGCTGACACCAAGTCCTGCAGTGTCCCTGTCACCTGCAGAGTCACTGCATCCTCGCCACGGTAGCAGGCATTGTGACAAGGCCGTCGCTGTGGAGCTGGGCCCTGCGCTGGGCAGGCTATGTCTGTGCTGGTCCCTCCTCCATGCTCTGCAGACATTGGAGAAACCATGTTCTCTTTTCATCCTTTGCAATTGGGACGAGAGGGCTGTGCTGGGCTGTCCCTCATCCTCTCCTGCCAAATGAGCCTCAATGGCTTCAGGTCCTGCAGGTGCTGGTGCTGCCACTGGAACATCCATGCATTGGGCCAGGTCCTGTTGTTCCACCGGTTGCTGGCCAGGTCCCTGCATCTCAGCCTCAGCCCTGCGCACAGCCTCACTGATGATGTACTGCACAATGTCTGCCAGGTCCACATTGTCCTCTGTGGGGCTGTGCTGTGCAGGTGCTGGGTGCTTTGCCTCTGCTGCCGCCTCCATGTCTGTGCAGCTGGGCAAGCTAGACCCCTCCTGGGGACCTGCAGGGGCATCCTGGAGGTGCTCCTGGACTGAGGGGTTGATCCAGATGCTGTGGATGGTGTCTCCGCCTTGGCACCCCTCTTTGCCATTCTCATCTTGCAAGTCCACGCGCTGGGCCAGGTCCTGCTGTTCCTCCGGTTCCTGGCCAGCTGCCACGATCTCAGCCACAGCCCTCCACATGGCCTCACTGACGATGCGCTGGGCTGTGTCCCACAGAGCCGCGTCATCGGCTGTGGGGCCCTGTGGGGCAGGTGCTGGGCACACTGCCTCTGCTGCTGCCTCGGTGTTGGTGCTGCGAGGCCAGCCAGACCCCTCCTGGGGACCTTTATGGTGGTCCTGCAAGCGCTTCTGGACCGAGGGGGTGACCCAGGTGCTCTGGAGGGTGTGCTGGCCCAGGCTGTGGCTGATTTGCGGGCAGGAGGAGGAGCAGGACACATGGGATGGAGGCGGCAGCCCCGGCACCGCAGCAGCTGCTTGCGGCCCCATCCAACCACCGGCCTCCCCCTCCTGCCCTGTCCCGTCCCTCCCCTGTGGCCTATGGAGCAAGGGTGGCAGCCCGAAGGGCTGGGAGTGGGCGTTTGCCTCCTCGTCAATGGGCATCTTGGGTCTTGTCTACCACAGAGCTGCGGTGAGCACTCAGGGGAGATGCTGCGTCCTGAGAAGCTGCTGCCTACTGAGAAGCTGCTCTCCTGGGAGTGAGCACCCCAGGGCTCTCGCTCCTTAAATACCCCCACGGTCAGGGCGGGGACCCCCGTGTCACAATGGCCTCTGGCTATGACGACCCCATGTCACAATGGCCTCTGGTTATGACGTCACAGAGCCCGGGCGGTCGTCACGGAGACACCCACCCCCGGGCCCGGCTGGGACTGGCTGTGTGTGGCGTGGGGCAGCCCCTGCTTGAAGGAGGAGGGAGCAGAGAATGGCGAGGGAAGCTGACCCCAGCACACAGGACCCTGTCCCCCAGAGCTTTGCTCAGATGCTGCTGCCTGCTCCACTACACCTGCAAGAATCTGCATTCAGAGCTTGTTTGCAGGACAAACCAAGAGCCACTCTACAGCCTCACCACACTGATTCTTTGTTTTTGTCGTGGTTTGATCGTGGGGAGACAATCAAAACCATGGGAGAAGGTTTCCCCTCACCCTTTTTCCCCCTTCCCCCTTCAGGCCACAGTAGTCTACAGTTAATCTCCACTCATCGCTAGACTTACACACTGGCCAAATTGGGCTATTGAAAGGTGAGCGAGTCTTCCTGATCGCACCCTGGCTTTCCAGTTGACGAATCAGTTTCCGAATAGGAATCCAAGAGTCCCGATTGGTGCGATACTGTCGACGATGCACCGTTGTGGTAGCAACTGGCACCTGCTGATCGTCAACCATCAGCAGTCCTATAACAGAAGGGCCATCTGAAAGACCAGGAAAATCAGACAGCTGTTCAATTCTCTCGGTGTCCACAGCTGCTATCCCAAATGCCTACCTATACCCTTCTGGGTCCTTAAAATACCCTCTCTTAAGGTAGTCTATGCCAAGGATGCACAGAGCATCTGGGCCAGTCACAATGGGATGCTTTTGCCAATTTTTTCCAGTTAGGCTCATTTCAGCCTCTACAACAGTCAGCTCTTGGGATTCCCCAAGTCACTCCAAAAATACTGATGAGTTGTGTCCCCTTACAGTCTGAAGGAATTATTGTGCACTGAGCAGCAGTGTCCACCAAAGCCTTGTACTCCTGAGGGCGTGTTGTACCAGCCCTTCTTATCTGTACCGTCCAGTAAACTCTGTTATCCCTTTCCTCCGCTTGGCTGGAGGCAGGGCACCTCTAATCTCGGTTTTCCACGGTCACTTGGTGTGAATTAGAGGTTTCTTCACGAGCACCAGAATCTCTTTTGTAAACCGGGGCAGGCCTTTTCCTAGAAGCCTGCCCTGTTAACTCATGCACTTGTTCTTGAAGTTCCCCAGCAGGTTTATTGTGCCACTTACTCATATCTTCTCCCTGCTCACGTAGGAAGGACCACAGTAAACCTCTGATGGTGGCCTGCCTGTGTTCTCTCTCTCTGGAGATCGGGGATGCCTTCTCTCTCTCTCTGGGGACTGGAAACGCTTTCTCTCTCTCTCTGGATATTGGAAATGCTTTCTCCTAATAGCTGAAGCATTGGTTCCTACAAATCGAGAGTCATGTGTGTGTTCCCTGAGTGCTTTAATTTCTCTCAACAGCTTTTCAAAACAGTCAACAGTTGTTTCACTCAGTTTCTCCACCCTAGAGACATAAGCCCCTAGGGGATCAGAAAGGTTTTCCTCAAATTCCCGGAGCCGCTCAGTCACGTCATTAACACTTTGTCTACCACCAGTTGACACGAACGTTCCTGCCAATATCTTAGCATATGGAGCTGGTGCACTCCGTGAGAATCTGTGCCACATAGACCGTGTACACTCAACTCTGTCTGGATTCACCCCCTCCTGGCTATCTGGCCCAAAATAGATAATCCCTCGCACAGCTAGCTCTCTCAGGAACTGGATACCTCGCTCCATAGCATTCCATTTCCTTGATGTGCATTGACAGTCATCCTTGTTACGAAATATTGTTTTCATGGCTGTCAAGAGTCGGGTCCAGAGGGCCGTGGGGTTGGGCCCACTGGCAATTGCCCTATCAAGGGTGGAATCCCTTGACAGGGATCCCAACTGTTTGGCTTCTCCGCCCTCCAGTTCTCTGTGTCAGCCCCGTCATCCCAGCATCGGAGCATCCAGGTTAACATATTCTCACCATCTTTATGAGTATACTCTTTTCGCAACTCTCTTAGCTCACTTGGAGAAAAAGACCGGGTAACGGTCACTTCCTCCCCTGTTGACGTCCCTGGGGATGAATGTTGCCCCTTGCCATCATCTGCAGCCCGATTAGTCTTCTTAGTCGCTTTCTTACAACCGGCTACTGATGCCGATATGGGCTTAACATTATCGCTGGGCTTGTTTTTGCTACAACAGGAACAATACCCCGTATTTGAGGAACAAGCTTGAGCCTGAGTAGCCATGGTGTTTATGACTGGGGAAGTGGCGGCCACAATGGCAGCCCCTTTTCCAGCCTCACCAGACACCGTGCAACTCTCATCGATCAAAAGATACACAAGCCTTCGATTTAACCTAATCTCTCCTAACAAATATATAAATACTAAGATATTTTTCAGGACAGAGATCAGTATCATAGTTCTTTCAAAACTCCATGAATATTCCAAGTGCTCAAAAACATCGGGAATCGGCTCAAATGAGAAGGGAGAAGTACGCTGAGTCATAGTTTCCCAAGATTCACTAGCCCATTTAGCAAACACATCACTGGAATTTAGCTCTCCTGGCAGTCTCTCAAGGTACAGCAGAAAGGAATAGAAACTCATTATTGGTTGCACTACCATAAGGTAGTGCCAAAATACTAAAAATGTCTCAAGTCCCGAATTTGCCTGCATTCTTCACCAATTATCTGTCGTGGTTTGATCGTGGGGAGACAATCCGAACCGTGGCAGATGGTTTCCCTTCACCCTTTATCCCCCTTCAGCAACCCCCCCTCTCTCCTTCCCCCTCCTCCTCACTAGGATGTGGGGAGGACAGGAAAAGAGAAAAGTAAAGGAAAAGAGAATTGGGAAACTTGAAAACGTTTACTAAGACTAGGAAAACGAACACAGGGCAAAAATAACACAGAAACAAATATTGGAAAACCAGTCCTGAAGTCCAGCAGCATGCCACAGTTGAACCGGAAACAGCAGGAGACTTCAGCGTGCAGGAACAGCAGAATGAAGGAAAGCAGTCTGATGAAAAACAACCAATGCGCCGAGCAGGCAATGCAAAAAGAGAGCAAGCCAGTCCACGTGCTCTGCTTTTATATGCAGGAAATCGTGAATTGGATGGAATACCCCTATTGGTCAGTTCGTGGCCACATGACTCGGGCCAGTTCCTTCCATTGCTCCCCCCCTCCTCTTCAGCCCAAAACGGGGAGGGGGCGGTTCACAACACCAGGGCACTTTTCAACATGGTCGTCATGAGTTTTCTTAAGTAGGTATGAGCCTCCTTTGAAGAAATAGGCTGAAGCCACATTCACAAAACCCCACAGTCCATTTTCAGCAACAGAATCTACCGTTTCCCCCTTTAGTGACAACCAGGGTTCTCTCAAGGTGCGCTTTTACAATACTTGTGAGCTGTTCAGTGACTCACTTGCTAAAGGAGGTGGCCTCATCCAACTCCCAGTTTTAGCCTGCCAGCTCTCCAATGCATTGCCTCTTCCACCTTCCTTCTACCGGGCCCAAAGTGCATTCTACTGCCTGGTTAGGGAGATGCACGTGCCACCAGTCCCAGAGCATCACTCTGGGGATCCATCATAGCTGGCCATTACCTCTCAGCTGCTGCACCAGCCAAACCTTTCTGGAACAGCAAACTCTCAGAATCTGCTCCAGGTCTGTAAGAGTCGGTCCAAAACCAGTATCTGCGTGAAAATCGCCACCAAGAACAGGCTGACAGTGACTCAGAGAGAGGCCTGAGGAGAAGCATTGTGGTGCACAGGTGTCTCCAACCTGGAAGGCTACTGCTAACAATGGCTGCTGTGTGGAGTTTGCCTGCTGCTTCAGCCAAGCTAGCCCCCACCTCCTAAAAGGGATTGTTAGACGGGTCTCTCTGACCCAGGGACAATCGCTGCGTCCAGAAGATGGATTCTTGCCTGCAGCCTCAGTCACACCTTGTCCCCCACCCGCTCCCTCGAACAAAGGACAACAAAAAAGAGCATGCCCAGAAGCTCGCCAAGGGTCCTGAGGCCACCCAATGGACCAGAGAGATACCCCTGAATGCAGGCCACGCAGGCGCAGACAAGCGCTGGCAAGAGAGGCGAAGACTTTTCAAGCCTGCGCAGTTAAGCCCAGATTGAGAAACAAAGGTGGAGACTGGCCTGAAACAATGGGAGCGAGGGGGATGAAGAAGTATAAAGATGGTTCCTGACTGGACGTCATTGAGATCTCCCCACCAGAGGATGCCAAAACACCATGGAGGACCGGCAGGACTCCACGGGACTGGCCACCAGAGGGACAACTTTGGAGCTCACCTGCTGATAAACCAGTCCTCATTCCCATCTTTTTCTTCTTCTTTCCCTGTTTCTTTTCCTTTCCTGTTTTCTTACTCTCTCGCTATCGTGTGCCGCTTTACGGGCAAAATAATAAAGTAACACTGTTTGATTGTATTCTAAGCCCTTGGCATTTCAGATGCCTTAATTTTGTGCTTCAAGAAGAATGTAAATGAACCATCATGAGTCCATCACTGAGTGGACCCCAACAAGGTCCTTGCAAGCTCTCAATCTCCTTTTGCTCCCCTAGCACACTTCTTCCCCCCTCCATGCAGTTTGGTTTCAGCCTAGGGAGCAGACAAATCCTTGGAAAAAGTAGGCATTCTTTTCATGTCCTATGTCAGCACGGGAAAAGAAGAAAATCCCAAAGTCTTAACATCTACACCGCCCTAAGTGGAAGGCCAACGTGTCCCCACCATCCACCAGCATGATGTACCACTAGTTCATATATGACTCAGTGATTTTGAGAGAGGTAGAAGAAAACAGGCACCAAAAATTAGAAAAAAAGTCTGAAAGCTTAAGACAAAACAGCACTTCTTCAGAAGGAGATGATTGGCTCGAAGAGGGATGGGGTGGTAGCTGAGCTTGTCCCAGTCGGGCAGCATTCTAAAACCAATGAGGACCAGGTGGCCTCCTATGCCTCTAGGGAGAAACTGATATGCTCTGCTCGCTCCCTGAAATGCTTGTACACCAATGCGCGCAGCATGGGGAATAAGCAGGAGGAGTTAGGATCCCATGTTCGGTCGGGAGATTATGATCTGGTGGCAATTACAGAAACATGGTGGGACAGTCCACATGACCGGAATGTGGTCATGGATGGCTATGCCCTTTTCGGAAAAGACAGGCCAGCCAGGCATGGTGGTGGAGTTGCTCTCTATGTGAGAGAGCAACTACAATGTATTAAATACTTCCCAGGAGTGGATGACGAGCGAATTGAGAGTGTATGGGTCAGGATCAAGGGGCAGGCTGGCAGGGGTGACACTGTTGTGGGCGTCTGTTACAGGCCACCAGATCAGGCTGAGGAAGTTGATGAGGCTTTCTATGGGCAGCTGAGAGTGGCCTCACAGTCACAGGCACTGGTTGTTGTGGGTGATTTTAACTTTCCTGATGTTTGCTGGAAGGACCATTCAGCCAGCCAGCCACAGTCCAGGAGGTTCCTCCAGTGCATTGGTGATAACTTCCTCGTGCAGATGGTGGAGGAGCCGACTAGGAGAGGTGCACTGCTGGATCTCATCCTCACTAACAAGGAGGGTCTGGTTGAAGCAGTAAAGGTTGAGGGCTGCCTGGGTTGCAGTGACCACGAGATGGTGGAGTTCAGCATCTTGGGTGGCAGGAACAGAATAGCAAGTAGAATTGCAACCCTGGACTTTAGCAGGGCTAACTTTGGCCTTTTCAAGCAATTGCTGGGGGAAATCCCATGGGCAAGACTGCTTGAAGGAAAAGGGGCCCAAGATAGCTGGATTGCATTCAGAGATTGCTGCTTCCACGCTCAGGATCAGAGCATCCCCACACGCAGGAAGTCAAGGAAGGGAGCCAGGAGGCCTGCGTGGTTGAATAGGGATCTGTTGGGTATGCTCAAGCAGAAGAGAGGAGTTTACAGGTCACAGAAGCAGGGGCTGGCCACTGGGGAAGAATATAAGGCTGCCGTTAGAGGATGTAGGAAGGCAGCTAGGATAGCCAAGGCCTCCTTAGAATTACAGCTGGTGAGAGGGGTCAAGGACAGCAAAAAGAACTTTTTCAAATGCATAGCAGATAAAACTAATACCAGGGGCAATGTAGGCCCACTGATGAATGGGGTGGGTGCCCTGGTGGCAGAAGGTACAGAGAAGGCAGAATTACTGAATGCCTTCTTTATCTCTGTCTACACTGACGGAGGCTGTCCTGGGGAGCCCTGTACCCCTGAGACCCCGGATGAAGCCAGGTCAATGGAGGAGTTTGCTTTAGTTGATGAGGACTGGGTTAGAGAGCAATGAAATAGTCTGGACATCCATAAATCAATAGGTCCAGATGGGATGCATCAGCGGGTGCTGAGGGGGCTGGCTGAAGTCATTGCTGGACCACTCTCCAACATCTTTGCCAAGTCTTGGGAAACGGGGGAGGTGCCCGAGGATTGGAGGAAAGCAAATGTCACTCCGGTCTTCAAAAAGGGCAAGAAGGAGGACCCGGGTAATTATAGACCGGTCAGCCTCACCTCTGTCCCTGGGAAAGTAATGGAACAGCTTATCCTTGGTGCCATCTCAAGGCATATCAAGGATAAGAGGGTTATTAGGGGGAGTCAGCATGGCTTTACCAAGGGTAAGTCATGCTTGACCAACCTCATAGCCTTTTATGAGAATGTAACAAGGTGGATGGATGATGGCAGAGCGGTGGATGTGGTCTACCTTGACTTCAGCAAAGCCTTTGACACAGTCTCCCACAGCATCCTCACAGCTAAGTTGAGGAGGTGTGGTCTAGACAATAGAGTAGTGAGGTGGGTTGCAAACTGGCTTAAGGAGAGAAGCCAGAGAGTGGTAGTCAATGGTGCGGAATCTAGTTGGAGGCCAGTATCTAGTGGAGTGCCTCAGGGGTCAGTACTGGGGCCAATATTATTCAATATATTCATTAACGATTTAGATGAGGGAATAGAGTGTACTATCAGCAAGTTTGCTGATGACACTAAGCTGGGAGGAGTGGCTGACACGCCAGAAGGCTGTGCTGCCATCCAGCGGGACCTGGACAGGCTGGAGAGTTGGGCGGGGAATAACCTAATGAAATTTAAAAAGGGAAAGTGTAGAGTCCTGCATCTGGGCAGGAACAACCCCAGGTTCCAGTATAGGTTGGGAAATTACATATTAGAGAGCACTGTAGAGGAAAGGGACCTGGGGGTCCTGGTGGACAGCAGGATGACCATGAGCCAGCACTGTGCCCTTGTGGCAAGGAAGGCCAATGGCATCCTGGGGTGTATTACAAGGGGCGTGGTTAGTAGATCGAGAGAGGTCCTCCTTCCCCTCTACTCCACCCTGGTGAGACCCCATCTGGAATATTGTGTCCAGTTCTAGGCCCCTCAGTTCTAGAAGGACAGGGAACTGCTGGAGAGGGTCCAGAGTAGGGCAACGAAGATGATTAAGGGAGTGGAGCACCTCCCTTATGAAGAAAGGCTGAGGGAGCTGGGTCTCGTTAGTTTGGATAAGAGGAGACTAAGGGGGGACCATATTAATGTTTATAAATGTATAAAGGGTGAGTGCCATGAGGATGGAGCCAGGCTCTTCTCGGTGGCAAACAATGATAGGAAAAGGGGTAATGGGATCAGGCTGGAACACAAGAGGTTCCACTTAAATTTGAGAAAAAACTTCTCAGTAAAGGTGACAGAGCACTGGAACAGGCTGCCTAGGGAGGTTGCATAGTCTCCTTCTCTGGAGACATTCAAAACCCGCCTGGACATGTTCCTGTGTGACCTCACTTAGGCATTCCTGCTCCAGCAGGGGGATTGGACTAGATGATCTTTTGAGGTCCGTTCCAATCCCAAACATACGATGATACTGTGATACTGTGATCCCTGCACCAAAACACCATGACTCAGCCTAAGGAGATCTGCAGCTTATTTTTTTGTACTGCCAGCAGATTGTGAAAGTACAGTATAAAAACCATCCTTATGGAGAGATCTTCGTATTTTAGGCTTAGTCTAAGTGTCCCAAGTAGCTGGAGTTTTTGCTTGGGCCTAATCCATAAGGTCTTTTGGCTTTCCTCCTCGTCTGAAGACGAATGTGCTAGAAACTATAAAGCAAAAAAATGTCCTGCAGCCTAGCCTTGCCTTGCCTGTCGTTGCCTGTCCTTGCCTTGCCTTATTTCCTTCACATCCTGTTTTCTGTCCCATCCTCTCTCACTAACCCCTCGTCTGGCTGCATGTCTCTTCTTTCCTTTTCTCTCACTCTCCTGCTTCCTGCCTCTTTCCTTTCAATTCCTCCATCTCACTCCTGCAGCCCAACACTACTTTTTATTCTTCCTTCCCTTTCTCCTGCTCCCTTCGCTTTCTCCCTCTGTCCCATATCTTTCTTCCCGACTTGTCTGTTGGAGACTTTGGGCCACTTTGTCCCCAAGTCTGGGCATGGTTTGACCAGTTTTCAGAGGCCTGGCTGGTGACAGCAGGGACAGCAGGCAGTGACGGGCCCGGGGCTGACAGGCTCCCCCTCCCCTAGGGGGCGCTCGGCTGCCACACCCAGCTGACATAGAACCTTTGTCACAATGCCCGCTACCGTGGCGAGGATGCGGTGACTCTGCACACACTCTCCAGGGGTGTTTGTGACACACATACTGTCCAATGGTGTTTTTGACACACATGCTGTCCAGTGGGGTTTGTGACACACACACTGTCCAATGGGGATTGTGACACACACACACTATCTCATGGGCTTTGTGACGCGCATGCTGTCCAATGGGTTTTGTGAACACACACACTCTCCAGGGTGGTTTGTGACACACACGCTGTCCAATGGGGTTTGTGACACACATAGTCTGTCCAATGGGGGTTGTGACACACACGCTGTCCAGTGGGGTTTGTGACACACACATGCTATCCAATGGGGTTCGTGACACACACACTTTTCAATGTGTTTTGTGACACACACACGCTATCCAATGGGGTTTGTGACACATAAACTTTCCAATGGTGTTTGTGACACACACACTGTCCAATGGGTATTGTGACACACACACACTGTCCAATGGGGTTTGTGACACACACTCTGTCCAATGGGGTTTGTGACACACGTGCTGTCCAGGTGAGTTCGAGACACACACGCTGTCCAGTGGGATTTGTGACACACACACTGTCCCATAGGATTTGTGACACTCACATGCTATCCAGAGGGGTTTGTGACACATAAACTTTCCAACGGGGTTTGTGACGCACACAGTCTGTCCAATGGTGCTTGTGACACGCATACTGTCCAATGGGGATTGTGACACACACACGCTGTCCAATGGGGTTTGTGACACTCTCGAGGGTTAAGATTGTGGGGTGACAATAAAACCCTGGCAGATCCCCCACTTCCCACTCCCTCTTCCCCCTTTCCACTAAGGAGAGGCGATTGGGAGGAAAAGAAGGACAGAGTGAAGAGAGTTGGAAAATATTAAAGATGTTTTACTAATGCTACTAATAAGAATAGAGAAAATAATACAAAATATACAAAAGCAATCTTGAAAGTCTCAGCAACTGCAGAGTCAGCAACCAAAGTCCTGGATTAGACTCTGCAGCCAATCGGAGCTGGATTCAGTCTCTCACTAGGCCTCAGTTCGCAGGGACGACTAGTAAGGTCCTCTTCTAATGTTGGCCAGAAGCATAAGGGAAAAGGGACAAAGGGACGAGATCCTCGTGATCTCCCACTTTATATGAAGTATTCACGTGAATGGGATGTTATACACAGTTGGTCAGTTTCTTGGTCACTTCCTTCTCGTCGCCCCTCTCGCGAGATGTCCATCCCTGCTTATCAATAGGTTTGCATTCCGTTGCTAGGTTTACCAAAACATGTGTCTGGTTCTCCAGGAAAATGCAGTTAATATGAAGGCTTTAGCTGACAGGCAAATTCACTAAAAGAGAAACTTGTTTTTAGCAAAAACAGGACATTCCACCCCTTATAATATGCCATTCACTGAATGCTTAAACCTTATCAATACAATCTATCAATACAATCTAATTAATCACTACAACTATATATAGATATATACATATGTACGTATATACACAGGAGTAATTAATCAGTGGACCATCCTTTAAAAAGTTCATTAAGTTCATTTTGTCATGACAGTCTCCCAGGGCAGGAAAAATGGTACAAGTGCATCTCATGACCACTGTTTGTGGGTTAAAGACATCAACTTCGAAGAAGTTGTCAGGCGCCACTCGAAGAAGCTAGCTCTGGTTTCATCATCACTGTCTTGATCTGGAAGACACTTATTAAACACTGTTAGTGTGACAATTCACATCATGCAGTTCAGTATTGCATATTTTCACCTAAACTCAAATCCCCTTGAGGCACACACCGAACTTCTCCATCCTTAAGCATCACCCACCACGTGCTGCCAGGTCCCTGGGCAAAAACAATCCCAGGAATGGGCTTGCTTTTGCCTGAGGCAGGAAAACCCAGACTGCCTTTCCTAACATGTTTTTCATGCGTACTACAGGGACTTTATCTCCTTCTACAGTCCGTAGAATTTCTGATTGGGCAGGCCCGGCTCGATTGGTTGATCCCCTGGTGTTGACCAACCAAGTGGCTTTTGCTAAATGTGAACCCCAGTTTTTAAAGGTTCCACCACCAAGTGCCTTTAGTGTAGTTTTTAGCAAACCATTGTACCTTTCAATTTTCCCATAGGCTGGTGCATGATATGGAATATGATATACCCACTCAATACCATGTTCTTTGGCCCAATTGTCTATAAGACTGTTTTTGAAATGAGTACCGTTGTCTGATTCAATTCTTTCTGGCGTACCATGTCGCCAAAGGACTTGTTTTTCAAGGCCCAGGATAGTATTTCGGGCTGTAGCATGAGGTACGGCATATGTTTCCAACCATCCAGTGGTTGCTTCCACCATTGTAAGTACATAACCCTTAACGTGTTTGTGGAAGTGTAATATAATCAATCTGCCAAGCTTCTCCATACTTATACTTTAACCATCGCCCCCCATACCCTGCAGGCTTTAACCGTTTCGCTTGTTTGATTTCCGTGCAAGTCTCACATTCATGAATAGCCTGTGAAATAGTGTCCATAGTTAAATCCACCCCTCGATCGCGAGCCCATTTATATGTTGCATCTCTACCTTGATGCCCTGAAGCATCATGGGCCCACCGAGCTAGGAAAAGTTCACCTTTATGTTGCCAGTCCAAGTCCACCTCAGCTACTTTAATCTTAGCAGCTTGATCCGCTTGCTGGTTGTTTAGATGTTCCTCGGTGGCTCGATTTTTAGGCACATGAGCATCTACATGCCGAACTTTCACAGGCAGGCTCTCTGGCCGAGCAGCAATGTCTTGCCACAGTGTGGCAGCCCAAATGGGTTTACCTCTGCGCTGCCAGTTGCTTTTCTTCCATTGCTGTAGCCACCCCCACAAGGCATTTGCTACCATCCATGAGTCAGTATAGAGATAAAGTATTGGCCACTTCTCTCGTTCAGCAATGTCCAAAGCCAGCTGGATGGCTTTCACTTCTGCAAATTGACTAGATTCACCTTGTCCTTCAGTGGCTTCTGTAACTTGTTGTGTGGGACTCCACACAGCAGCTTTCCACCTTCGATGTTTTCCTACAAGACGACAGGATCCATCTGTGAACAGTGCATACTGCTTATCAGTCTCTGAAAGAGTATTATACGGTGGTGCTTCTTCAGCACGTTTTACTTCCTCAACTGGACATATCCCAAAGTCTTTAATTTCTGGCCAGTCTGTAATCACTTCTAAGATCCCTGGGCGATTGGGATTTCCAATTCGAGCTCGTTGCGTGATCAATGCAGTCCATTTACTCCATGTAACTTTGGTTGCATGATGTGGATAGGGAACCGTCCCTTTGAACATCCAGCTCAGCACCGGCAGCCGAGGTGCCAGGAGGAGCTGTGCTTCAGTACCGATCACTTCTGAAGCAGCTCGAACTCCTTTGTATGCTGCTAGTATCTCTTTTTCAGTTGGAGTATAGTTGGCCTCAGATCCTTTGTATCCTCGACTCCAAAAACCTAAGGGTCGACCTCGGGTTTCTCCTGGTGCTTTCTGCCAGAGGCTCCAGGTAAGTCCATTATCTCCGGCTGCAGTGTAGAGCACATTTTTAACATCTAGTCCAGTCCGAACTGGTCCAAGGGCCACTGCATGAGTTTTCTCACGCTTAATTTGTTCAAAGGCTTGTCGTTGTTCAGGGCCCCACTCAAATTGGTTCTTTTTACGAGTCACTCGATAGAGAGGGCTCACAATCTGGCTGTAGTCAGGAATTTGCATTCTCCAAAAACCTACAACTCCCAAGAAAGTCTGTGTCTCCTTTTTATTAGTAGTTGAAGACATTGCTGCAATTTTGTTGATCACATCCATTGGAATCTGACGGCGGCCATCTTGCCATTTTATTCCTAAAAATTGGATCTCTCGTGCAGGTCCCTTGACCTTACTTCATTTTATGGCAAAACCAGCATCCAAAAGAATCTGAATTATTCTCTCACCTTTCTCGAAGACTTCTTTCGCTGTGTCGCCCCATACGATGATGTCATCAATATACTGCAAGTGTTCTGGAGCTTTACCTTGCTCCAGCGTGGTCTGGATCAGTCCATGGCAGATGGTAGGACTGTGTTTCCACCCCTGGGGCAAGCGATTCCACGTGTACTGGATGCTTCTCCAGGTGAAAGCAAACTGCGGCCTGCACTCTGCTGCTACAGGAATAGAGAAAATGCATTAGCAATGTCAATTTTAGCATACCACTTAGCTGCCTTTGACTCCAGCTCAAATTGCAGTTCTAGCATGTCAGGCACAGCAGCACTCAGTGGTGGTGTAACTTCATTCAGGCCACGATAGTCTACAGTTAGTCTCCACTCGTCACTAGACTTACGCACTGGCCAGATTGGGCTGTTAAAGGGGAGCGAGTCTTACTGATCACACCCTGGCTTTCCAATTGACGGATCAACTTCTGGATAGGAATCAAAGAGTCTCGGTTGGTGCGATATTGCCGGCGATGCACCGTTGTGGTAGCAATTGGCACCTGCTGATCGTCAACCATCAGCAGTCCTACAACAGAAGGATCATCTGAAAGACCAGGCAAATCAGACAGCTGTTCAATTTTCTCAGGGTCCACAGCTGCTATACCAAATGCCTATACCCTTTTGGGTCCTTAAAATACCCTCTCACATACATGCTATCCAATGGGGTTGGTGACACACATACTTTCCAATGGGTTTTGTGACACACACACGCTATCTAATGGGGTTTTTAACACATACACATTCCAATGGGTTTGTGACGCACACACTCTGTCACATGTGGCTTATAACACACACACTGTCCAATGGTGATTGGACACACACACGATGTCCAATGGTGTTTGTGACACCCACGCTTTCCAATGGGGATTGTGACAAACACGCTGTCCAATTGTGTGTGTGACACGCACTCTCTGTCCAATGGGGTTTGTGACACACAGGCTGTCCAATTCGGATTTCTGACACACACACTGTCCAATAGGGTTTAAGACACACACATGCTATGCAATGAGGTTTGTGACACATACACTTTCCAATGGGGTTTGTGACGCACACACTCTCTCCAATGGGGATTGTGACACACACTCTGTCCAATGGTGTTTGTGACACACACACTGTCCAATGGGGATTGTGACACACACACGCTGTCCAATGGGGTTTCTGACACCCACTCTATCCAATGGGGATTGTGAAACACACACGCTGTCCAGTGGGGATTGTAACAAGCAAGCTATCCAGGTGAGTTTGTGACACACAGGCTGTCCAATGGGTTTTGTGACACAGAAAATCTCCAGGGGTGATTGTGACACACACACTGTCCCATTGGGTTTGTGACACATACACTGTCCAGAGGGAATAGTGACACACACACTGTCCAGGGGGGTTTGTGACACACACACTGTCCAATGGGGTTTGTGACACACACACTGTCCAGTGGCGTTTGTAACACACACACTGTCCAATGGGGATTGTGATATACACACGCTGTCCCATGGGGTTTGAGACACGCATGCTTTCCAATGAGTTTTGTAGACACACACTGTGTCCAGTCGGTTTTGTGACACACACACTGTCCTATGGGGTTTGTGACACACACCCTGTATGGCAGGGTTTGCGACACAAACAATGTCCAATGGGGACTGTGACACACACACTGTCCAGGGGGGTTTGTGACACACACACTGTCCAATGTGATTGTGACACACACACTGTCCAGGGGGGATTGTGATGCACACACTGACCAATGGGGTTTGTGACACAGAAATTCTCCGGAGGTGTTTGTGACACACACGCTGTCCAGAAGGCTTTGTGACACACACACTGTCCAATGGATATTGTGACACACACGCTGTCCAATGGTGTTTGTGACACACATGCTGTCCAGTGGGTTTTATGACACACCCTCTGTGCAATGGGGATTGAGACACACACAAGCTATCCTAAGGGGTTTGTGACACACACGCTGTCCAATGGGGTTTGTGACACACACGCTGTCCAATGTGGTTTGTGACACACACACTGTCCAATGGGGTGTGTCACACAAACTCTCTCCAATGGGGATTGTGAAACACACAGGCTTTCCAAAGGGGTTTGTGACACACACTCAGTCCAATGGGGGTTGTCACACACACGCTGTCCTATGCGGTTTGTGACACACTCACACTATGTCCAATATGGATTTTGACACACACACTGTCCAGGGGGATTTCTGACACACACACTGTCCAATGGGGATTGTGACACACACGCTCTCCATTTGGGTTTGTGACACACACACGCTGTCCAATGGGGCTTGTGACACACACTCTGTCCAATGGGGTTTGTGACACACACACTGTCCAATGGAGATTGTGACACACACACGCTGTCCAATGGGGTTTCTGACACCCACTCTGTCCAACGTGGTTTGTGTCACACACGCTGTCCAATGGGGTTTGTGACACCCACTCTGTCCAGCGGGGTTTGTGTCACACACGCTGTCCAATGGGGTTCGTGACACACACACTGTCCAGTGGGGTTTGTGACTCACACAGTTTCCGAAGGGGTTTGTGACACGCACACGCTTCCCAATAAGTTTTGCCGCGATTGAGAGACGGGGACGCAGCTTGATGCAAGCAAGGTGTCCGCTTTATTGTATGGCAAACATACATTTATATAGTCTAAGGCACACATGTTTCATGCTGATTGGCTAATCACTTTAACAGACATTAAGCTAGCTAAGGCGGGAATCTTAGTCAGGCAGTGTTCGCATGGTAACAAGATCGTTATCTCGTAGTCACAAGCTGTCCCCCGCTCGAGGGCTCCAGGGCGCAGGCACCCCCATGGACCACAAGCTCTCCCCGCCTCCAAGTCGCCTCACAACTACCGCAACACTTAACTTTATTCATACAGCAAACTAGCCTATTAACTCCAAATACAGAAAACTAACTCATCAACTCTAAATTCAGACAACCCACATCTCCCCCTTTTTGTTTTAATTAACTGACCCTCCCAAGGTCGGCAAACGACCAACTCGAGGACATCTTATTTCACTAACAGCTCTGTACTGGGGGTTTTCGTAATTTCTTTCTGATCTTGGTCCGCTCCTTGCTGCACGAGGAAAATCTTGTTCATTGAAGCAGTTATTGATTTTTGCAAGCATTGTAACACACATGGGATTACTATTAATAATGCTCATTTGAATGTCTTTGGCGCATTCAGTCTTAGAATATAAAATGTCCCCAGACCTTTGTGCTACAATTTTCCCCCAATCGTTAGAATAATAATCATACCGGGGAGAATATTCTGTCTCTCTACCTGTTATCAATAACACCTGAACTGTATTCCAGTCAATTGTTAGGCAGTTATCACACCAGTGTCCTACTGTATGGCGATTTAGCCACTGTGATTTTCCACAATTAGCACAAATTCTACAAATCCACGGATTACATTTTTCACATTGGAGACATTTAAGCTCCCATTCGTTAACCTCTGGAACAGAGTTCATTCAATTATTGATCGGTAGTGTCTTCTATATCAGTCGCAGGATCAGGACCAGGAATGTCTTCAGGAGGCTGCTGCAGTGTCTCTCGAAAAGGTCTCACGTTTTTAGCTGGGATCCAGCGGGGACCTCTTTCTGTGGAAACACAAGCATAGCCTCTTCCCCACGTGACAAGGGGATAGGGTCCCATTATCTTACCTGTTTCGGGGTCCCGGATCAATACTGGCGGCTTAATCTTGGGTTCAAAAAGGGTGTTTGTGCTAAAATGGCGAACTACTGGAGGATTGCTGTCTAATTGGGAACAATTCAAAAAGTTAAAAACATACAAGGCTTTCTGTATTCGCTCCTCTGGCGTAGCGGCTCCTATTCCCCCTTTTTGTTTTAATAACAGGCGTTTTAAGGTTTGGTGGGAACGTTCTATTAAAGCTTGTCCTGTAGGAGAGTGAGGGATACCTGTAACGTGTGATATACCCCAAGAGGCAAAAAAGGTTGTTAAGGTTTTAGATACATATGCGGGGCCATTGTCAGTTTTAATTTGAGAGGGTACCCCTAAAGTAGCAAAGGCGCGCATCAGATGTTTTTGCACATCGCGTGCTTTTTCTCCTACATGACAGGAGGCAAATAACATTCCGGAAAATGTATCAATAGAGCAATGAACAAACTTTAAACGACCAAATTCAGCAAAATGAGTGACATCTGTTTGCCAGAGTTGAAGGCTCTGTAGCCCTCTGGGGTTGACTCCTTCTGCTATAGAAGGGAAAGAGTGCCTTTGACAATCAGGACACACCGCAATGATATTATGGGCTTGTTGTATAGTGAGGTCAAATTGACGCTTAAGGCCTGCAGCGTTTTGATGAAAAAAGGAGTGGCTGAGTTTAGCTTGCGCTAATCGATCTGGTAACACCTGCACCGGTAGCGTAAGCAAATCTGCTTGTCGGTTCCCTTCTGCAATAAAACCCGGTAGAGAAGTGTGAGATCGGACATGCATAATAAAATAAGGGTGAAGACGGGAATTTAACAGAAAGATGAGTTCTTGTAACAAATTAAACAGTGCCGTATGAGAAACATCTCGTAGCACAGAAGCTTCTGCTCGGCTAACAATTCCTGCAACATAAGCAGAATCAGTGATTATATTGAGAGGAATAGACCATTTTCGAAACACTCGAACAACTGCAGACAATTCTACTATTTGAGGAGAACCCTGTACAGTCTCTACATCTGAGTTCCACTGTTCTTGATGATCATCCCACCAAAGGATAACAGACTTGTGAGATTTGCCAGACCCATCCGTGAATACAGTGAGGGCTTGTAAAGGCTGGTCACTCCGCTTTGGAATAGGTAAAAGGTGAAAATCAATGCTTAACAGTTTGTGAGAAGGCGGATGAGAAGTGAGTTGGCCTGCATAGCCAGTTAGAGCTATGCCTAGTGCATCTGATTGTTGTTGTAGCCATTGTAGGTAAACACTTGTTACTGGCATACATATAAGGATAAAGTCCGTGCCTGCCAGGGTAAGTAATCGCTGTCTGGCCCTGATGATTAAAGATGCAAACATCTCATGTTGGGTAGAAATCGTCTTTGTGGCTTGGTTAGGCAGAAAAATCCATTCAATGATCAGTAAAGGGTCCGTTTTCTGGCAATCCCATTGGAAAATAAGTGCATGAGGCTGTCTAGCAGTATTAAGGATGATTAATTGAAAAGGCAATTCTGGTTCCCATCGATGCGCTTGTCTGGAGGTAATCGCTGCCGCAGCTTTATGCAAGGAAGCTATGGCTTCAGGACTGAGACTTCGCGGAGCGTTTAAGTCCGAGCTTCCTTTAAGCATTTCGAATAAGGGACGAAGATCCGCATTAGTGATTCCTAACAATGGTCTGACCCAATTGATTGTTCCCAGCAGTTTTTGCACGTCATGTAAATTCTTTACATTCGCCTGTATTTGTAAAGGTTGCGGAGCAGTAGTCTGAGCCCTTATACGCCACCCTAAGTATTTCCAAGGTGGTATTTTTTGAATTTTTTCTGGTGCAATACAGAGGTCTGCTGATTTTACAGCAGCCATGACAAGGGCTACAGCTTCCTCCATGACTTCATGGTGCTGTGCTGCCACTAGAATGTCATCCATATAATGATATAACAATGCAGCAGGTACTACAGTTCTGACAGGACTAAGTATTTTTGCTACATACCATTGGCATATTGTAGGGCTATTTTTCATTCCCTGTGGTAGCACAACCCACTGGTATCTTTGCAAAGGAGCTTGCATGTTGACGCTAGGAACCGAAAAGGCAAATTTAGGAGCGTCATCTGGATGCAATGGAATGTTGAAAAAACAATCTTTGAGGTCTATGATGGTTAAATGCCAGTCTCTAGGGATCATGGCGGGTGACGGAAGCCCAGGTTGCAGGGCCCCCATGTCTTCCATAGCATCATTAATTTTTCTGAGGTCATGGAGCAAGCGCCACTTGCCAGTCAGTTTTTTAATAACAAAAACGGGCGAGTTCCAAGGACTCGTAGAGGGTACAATATGTCCCATAGATAGTTGTTCATTAACTATTTCTTGGAGGGCGTGAAGTTTTTCCAGCAACAGGGACCATTGATCAATCCAAATAGGAGTATCTGTTTTCCAAGTTAACTTTAGGGTTTCACGCCCCTCAATGGCCCCACCTAAAAATGTGTCTGGATAGACATCCCCCACTGGGATAACACATCACGCCCCCACAAGACCACAGGTACTGGTAAGATAAACGGTTTGACTGAGGCAACTTGTCCTTCTGAATTTTGAACTTGTATTATTTCTGCGCTTTGGCGGCTAGCTCCACACCCCCCGATTCCTGCTAATGTCTGAGAGACATCAGCTAAAGGCCACCTAGAAGGCCACTTTGCTTGAGAAATAACGGTAACATCTGCACCTGTATCAATAATTCCACTTAACATGACTTTTTGACCTTCACGAATGAGGGTGCATCGACATATAGGACGTTTTTGTGAGATGGCTTGAACCCATAAAATTAGTGGTTCTCCCGTAGATCCAAAACTTCCCTGTCTCTGCGGGAGCATTTGGTCAGGGATTGAGACGTAGTCCTCCTTAGGGATCAGTATCAATTGAGCGATACGACTTCCCTCTGGTACTGTGCAAGGAGGAAATGGGGTCCAAGCCATAATTTTAATTTCTGAATTACTGTCAGGATCGATTACTCCGGGCAATACAAAAAGTCCTGACAGAGTGGTGGACGATCTTCCTAATAATAAAGCCTGCGTTCGAGGGGGCAAAGGACCTGCAATTTTGGTAGGCAGTAAGTGAACAGAGGAGTCAAGTAGCGTTACTGTGTGGGCGGTTGCCAGGTCCAGGCCGGCGCTCCCTGCTGTTGCTGGGCGGAGACTGGAAACACTCCTGTTTCCCCCCCCGGCGTTTGTGGGGGCGCCGGTCGCGGAACTTGTGTCTGTGCGCGCCGCGGTCCCGCGCTCTGCGATCGGTTTCCCTGTATGGGGCGCCCTTGAGAGTCGTATTTAGATCGACATTGGTTAGCATAGTGGCACCCTTTTTGGCACTTAGGACAAACTCGGGGTATTTGGGGTCGTTTCCCAGCATTGGCACTAAAGCAATCTTTTTTAAGGTGTCCCGGTTTTCCACACCCATAGCAGTTTCGCTGTGGGTCGGCGCCCATCGGGCCGTGCATGGCCGCAAAAGCAGCAGCCATGGCCTCATATTTATGATCCATAGTGCCAATTCTATTACAGGCTTCCACCATTTCAATTAAGGTAGGGTTTTGATTTAGGAGAGACTTTAAGAGCTTTTTACAATCGGCGTTAGCGTTTTCCACAGCCAGTTGAAGGAGTAAAATCTCCCGAGCCTGTATGTTATCAACTTGCCGCTCTAAGGCTTGTTTTAATCTATCCATAAACTGCATATACGGCTCACGGGGTTCCTGAGTGATACTAGTGAATGCTTTTTGGGGTCTGCCAGAGTCAGGAACTCTCAACAAGGCCCTTTTCGCTTCTTCTCTGTCTGCTTCCAAAGCCTCCCGAGGAATGTCCCTAGCTTGGGCTGCCGGGTCCGAAAACTGCCCTGTTCCTGTGAGGTGCTCTATAGTCAATGCAGCTAAGGCGGCATTAGCATGTCCTGCATAACCCAGCAAAACTGTCTGCAATCCCGTTCTCCATTGAGACTCCCACATTGTATATTGTGTTGGGGTTAATAACAATCGCGCGAGAGATTTTAAATCATGTGGGGTCATGACATATGTATCGAATACAGAAGATAAAAGGCTTGCAAAATAAGGGGAAGACAACCCATGCTCGGTAATTGTACGGCGCAACTCCTTAATGACCGAAAAAGAAAGAGCTTCCCACTGAGCTTGAGCCCTCCCCCGTCCTTGGTATATAACGGGGGCTACTATAGTTCTGGCTATTTCCAGCTCCCCCTCGTTTATCGCTTGGCGCTTAATCTTTCCCCAAACCTCATGAGGATCAGGGGGAAAAAGATCAGGTTCCTTTTCAGGGTCAATCGGACCCGGGTCAAAGGGATCACCCTCCAGGGGATATCCAGCAGCACAAGCTAACGGTGGCGCAGAGGGTTCCGCCCCACCAGCGATTTTAGAAGGGCAGGGGGGAGGTGACTGAGCTCCCTCCTCGGAGCCTCGCTGATTTTGCTCTTGTGCCTTTATGGTTTCAAAGATTTTTCTCCAACTGGGGAGCATATACTGCGCTTGCTCATCTCCTGAGGTAGCTGCGTCCCATAACTTTACCCCCACATCGTCCCAAAGTTCATGCGTAAAAATAGAAGAAGCAGTCACCGTGGGGATCTTAACCTGCACCCATTTAAGGATTAACTTAAGATCTTGTTCCGAAAGAGTCTTTTTCCCATGCTTCTTAAGTAGAGCTTTCATAGGCTCATAAACATCTCTCTCAGGGGAAGACTCCTGATTCCCCATTTTGCTAGTTTCCCGCAGCTCACCTCTCGTTCCAGACGGAGGGATTGTTTGGCCGGCCGGCTTATCCTGCTTCCTTTCAGCAGCTCATTCCACGTTCTACGGGAATCGCGACATGCCACCAGGTAGGTGGTTTTTCAATCCTCGGTGGTTTCGTCGCTGACGATCACGTCGGAGGTCACCAATTTGCCGCGATTGAGAGACGGGGACGCAGCTTGATGCAAGCAAGGTGTCCGCTTTATTGTATGGCAAACATACATTTATATAGTCTAAGGCACACATGTTTCATGCTGATTGGCTAATCACTTTAACAGACATTAAGCTAGCTAAGGCGGGAATCTTAGTCAGGCAGTGTTCGCATGGTAACAAGATCGTTATCTCGTAGTCACAAGCTGTCCCCCGCTCGAGGGCTCCAGGGCGCAGGCACCCCCACCGACCACAAGCTCTCCCCGCCTCCAAGTCGCCTCACAACTACCGCAACACTTAACTTTATTCATACAGCAAACTAGCCTATTAACTCCAAATACAGAAAACTAACTCATCAACTCTAAATTCAGACAACCCACAAGTTTGTCACATCCACTCTGTCCAATGGGGTTTATGACAAACACACACTGTCCAATGCTGTTTGTAACACACACGCTGTCCAATGGCTTTTGTGATACACATACTGTCCAATGGGGATTGTGACACACACCAAGTCCAAAGGGTTTGTGACACACACTCTGTCCAATGGGGTTTGTGACACACACACACTGTCCAATGGTGTTTCTGTCACACACGCTGTCCAATGGGATTTGTGACACAGATGCTGTCCAATGGGGTTTGTGACACACACTCTGACCAATGGGGTCTGTGGACACACAGACACTGTCCAATGGTGTTTGTGACACACACTGTCCAATGGGCTTTGTCGCACACACACGCTGTGCAATGGTATTTGTGACACACACGCTGTCCAATGGGGCTTGTGACACACACACTGCCAATGGGGTTTGTGACACACACATTGTCCAATGGGGATTGTGACACAGACACTGTCCAATGGGGTTTGTGACACACACTCTGTCCAATGGGATCTGTGACACACACACACTGTCCAATGGTGTTTGACACACACGCTGTCCAATGGGGTTTGTGACACACACACACTATCCAATGGTATTTGTGACACACACGCTGTCCAATGGGGTTTGTGACATGGATGCTGTCCAATGGGGTTTGTGACACACACACTGTGCAATGGGGTTTGTGACACACACTCTGTCCAATGGGGTTTGTGGACACACACACACTGTCCAATGGTGTTTATGACACACACTGTGTCCAGTCGGTTTTGTGACACACACACTGTCCAGGGGGGTTTGTGACACACACACTGTCCCATGGGTTTTTTCACACACGCTCTGTCCAATTTGGTTTGTGACACACACACACTGTCCAATGGTGTTTGTGACACACACGCTGTCTAATGTGGTTTGTGACTGTCACGGAGGCAACCCACAGGTCAATTTTAGGGACCACAAGGTCCAAAAACTACTTTTATTAGACCAGCGAGGCACAGGGTTTTAGCACTCCAAGTGTGACTTAAATACAGGTTCAGATATCAGTGGAGGAAATTATTGAGAGGGGCAGCCACTAATACAACAGGAGGTCCACAGAGTGCATGCACGTGGCTTCACCAAAACAATGCCGGAGCCGTCCCCGAGTCCCGGAGGAGTATACACTTGCCTAAGCACGGTGTGGGATTATTTTTATAGAGATACACGTACTCGCAGTGAGTACGGAAAGTGTGCACTCGCGATTCCGCGAGAGTAAATTTATAATACGCTCGCAGTCCTGGGAGAGTTATTTTACACGTGCAAATGTGCACGGAATCCTACACGTGCTTATGTGGAAGCACGGGAGGAAAATATACTCGCGATTGTGCGAGGGGCTCTCGGCGGCCACTCGCGATTGTGCGAGGAAATAAAGTACTTGTGCAAATGTGCACGGAAAGAAAATATACTCGCAATCCTGCGAGAAGTTTTACTTACACCAGTGGCGGCGAGGCAAGCGGAGTCTCCATCCCGGGGAGGGGGGCTCTCGGCGGCAGCATCTTGCTCGTGCTCCAAGAGACCCGCGGCAATGGGCGGAGTCTCGACGAGAGTCCCGTTTTGTTATCTGATCAGACCTGATTGTAGGCATTGTATAAGCTTCTCTGCACCCCCCACACTGAGTGTGGGTGCCCCTGAAGCCTTCAAACATCCCCCACACTGGGCGCGGCTCAGTGTGCCTTGGCACTCCCTTCTGCTGATGTCCCAGGAGCCAGGGTGCTCTGGGCCAAACAAAAGAAGCTGTTAGCCTCAAGTAGCAGAGAAAGGGGGAGATGTGCCATATTAAAAGAGGGAGGGGGGTTGCAATCTGCCACAACCCCACCCTGTGACTACAGTCATGGTCTGACAGAACTCTGGAGTGGTATCACAGTTACCTCTTGCCTCCAAAGTAAAAAGAGGACACTTCTGCCAGTGAGCCTTCATGTCCACTGTGGATCACCATATAACATAAGTTGACTTACCCCTGCAAACAGTTATTAATAACAATCAACAATAGAATTGAAGTAATTACAACAATCAACAATTGCCCAAGGTAATTATTGAGTCCCAGCATCAGTCACAGTTCGTTAGTTTCCATTCCAGTGGCTGCCTTCCTTCTGAATGGCTTGGTGGTGTTAGCTGGATCCTCTTCCACCCTGTCATTGTTGGTGTTGTTTCCAAGGCATCTGGATGCTCTTCCGTCCCTTGCTGGTGTTGGGTAGATCTTCTTCCACCCCGTCACACGCATCTGTACTTCTCTTCCACCCTGTCATCTTCCTTCGCCCTGCAAGAAAACCCAAAAACAGATCTCGGTCCCTTTTGGAACCGGGCTTTCATAGTTGACATGTTGAACTGGCTCAGAAGGTTCGGAGCAGAAAATATCTCTTGGACCTTTTGTTTTGGGGGCGGGTCTTTATCGAGTGGTTTCCTGTTATTGACTCTTTATCAAAATCATTAATGACCTCCATAATGCCCCATTTAGCTGCAGTGGAGTGCCAGTAAATTTTTTGATAGCAAGTAATATTAGCAGCTACTTTTAGTAAGCAGCAGTGCTGAGGCACATTGCCGGGTCCTAATGGGAGCTGCTTCTGACCCTCAGAGAGCACTGAGCCGGGGCGGGGTCACTGGTCCCAAGCCGCGGCTTTTTTTCTTTTTTTTTTTTTTTCCAGTTCGCAAGAGTGGGGGGGGGGCGCGTCCGCCCGCAGCGAGCGGGGGGGAGGCGGCCAACCCGGGGAAGGTGGTTGCCTGCCAGCGCTAGCGAGGCCGGGCTGCCCCGCCCCACACCACCAGGACTTGGATGCCAGGAATGGTGGAGGGGGGGGCGGCCAGCCGGGAGGCGACAGAAGTTTTACGGGGGGAGGTTTGCCTCCGTTTTTCGGGTTATGCCCGTACTGGACATGTGTTTCTAGCAGCTTTCTCAGGCTGCTCCGTCTCGCACCGCTAGTCCCGGGGCAGTGGCCGGCACTCGCGGGGTGGGGCTTTGCTATGCCGGACCGCCCGAGTTGCCGGTACGGGGAGGGGGCCGTCTGGACACCGCGGCTAATTGTTTGTCTTTCTTCAAGATCATTAATAACCTCCGTAGTGCCCCGTTTTGCTGCATTTGGCAGGGGGTATCGTGGGGTACAGGTTATTGTAGATGTGGGTGGAGCAGGAGCAAGTTGCAAAATCCTAATGTCAGTAGTTCCTTCGAGTTGCAAGGGTGCAGAGGTAAGCGGCAATATTCTAATACGGGCTACCTCTGCTCTGTGACTTCCAAAGCTCCAAATCTCCCCATTAGGTAAGCACCATCGTCTACCTGCCAAAATATCAAATCCCAATATGTTCGCCTTATAAGGGCTCAGGGCAACTTCCACAGCCGTTGTCCGCTTTTCCCCAGGCAGCAAAAGGTGGGTTCGAGCTAAAGGACACCTCTCTGCTACACCCGTTACCCCCACTATATTGATCGCTTTCCTTGATGGTTTAATCCCAAATTTGTCAGCTTGCCGCCTGTTCAAAACACTGATTTGTGCGCCCGTGTCAATTAGAAATTTCACACTTATCCGCCTTGGACCAACGGGGATATGTATGTATGGTTTTTTATCACTGGACCATTGGCAAGAGAATACAGAGCGGGTGGGGCGGTCCCGGTTCCCATCCGCTTTTACTAGTTTTTTGACTCCCTTTGTGAGGATACGAAAGGGTTAGTGTTTCGCTTGTCCTCAGGGAGGGGGGCGGTTACCGGTGCCTCCTCTTGGTTCTCTGACCTTCCCTCTAAATATTCCACTAGCTCCTGTAAATGCTCAGTGGAAAGCTTATGTAGCAGTGTTCGGGGCACTCCCAAAGCGGCCGCGCGGCGCCACAGGTCGCCCCGCTGCAAGCTGCTACTCTGATTTGAAAAACGCTCCGGTTTCTGTGACGGGGGGGGCGGCCTAGTGGGGGGCGGTCCCTGAAGAGGCTCGGCTCGGCTCATCTTCCGGACCGTCCGGCTTCTACACGGGCTGCCGCTCGGGTCTACCCACCCCATCTCGCGCCCATGTGTAACCACATTGTGTAAAATTTCCGCCCAGGTTAATACATGTTCAGGAGGACTTCGGGGATTTTGCTTATTACGATCAATAGCCCCCTGAATTTTTTCCTTAAGGGACTGGACATATATTTTTAAGGCATCCGGTAGTCCTTTAATAAGCAGCCGAAGGTGAACCGGATCCACCGGCGCCGCCATAGGGGGGGACTGCCGGCCTCTTTCATACATTGCTTGTATACAAGCCGCCTTTTGAACTCCCTCGGCAAGATCTGATAAAACTTTTATAACAATTGCCACTGGCTCCCCACGTTCCCTGGGGTCTATACCACCAGCCCAGTAAGCGACACGAGATGTAATGGACTGATCACCGTCTGGACCATCACTTAAAAATACCCCTGGGCCCCAGAAAGCTGTGGTCTCATCCTTACTCAATAATATTCTGTCACCCCCAGTAAGCGAAACGCGCCAAAGATATTCAGTCTCTGTTTCGCCCGACTTCCGTGAGAATCTAGTTCGTAAATCCCCTAGCTCCAGTCCTGAATATGGCGTGCTGTGGGTAGCCATGCGTGGATTTCTGCCTCGTCCATCCGCATGTGTCTCAGTTCTAATGAGAGGACGCACGTCCTTTGTTTCTACCCCCCACACATCAACACTGTTTTCAGAATCAGTACCTTTGTCGAGAAGCGGGGGGGCCGAGGCGCACGCCTGAATGGGGGAGGCGCTAGAGACGGCTCTTATATTAAATAACAAAAACTCAAGTTTCTGTTCCAAAAAACCAAGTTTCTGTTCTAACAAGCCAAACCTCTGTTCTAAATAATCTGACCGTATGCTTTGCCGCGAAAAGTCCTGTATTAAAGACTCAAACTGTTCGCTTTACCGCAAAAGGTTTTGTTTCAAAGAGTCAAACTTTTCGCTCTGCTGCGCAAAGTCCTGCTTAAGAAAGTCAGACTGCTCACTCTGCCACGAAAGGCTTTGCTTTAAAGAATCAAACTGTTTGCTTTGCCGCGAAAAGTCCTCCTTTAAAGAGTTAAACCGTTCGCTTTGTCGCGAGAGGTCCTGCTTAACAATCTCGGACTGCTCATTTTGCCAGGAGAGGTTTTTCTTAAAAGAGTCAAACTGTTTGCTTTGCCACGAAAAGTCCTGCCTTAAAGAGTCAAATCGTTCACTCTCCCGTGAAAGGTTTCCCTCCATTCGGTCCTTAAGTTTACACAGATCCTGTGTTACCTTTAAGTAAACACTCAAACTGGCACACACCACAGCCCACATAACTGCAAGACCCCAGATTACTGCAGAGATATTACTCAACCCTCCAAATAATTCCTCCATCTCTGATATCCTGCACGATTACGCCAAAAATGTCACGGAGGCAACCCACAGGTCAATTTTAGGGACCACAAGGTCCAAAAACAACTTTTATTAGACCAGCGAGGCACAGGGTTTTAGCACTCCAAATGTGACTTAAATACAGGTTCAGATATCAGTGGAGGAAATTATTAAGAGGGGCAGCCACTAATACAACAGGAGGTCCACAGAGTGCATGCACGTGGCTTCACCAAAACAATGCCGGAGCCGTCCCCGAGTCCCGGAGGAGTACACACTTGCCCAAGCACGGTGTGGGATTATTTTTATAGAGATACACGTACTCGCAGTGAGTACGGAAAGTGTGCACTCGCGATTCCATGAGAGTAAATTTATAATACGCTCGCAGTCCTGGGAGAGTTATTTTACACGTGCAAATGTGCACGGAATCCTACACGTGCTTATGTGGAAGCACGGGAGGAAAATATACTCGCGATTGTGCGAGGGGCTCTCGGCGGCCACTCGCGATTGTGCGAGGAAATAAAGTACTTGTGCAAATGTGCACGGAAAGAAAATATACTCGCAATCCTGCGAGAAGTTTTACTTACACCAGTGGCGGCGAGGCAAGCGGAGTCTCCATCCCGGGGAGGGGGGCTCTCGGCGGCAGCATCTTGCTCGTGCTCCAAGAGACCCGCGGCAATGGGCGGAGTCTCGACGAGAGTCCCGTTTTGTTATCTGATCAGACCTGATTGTAGGCATTGTATAAGCTTCTCTGCACCCCCACACTGAGTGTGGGTGCCCCTGAAGCCTTCAAACATCCCCCACACTGGGCGCGGCTCAGTGTGCCTTGGCACTCCCTACTGCTAATGTCCCAGGAGCCAGGGTGCTCTGGGCCAAACAAAAGAAGCTGTTAGCCTCAAGTAGCAGAGAAAGGGGGAGATGTGCCATATTAAAAGAGGGAGGGGGGTTGCAATCTGCCACAGTGACATGGATGCTGTCCAATGGGGTTTGTGACACACACACTGTCCAATGGCGTTTGTGACACACAATCTGTCCAATGCAGTTTCTGGACACACACACACTGTCCAATGGTGTTTGTGACACACACGCTGTCCAATGGGTTTTGAGACACACACACTGTCCAGGGGTGTTTGTGACACACACACTGTCCCATGGGTTTTGTCACACACGCTCTGTCCAATGGGGATTATGACAAACACCAATGGGGATTGTGACAGACACAATGTCCATGCCGATTTGTGACACACACACTGTCCAAAGGGGTTTGTGACACACACTCTATCCAACGCGGTTTGTCACACACACTCTGTCCAATGGGGTTTGTGACACACACGCTGTCCAATGGGGATTGTGAGAAACACGCTGTAGAATGGGATTTGTGACACACACACTCTGTCCAATGGGCTTGTGACACACATGCTGTCCATTGGGGTTCGTGACACACACGCTGTCCATTGGGGTTTGTGACACATACTCTGTCGAGAGGGGTATGTGAAACACACACTGTCCTATTGGGTTTGTGACACACACGCTGTCCAATGGGGATTGTGACAAACACGCTGTAGAATGGGTTTTGTGACACACACACACTGTCCAATGGGCTTGTGACACACACGCTATCCAATGGGGTTCGTGATACACACTCTGTCCAGTGGGGTGTGTGACACACACACTGTCCAAAGGGGTTTGTGACACACACACAATGTCCAATGGAGTTATGACACACACGCTGTCCAATGGTGTGTGTGACACACACACGCTGTCCAATGGGTTTTGTGACACACACGCTGTCCAATGGCGATTGTGACAAACACGCTGTGCAATTGAGTTTGTGACACACACTCTGTCCAAAGGGTCTTGTGACATACACGCTGCCCAATGGGGTTCGTGACACACACGCTGTAAGTGGGGTTAGTGACACACACAATGTCCAATAGGGTTTGTGACACACACACGCTATCCAATGGGGTTTGTGACACATACACATTTTTATGGGGTTTGTGACAAACACGCTATACAATGGGTTTTGTGACACACACATACTGTCCAATGGGGATTGTGCCACACACACGATGTCCAATGGTGTCTGTGACACACACGCTCTCCAATGGGTTTTGTGACACGCACACGTTCTCATGGGGTTTGTGACACGCACACGCTGTCCCATCGGGTTTGTGACGCACACGCTGAACAATTGTGTTTGTTATACAAACACTGTCAATGGTGTTTGTGACACGCATGCTGTGCAGTGGGTTTTGTGACACACACACTGTCCAATAGGTTTGTGACACACACACGCTATCCAATAGTGTTTGTGACACGCACACTTTCTCCTGGGGTTTGTAACACACACACGTTGTGCCATGGGCATTGTGACACACATGCTGTCCAATGGGGTTTGTTACACACACAATATCCAATGGGTTTGTGAACACGCATGCTGTCCAGTGGGTTTTGTGACACACACACGCTATCCAATGGGCTTTGTGACACACACACGCTATCCAATGGGCTTTGTGACACACACACTGTCCAAAGGGGTTTGTGACACACACACTGTCCAATGGGGTTTGTGACACACACAATCTCCATTTGGGTTTGTGACACACACACGCTGTCCAATGGGGCTTGTGACACACACTCTGTCCAATGGTGTTTGTGACACACACACACTGTCCAATGGGGATTGTTACACACACACGCTATCCAATGGGGTTTCTGACACCCACTCTGTCCAACGTGGTTTGTGTCACACACGCTGTCCAATGGGTTTTGTGACACCCACTCTGTCCAACGGGGTTTGTGTCACACACGCTGTCCAATGGGGTTCGTGACACACACACTGTCCAGTGGGGTTTGTGACACACACAGTTTCCAAAGGGGTTTGTGACACGCACACGCTTCCCAATAAGTTTGTCACACCCACTCTGTCCAATGGGGTTTATGACAAACACACACTGTCCAATGCTGTTTGTAACACACACGCTGTCCAATGTCTTTTGTGATACACATACTGTCCAATGGGGATTGTGACACACACACAGTCCAAAGGGTTTGTGACACACACTCTGTCCAATGGGGTTTCTGACACACACACACTATCCAATGGTGTTTGTGACACACACACTGTGCAATGGGGTTTGTGACACACAATCTGTCCAATGGGGTTTGTGGACACACACACACTGTCCAATGGTGTTTATGACACACACGCTGTCCAATGGGTTTTGTGACACACACACTGTCCAGCGGTGTTAGTGACACACACACTGTCCCATGGGTTTTGTCATACACACTCTGTCCAACGGGGATTGTGACAAACACCAATGGGGATTGTGACACACACAATGTCCATGCCGGTTTGTGTCACACCCACTGTCCAATGGGGTTTGTGACACATACACTGTCCCATGGGGTTTCTCACAAACACTCTGTCCAATAGGGTTTGTGACACACACTCCATCCAATGGGGTTTGTCACACACACTCTGTCCAATGGGGTTTGTGACACACACGCTGTCAAATGGGGATTGTGAGAAACACGCTGTTGAATGGGGTTTGTGACACACACACTCTGTCCAATGGGCTTGTGACACACACGCTGTCCAATGGGGTTCGTGACACATACTCTGTCGAGAGGGGTTTGTGAAACACACACTGTCCTATTGGGTTTGTGACACACACGCTGTCCAATGGGGATTGTGACAAACACGCTGTAGAATGGGTTTTGTGACACACATACTCTGTCCAATGGGCTTGTGACACACACGCTGTCCAATGGGGTTCGTGACACACACTCTGTCCAGTGGGGTGTGTGACACACACATTGTCCAAAGGGGTTTGTGACACACACACACTATCCAATGGGGTTTTTGACACATACACTTTCTTATGGGGTTTGTGACACACATGCTGTCCAATGGGGTTTGTGACACAGACACACTGTCCAATGGAGTTATGACACACACGCTGTCCAATGGTGTATGTGACACACACACGCTGTCCAAAGGGTCTCGTGACACACACGCTGATCAATGGGGTTCGTGACACACACGCTGTAAGTGGGGTTAGTGACACACACAATGTCCAATAGGGTTGTGACACACACACGCTGTCCCATCAGGTTTGTGACGCACACGCTGAAGAATTGTGTTTGTTATACAAACACTGTCAGCGGTGTTTGTGACACGCATGCTGTCCAGTGGGTTTTGTGACACACACACTGTCCAATAGGGTTTGTGACACACACACGCTATCCAATTGTGTTTGTGACACGCACACTTTCTCATGGGGTTTGTAACACACACACGCTGTGCCATGGGCTTTGTGACAAACACGCTGTCCAATGGGGTTTGTTACACACACAATGTCCAATGGGTTTGTGAACACGCATGCTGTCCAGTGGGTTTTGTGAAACACACACTATCCAACAGGTTTTGTGACACACACACGCTATCCAATGGGCTTTGTGACACACACAATGTCCAAAGGGGTTTGTGACAAACACGCTGTCCAATGGGTATTGTGACACACACACACTGTCCAATGGGGTTTGTGGCACTCACAATCTGTCTAATGTATTTTGTGACACAGACGCTGTCCTATGGGTTTTGTGAAACACACAATCTGTCCAATGGTCTTTGTGACACACACGCTGTGCAATGGGGTTTGTGACACAGACGCTGTCCAATGGGGATTGTTACATACACATGTTATTCCTTTGGCTTTGTGACACACACACTGACCAATTGGGTTTGTGACACACACACTGGCCAGGGGGATTGTGACACACACAGGTTGTTCAATGGGCTTTGTGACACACACGCTATCCAATGGGGTTTGTGACACACACACTTTCCAATGGGTTTGTGACACAGACACTTTCCAATGGGGTTTGCGACACACACACGCTGTCCAATGGGGTTTGTGACACACATGCTGACCAATTGGGTTTGTTACACACACACTGTCCAATGGTGTTTGTGACACGCATGCTGTCCAATGGGTTTTGTAACACAAACTGTGTACAATGGGCTGGTGACACACACGCTGTCCAATGGGGTTCGTGACACACATGATGTCCAGCAGCTTTGTGACACACACACTGTCCGCTGGGGTTTGTGGCACAGACACTTTCTAATGGGGTTTGTGACACACAGACTCTGTCCAATGGGGATTGTGACACACACACACGGTCCAATGGTGTTTGTGACAAGCATGCTGTCCAACGGTGTTTGTGACACACACACTATCAATGGGGTTTGTGACACACACGCTGTCCAATGGGGTTTCTCACACACACTCTGATCAATGGGGATTGTGACACACACTCACTGTCCAATGGTGTTTGTGACACGGATGCTGTCCAATGGTGTTTGTGACACACACACTGTCCATTGGGGTTTGTGACACACACAGTTTCCAAAGGGGTTTGTGACACGCACACGCTTCCCGATGATTTTGTCACACCCACTCTGTCCAATGGGGTTTGTGACAAACACACGCTGTCCAATGCTGTTTATTACACACACGCTGTCCAATGGGGTTTTTGACACACACACTGTGCAATGGGTTTTTGTAACACAAACACTCTGTCCAATGTGGCTTATGACAGATACGCTGTTCAACGGGTTTCGTGACACACACACTGCCAATAGTGTTTGTGACACACACACTGTCCAATGGGGATTGTGAGACACACACACTGTCCAATGGTGTTTGTGACACACACGCTGTCTAATGGGGTTTGTGACACGGATGCTGTCCAATGGGGTTTGTGACACAAACACTGTCCAATGGGGTTTGTGACACGGATGCTGTCCAATGGTGTTTCTGACACACACGCTGTCCAATGGGTTTTGTGACACAGACACTGTCCCATGGGTTTTTTCACACACACTCTGTCCAATGGGGATTGTGACAAACACCAATGGGGATTGTTACACACAGAATGTCCATGCCGGTTTGTGACATACACACTGTCCAATGGGGTTTGTGACACATACACTGTCCAATGGGGTTTCTCACAAACACTCTGTCCAATACGGTTTGTGACACACACGCTGTCCAATGGGGATTGTGACAAACGTGCTGTAGAATGGGGTTTGTGACACACACACTCTGTCCAATGGGCTTGTGACACACAGGTTGTCCAGTGGGGTTCGTGAAACACACTCTGTCCAGTTGGGTTTGTGACTCACACACTGTCCAAAGGGGTTTGTGACACACACGCTGCCCAATGGGGTTCGCGACACACACGCTGTAAGTGGGTTTAGTGACACACACAATTTCCAATAGGGTTTGTGACACACACATGCTATCCAATGGGGTTGGTGACACATACACTTTCTTATGGGGTTTGTGAAACACATGCTGTCCAGTGGGGTTTGTGACACACACACACTGTCCATTGGAGGTACAACACACACGCTGTCCAATGGTGTGTGTGACACACACACTGTGTCCAATGGGTTTTGTGACACACACGCTGTCCAATGGCGATTGTGACAAACACGCTGTGCAATGGAGTTTGTGACACACACTCTGTTCAAAGGGTCTTGTGACACACACGCTGCCCAATGGGGTTCGTGACACACACGCTGTAAGTGGGTTTAGTGACACACACAATTTCCAATAGGGTTTGTGACACACACACGCTATCCAATGCGGTTTGTGACACATACACTTTCTTATGGGGTTTGTGACACACACGCTATACAATGGGTTTTGTGACACACACACTGTCCAATTGGGATTGTGACACACACACGATGTCCAATGGTGTCTGTGACACACACGCTGTCCAATGGGTTTTGTGACACGCACACGTTCTCATGGGGTTTGTGACACACACACGCTGTCCCATTGATTTTGTGACGCACACGCTGAACAATTGTGTTTGTTATACAAACACTGTCAATGGTGTTTGTGACACGCATGCTGTGCAGTGGGTTTTGTGACACACACACTGTCCAATAGGGTTTGTGACACACACACGCTATCCAATAGTGTTTGTGACACGCACACTTTCTCATGGGGTTTGTAACACACACACGCTGTGCCATGGGCTTTGTGACGCACACGCTGTCCAATGGGGTTTGTTACACACACAATGTCCAATGGGTTTGTGAACACGTATGGTGTCCAGTGGGTTTTGTGACACACACACTATCCAATAGGTTTTGTGACACACACACGCTATCCAACGGTGTTTGTGACACACACACTGTCCAATGGGTATTGTGACACAGATGCTGTCCAGTGGGGATTGTGACATACACACATTGTCCCATTGGCTTTCTGACACACACGCTGACCAATTGGGTTTGTGACACACACACTGACCGGGGGATTGTGACACACAGAGGCTGTTCAATGAGCTTTGTGACACACACGCTATCGAATGCGGGTTGTGACACGCACACTTTCCAATGGGGTATGTGACACACACACTTTCCAATGGGGTTTGTGACACACACACGCTGTCCAATGGGGTTTGTGACACACATGCTGACCAATGGGTTTTGTAACACAAACTGTGTCCAATGGGCTGGTGACACACACGGTGTCCAATGGGGTTTGTGACACACATACTGTCCAGGGGGGTTTGTGACACACACGCTGTCCATTGGATTTTGTGACACACACACTCGTCAAATGAGGTTTGTGACACACACGCTGTCCAACGGGGATTGCGACACACACACGCTGTCCAATGGGGTATGTGACACACACTCTGTTCAGTGGGCTTTGTGACACACACCCACTGTCCAACGGGGATTGTGACACACACACGCTGTCCAATGTGGTTATGACACACACGCTGTCCAATGGTGTGTGTGACACACACACTGTCCAGGGGAGTTTGTGACACACACACTGTCCAAGGGGTTTGTGACACAGACACTTTCTAATGGGGTTTTGACACACACTCTGTCCAAATGGGGTTTGTGACACACAGACTCTGTCCAATGGGGATTGTGACACACACACACGGTCCAATGGGGTTTGTGACACATACAATGTCCAATAGGGTTTGTGACACACACACGCTGTCCAATGGTGTTTGTGACACGCATGCTGTCCAACGGTGTTTGTGACACACACACTATCAATGGGGTTTGTGACACACACGCTGTCCAATGGGGTTTCTCACACACACTCTGTCCAATGGGGATTGTGACACACACACACTGTCCAATAGTTTTTGTGACACACATGCTGTCCAATGTGTTTTGTGACACACACTCTGTCCAATGGGGATTCTGACACATACACAATGTCCAATGGTGTTTGTGACACACACGCTGCCCAGGGTGGTTTGTGACACACACACTGTCCAATGGGGTTTGTCACACACACTCTGGCCAACGGCGATTGCGACACACACAGGCTGTCCAGTGGGGTATGTGACACACACTCTGTTCAGTGGGCTTTGTGACACACACCCACTGTCCAATGGGGATTGTGACACACACACGCTGTCCAATGGGGTTATGACACACACGCTGTCCAATGGTGTGAGTGACACACACGCTGTCCAATGGGGTTTGTGACACACAGGATGTCCAATGGGGATTGTGACACACACGCTGTCGAATGGGGTTTGTCACACACACTCTGTCCAATGGGGATTCTGACACATACACAATGTCCAATGGTGTTTGTGACACACATGCTGTCCAATGTGTTTTGTGACACACACTCTGTCCAATGGGGATTCTGACACATACACAATGTCCAATGGTGTTTGTGACACACACGCTGCCCAGGGTGGTTTGTGACACACACACTGTCCAATGGGGTTTGTCACACACACTCTGGCCAACGGCGATTGCGACACACACAGGCTGTCCAGTGGGGTATGTGACTCACACTCTGTTCAGTGGGCTTTGTGACACACACCCACTGTCCAATGGGGATTGTGACACACACACGCTGTCCAATGGGGTTATGACACACACGCTGTCCAATGGTGTGAGTGACACACACGCTGTCCAATGGGGTTTGTGACACACAGGATGTCCAACGGGGATTGCGACACACACACGCTGTCCAATGGGGTATGTGACACACACTCTGTTCAGTGGACTTTGTGACACACACCCACTGTCCAATGGGGATTGTGACACACACACTGTCCAATGGGGTTATGACACACACGCTGTCCAATGGTGTGTGTGACACACACACTGTCCAGGGGAGTTTGTGACACACACACTGTCCAAGGGGTTTGTGACACAGACACTTTCTAATGGGGTTTGTGACACACACTCTGTCCAATGTGGTTTGTGACACACAGACTCTGTCCAATGGGGATTGTGACACACACACACGGTCCAATGGGGTTTGTGACACATACAATGTCCAATGGGGTTTGTGACACACACACGCTGTCCAATGGTGTTTGTGACACGCATGCTGTCCAACGGTGTTTGTGACACACACACTATCAATGGGGTTTGTGACACACAGACTGTCCAATGGGGTTTCTCACACACACTCTGTCCAATGGGGATTGTGACACACACACACTGTCCAATAGTTTTTGTGACGCACACGCTGTCCAATGTGTTTTGTGACACACACTCTGTCCAATGTTGATTGTGACACACACACAATGTCCAATGGTGTGAGTGACACACACGCTGTCCAATGGGATTTGTGACACACAGGATGTCCAATGGGGATTGTGACAAACACGCTGTCCAATGGTGTGTGTGACACACACACTCTGTCCAATGGGTCTTGTGACACACACGCTGCCCAATGGTGTTCGTGACAGACACGCTGTAAGTGGGGTTAGTGACACACACACTGTCCAATAGGGTTTTATGACATATACACGCGATCCAATGGGGTTTGTGACACACACAGTTTCTTATGGGGTTTCTGAAACACACGCTATACAATGGGTTTTGTGACACACACACTGTCTAATGGGGATTGTGAGACACACACGATGTCCAATGGTGACTGTGACACACACGCTGTCCAATGGGGTTTGTGAGACGCACAGTTTCTCATGGGGTTTGTGACACACACATGCTGTCCCATGGGGTTTGTGACACAGACACTGAACAATTGGGTTTGTTACACACACACTGTCCAATGTTATTTGTGACACGTATGCTGTCCAGTAGGTTTTGTGACACACACACTGTCCAATGGGTTTGTGTCACACACACTCTGTCCAGTGGGGTTTGTGACACACACACTGTCTAATGGGGTTTGTCACACACACACGCTGTCCAATGGGGTTTGTGACACACACACTGTCCAAGGGGGTTTGTGACACACACACTGTCCAATGGGGTTTCTCACAAACACTCTGTCAAATGGGATTTGTGACACACAGTCTGTCCAATGGTGTTTTACACACACACTCTGTCCAGTGGGGTTTGTGACACACACACTTTCCAATGGGGTTTGTGACACACACATTCTGTCCAATGGTGCTTGTGACAGACACGCTGTCCAAACGGTTTCGTGACACACACGCTGTCCAGTGGGTTTTGTGACACAAACACTCTGTCCAAACGGTTTCGTGACACACACACTGTCCAATAGCGATTGTGACACACACGATGTCCAATGGGGTTGTGACACACACACACTGTCCAATGGGGATTGTGACACACACACTCTGTCCAAAGGGGTTTATGACACACACGCTGTCCAGTGGGGTGTGTGACACACACACGCTGTCCAATGGGGATTGTGACAAACACGCTGTCCAATGGGGTTCGTGACACACACGCTGTCGAGAGGGGTTTGTGAGACACTCACTGTCCAATAGGGTTTGTGACCCACACACGATATCCAGAGGGGATTGTGACACATACACTGTCCAGTGCAGTTTGTGAGACACACATTTTCCAATGGGGTTTGTGACATGCACACACTTCCCAATGAGTTTGTAACCCCCACTCTGTCCAATGGGGCTAGTGACAAACACACGCTGTACAATGCTGTTTGTAACACACCCGCTGTCCAATAGGGTTTGTGGCGCACACACTGTCCAATGGGGTTTGTGACACACACTCTGTCCAATGGTGTTTGTGGCACGCATGCTGTCCAATGGGGTTTGTGACACACACACACTTTCCAATGGGGATTGTGAACACAAACGCTGTCCAATGGGGATTGTGACAAACAAGCTGTACAATGGGATTTCTCACACAAACTCTGTCCAATGGACTTTGTGACACAAACTCTGTCCAATGGGGTTTGTGAACACACACGCTGTCCAATGGTGTTTGTGACACTCATGATGTCCAATGGGATTTGTGACACACACACTTTCCAATGGGTTTTGTCACACACACTCTGTCCAATGAGGATTGTGACACACACACTGTCCAATGGGGTTTCTCACACACACTCTGTCCAATGGGGATTGTGACACACACACACTGTCCAATAGTTTTTGTGACACACACGCTGTCCAATGGGGTTTGTGACACACAGTCTGTCCCATGCGGTTTGTGACACACACACTGTCCAATTGGGATTGTGACACACACACGGTGTCCACTGGGGTTTGTGACACACAAACTGCCCAAGGGGGTTTGAGTCACACAAGATGTGCAATGGGGTTTGTGACACGCGCACTGTCCATTGGTGTTTGTGGCACACACACTGTCCAATGGCGTTCGTGACACACAGAGTGTCCACAGGGGTTTGTGACACACACGCTGTCCAATGGGGATTTTGACAGACACACTGTCCAGTGGGGTTTTTGCCACACACACTGTCACAAATGGCATTCGTGACACAAATACTGTGCACGGGGGTTTGTGACACACACACGCTGTCCAAAGGGGTTTGTTGCAGGGAAAAGTCCCAGCAGAGATCCAGACCCTAGCGGAAGGAGGAAGAAATGCGGCCGACCCAATATGAGTGATAAAGCATACTTCAACTTTATTGATGCACTGAGCTGGTTTATATAAGACTTACAATAATTATGCATACTCGTCATCTATTAATTGGATAGTATACAGTAATTATGCCTACTCGTCTTCTATTAATTGGATAGTATACAATAATTATGCCTACTCGTCTTCTATTGATTGGATAGTATACATAATGAGCTCAACCTTCTTGTGGTTTCTCTGGAATGCAACCTCCTCACCCTGCTAGAGATAATTCCCCAGCTTGTTTATCTAAACGCTCAGCTGAACCAGAGAGCAACCGCTCAGTACTTTTCCACTATGCTACACCAGACTCATGCTAACTAAGGCCTACTCATGCTAACTTAGAACAAAATTCTCCTGATACAATGGATCAATAGAGCCATGCCCCTTCTCTATTAGCCATGTCCCAACAATTCCCCCTTTTCTCTTTGGGCTAATAACACTTCCTTGCGAAAAGTAGCATCAATTATCTTTAAGCATAATTGCCTAATACATGAAAGACAACACATACCAATAAGCAATATAAGCAAAATAAAAGCAATTCCTACCAATAATGGTTTAAAGAATGACAACAGCCATGAAGGAAAACCTAGCGAGGCCCACCACCTAGCGATTGGATCACCATCAACTTGTAACTTCTGCATATGAGCTTGTAATTGCTGCAGCTGACTTTGAATTGATTTACTATGATCAGATAAATTGAAGCAGCACATACCATCAAAGTCCTCGCAACCATGACCTTGTGCCAAAAGCAAAAAATCTATTGCAGCTCTATTTTGAAGTACAGCATGTCGTATAGAGTCTAAATCAGTAGCTAAATCTGATAACACTTTAGAAGTCAAATTCGCTTGCTTCCCAACCCAGCAGGCTAATTTTCTTAAATTATTCGCATTCCACGCAGTCATTGCTCCTGGGACAAAAAAGGAGGCAAATATAGATTCTGTTCAGTTTGGAAGCATCACATTATCATCACAGTCTTTTGTGAACAATTCTCTTTTTACTCTAGTTCTGTTGAATTTGCCAATCATTTGCGATTTACTAGGCGCGAAGATAGTCAATTTGCCAAGATAGCAAGGACCCCCAACTGGTCTCCATGGAACACTTGTCCAAGCTCGATCACCACAAATAAGAAACATTCCTGGTGCTAACTTATTTGCTCCTGTGATATTAACCATATGAACACCTCCACTTTTTGCTGTTAAATTCCACCCATTCAAGGATGGAGTCACATTGGTAAATTGCACCCATTGAGGCGGTTCATTAGACAGATTGTACAAATAACTATATCCCCCAAAAGCTACTGCTCCTGTCCCATTATCTGCTTGATAAGCTGGTCTCACGTTTGAGCAATCAACACAATACGTGACATTTCCTATCTCTGCAGGTCCTAGTGACACTAATAAATCTAATTCTTGACCATTATTCGCAGAAGCATTTAGAGCCTTAAATAAGCAAGCTAATCGACAAGATGCATTATTAAAGGGTAAATGAGTTAAACAAGCATCAGGTTTCCCTATACAATTACAATTGTTCCAAACAGACACATTATACAATCCTGTAAGCATCTCAATAGATTCATTGACCGATAAAGGTATTCCAATCAAGCACGTCTTGAATGGCTCTTGAGCTGAAGCGAGACTCAGACAGAAATTAGGATTGCGCGTCTTATTGGCCCAAGTCAACCAAATGTTCTGTTGCTTCATCAACAAATGCGGGACAGCCGTTGCACCAATGACAGTCAAGATAAACACCATCAGTCCTTTAATGCTGGCCGAGTCCATTTTGCAGGTACCCATCTTGGCCCTGTAGGAGTAAGTACACACATGTATCCTCTGCCAATGTATTGAACTTCCGCAGGCCCTTTCCACTGTCCAGTTTCTGGGTCTCGATAAAACACCTTCATTTGAACAGTTACTTTCTTTGAGAGACCTGAATGCACTTTTACTGGTGGCTCCTCATCTGATCCAAATATACAGAGGTAATTTAAAACAAACAATGTTTTCATAACCCTTTCTTGACTGTCCGTGATACTTTGAAATTTCTGCAAATATTGCTTCAGCGTTTGATTCATTCTCTCTACAATTGCTTGTCCCGTTGGAGAATGTGGAATCCCTGTAACATGTTGTACTCCCCATAATTGACAGAATTTACGCATCTTCTCACTACAATAAGCTGGCCCATTATCCGTTTTAATCTGTGCTGGTACCCCCATTACAGCAAAACACGCCGTCAAGTGACAAATCACATGACTAGCTTTTTCCCCTGCCTGTGGCGTTGCCCATACAAAATGACTATACGTATCAACTGTAATATGTACATATTTGAGCCTACCCATTGAAGGCACATGCGTCACATCCATTTGCCATATCTCATTAGGACCCAAACCCCTAGGATTAACTCCTACACCTAGACCAGAACCATGATGACTACACTGAGGGCAAGTCCGTACAATTCCTTTAGCTTCCTCTACGGTGATCTTAAACTGTGAATGTAATCCTTTCGCGTTCTGATGGAACACACTATGTGATTCTCTAGCCTTGACAAAATCACTAACAGGGGCAGAACATGCTACCAACCTATCTGCTCTAGCATTCCCTTCTCCAAGGCCACAATCCCACATATGACTACGGATATGAATCACTGCATATGGTTTTGTTCTTCCTTGTACTAATGTATGCAACTGTCTAAACAGTTCTCCCAAGCGCAGTTGCTTAACATCCTTAATCTGAGAATCTTCTATCCTGTGTAACACACCCGCAACATACAGCGAATTGGTCACAATATTAATTGTTTCCTCTCTCCATTTCCCCATGGCCCATACAACAGCAGCAAGCTCCAATGTCTGCAAGGAATCTTCCGGAACAGCTTCCAGCAAGTGGTGGTGCCACTCACCACAAGCGATCCAGGTAACTGCAGCTCTTCTGGACCTTTTTCCTGCATCCGTAAACACTGTCTGGGCATCTTCTAGGGGTGATTTACTGCGGAGAGGTTTCTGCATCCATTCATTGTGACCAATAAACTGCACTATTGCCGCCTTTACAGGAGACAAGGATATAGTTGTAGCTGATGAGAAGAAACACTCACACAACTCCTCGCTATTCTGAAGGTACCACTCTATTGCTTCTTTTTTCATCGGAACATATATTGTCTGCAACTCTTGCCCTGTGATCTGAATTACACGCTTCCTACCCCTCTTTATTAAATCTGCTAAGGTTTCGACCTTTTGCTGTATCGACTTTCTTGGCTGTAGCTTTGGAAATACCCATTCAAGTATCCCAAATTCCTCCCGCTCCCCCTTTTTCTCTTTATGCTGTGTAAGGGCCCCAATTAAATGACCATTTGTTTGAAAAACAGAAAAATCTACAGGTATTGCAGGGTCACGTCTCCTTGTAAAACCCAATGTTATTAAGTGAGCTAAATTCTGGATCATTTGTTTTTGCTCCTTAGAAAGATTCACCGGAGTGGAGGGATCGGTTCCACGCAACAATGGTCGTAACACCTCTAACTGCGCATTGGTAATACCCACGACAGGCCTCAACCATTGTAAATCCCCCATAAGCTTCTGAGCATCATGAAGTGTCCTAATATCAGTGGTAATATGCGGTTTCTGCGGTCGAATTTGGGAGTCAGTAATTTTCCACCCTAAGTACAACCACGGTTCTTGTCGCTGAATTTTTTCTTTAGCAATTACCAAACCTTCCTTATACAACTGACAATGTAAAAATTGCAATTGTTGCTCAGTAAAGTCTTGTTCTTGTGCAATAAGAATATCATCCATGTAGTGATACACCAACGCTGTAGGCCAGGCATCACGAATAGGACGCAACGCATTGTCCACAAACAATTGACACAATGTCGGACTATTTTTCATTCCTTGGGGTAACACAGTCCACTCAAACCGCTGAGTAGGAGCTTCCCTATTTATCGCTGGCAAAGTGAAGGCAAATCGCTGTGTATCAAGAAGGTGCAACGAAATAGTAAAAAAGCAATCCTTCAAATCCACAATTAACAGCTTCCAGTGTTCAGGAAGCATTGCCGGATTCGGAAGACCAGGCTGTAAGGCTCCCATCGGTTGCATTTGTGCATTTACAGCTCTCAAATCATGAAGCAGTTGAAACTTCCCTGATTTTTTCTTAATCACAAAAATAGGCGTATTCCATGGGCTTGTTGACAGTTGCAAATGTCCTTGACCAAATTGTTCTTGTACCAACTGATGTGCCGCTGCAAGACTTTCCATTTTCAACGGCCACTGCTCAATCCATACAGGGTCATCTGAAGTCCATTTAAGAGGGATCGGGAAAGCCCATTTTGCAGTGACCGTCAGTGAAAAGCCCTTTCAGTTGTCAAAATGACTCCTAGCTGATCCAGTATATCTCGACCTATTAGTCCATTTACACCTGCAGGAAGAGTCATTACTGTAACAAATGTATTGGCTTTTCTCCCGTCTATGATGAACAGAATACGTTCAATACTTTGACGTACTGATGAATGACCTCCTACTCCTTCAACGCCCCGTCCATAAGTTTTTTTGGCCAATCCTGAGGCCAGGCGCCCTCATCTACGATGGTCAAATCAGCCCCAGTGTCCAGTAACATTGTAAGTAAAATAAATTGTCCTCTAGATTCCATTCGAACTGACGCAGTTGGTCGCCGATTCATTGACATGGTTAGCATCACAGCAGGTCCTGTCGATCCAAATCCACCACCTCCTCTTTCTGAAGATAATGCTGGCGTCATGTCCCTTGTTAATTGCGGAAGTGGTATCAATTGTGCTATTTGACTACCCTTCGGAATGAAAATCGGAGGAAACAGTGTCTGAACCATAATTTGTACAATTCCTTTGTAATCGGCATCAATAAGTCCAGGGATAACCTTAAGGCCTTTCATACCACTCGACGAACGACCAATTAACAATGCCCCTTGTGATTGTCCATTAATTATTAAAGGTCCTTTAAAGGTAGACGGTATCTTTTGTGGCCGCTGATCGATCAAACTGATATCTACTGAGGTTGCCAAGTCCAATCCGAGGCTCCCGGCTGTTGCAGGTTGGAGCGTACCAGTGGAGCAGATGTCACTGTCATGTGGCGCTCTCTCTGTTGATCCTCTGACGTTTCGATTGCTGGAGCTGCCACTTTTGTCGGAGCGCGGTGGCTCGGCGCGCTCATTCTCCCGTTTCCCGAGAAACATGCTTCAGTATTGTGACTGCTAGATTTACAGTTCTCACACCAAACTCGAGCCGCCCGACAGTCACGGTGAAAGTGACCTTCTCTTCCACATCTGAAACATTAATTACTCCGTCTTCCCTCATTCGGGCGTGGTCGTCTTTCTGCTTCCACAGTAGTAGCATGTAACGGGGCTAATGCAGCAAATGCCTGTTGCTGGGCTTGCAGGAGGTCTCTCCCTAGCTTCTCCATAGCCTCTACCATCATGGCTTGTGGCCCTACCGGAACTCTGCTCATTCTGTCTAACATAGCTTCTATGGTAGCGTCTGCAGGTAACGTCACTAAGATACCTCTAGTTGCTGAATTTGCATTCTGCAATGCACACTGTCTTAACAAGGCTGCCCTCATCCAGCCTGGTACATCTGATTGTTCTATTGCTGAAGTAATCCTGTCTATAAATTGTGCAAATGATTCATCCCTTTCTTGCTTAATACTCATGTACGACGGAGATGGCTGTGATGTTTTAACATGCTCAATGGCTTCTCGAGCTGTTCTCATAGCCTCAGCACATTTTTCGGGGCCCATTTTTTCGGGGCTCGAACCTCAAGGAATGGTCCTAACCCCATTAACTGTTCTACCGTTGCATCGCTTAAAGGATCATTAGGATTTCTCGCTTGCTGCACAGAAGCCTCACAAAATCTCTGCCAATGTGCTTGCCACAACAACAACTGTGACTGTGTCATTATCATTCTCATTATTACCTTAATATCCTCCGGACACAATAACGTACTCCCGAACAAATAATTTAAAAGCTGTTTAGTCGGCTCTCCATGCAACCCTGATTCCGAAACTGTAGCTCTCAACTGCGACAATAATTTCCAACTAATCGGATTATACTGCCCATGCAAATCTCCATGTCTATCTCTCTCAAATAGCGCAGGGAACGCAAAAGGTGAATCTGGTCCAAAATCTCCATTTTCTGCAGCATCCTCCATTACCTTTTTCCAATTAACTAGTGCCAGACGCCTGACTGGTCTCTCAGATGTATCGTTCACAACTTTCTCCATCTCTGACTCACTTATACCTTTCTGATCGTTATACTCCTCACAACTTTGTTTCTGCTGCTGCGACTGCCGTACTTGATCTACACTCCAACCAGAACTCAACTCTGCTTTCTTTTTTACACGCACCGATTGCCAGCACGGAGAAACAGGAGCCTTACATGTACTAAATAACAAATCGTCTTGTCCTGAGGGTGGCAGCGTTGGCCCCCCTGAAAACGCAGATATGCCTGTTTCCATCGGCGGAGCGGAAGGCTCCATTTTATCGAGTTTATGTGAAGCTACCGCGGCTAAATTCTTTTCCACTTTATGACGCTTAATATTATTAATTACTTCCCTCCACGGTTTCATCAGTTTCTTAACTATTTTATCCTCGTCTATAACCATATCCCACAACACATCCCCCAATTTCCTCCACTCTCCTTCATCAAACAATAAATCAGGATCCTGAAAACACCCCTTAGTTTTCCCCGTTGCTACTAGACCAGCTAGCTGTTTAACGCAACTATGATCAACCCCTCGCTTTTCTGAAAAGCTTTGTAATAAATCTAGGGCTACTTCTAAATCCATTTCTCTGTTATTCATCATTTTAATCCGTTTCTCCGTTATTCATCATTTTAATCCATTTCTCCATTATTCATCATTTTAATCCGTTTCTCCATTATTCATCATCTTAATCTATTTCTCTGTTATTCATCACCTTAATCTATTTCTCCGTTATTCATCATTTTAATCTATTTCTCCGTTATTCATCACTATAGCACGGTACCTCTTGCTAAATTAAGAGACCTCTTGCAGCCCTTGTTTCCTGTAGCCCAGCACTGGCGAACTTCAGTCGGTTCAGTCTTCGCAGTCGACACACCGCAGCACAGTGTTCGGTCGCTCTTGCCCGCCGGTCGCTGCTTTCCCGGCGCCTTTTGCTTCTATCCGCCGCTTCAAGTCCCTGTTCGGGCGCCAATTGCAGAGAAAAGTCCCAGCAGAGATCCAGACCCGAGCGGACGGAGGAAGAAATGCGGCCGACCCAATATGAGTGATAAAGCATACTTCAACTTTATTGATGCACTAAGCTGGTTTATATAAGACTTAAAATAATTATGCATACTCGTCATCTATTAATTGGATAGTATACAGTAATTATGCCTACTAGTCTTCTATTAATTGGATAGTATACAATAATTATGCCTACTCGTCTTCTATTGATTGGATAGTATACATAATGAGCTCAACTTTCTTGTGGTTTCTCTGGAATGCAACCTCCTCACCCTGCTAGAGATAATTCCCCAGCTTGTTTATCTAAACGCTCAGCTGAACCAGAGAGCAACCGCTCAGTACTTTTCCACTATGCTACACCAGACTCATACTAACTGAGGCCTACTCATGCTAACTTAGAACAAAATTCTCCTGATACAATGGATCAATAGAGCCATGCCCCTTCTCTATTAGCCATGTCCCAACAGTTTGTGACACACACGCTGACCAATCGGGTTTGTTACATACACACTGTGCAAAGTGGTTTGTGACACACATGCTGTCCAAAGGGGATTGCGAACACACAAACTGACCAGGGGGGTTTGTGACACACACAGTATCCAATGGGGTTTGTGACACACACTCTGTCCAATGGGCTTGTGACACACACGCTGTCCAATAGTGTTTGTGACACACACACACTTTCCAATGGCATTTGTGACACACACACTCTCCAAAGGGGTTTGTCACACACACACTGTCCAATGAGTATTGTGACGCACACACACTGTCCAATGGGGATTGTGACACACACACTGTCCGGGGGGGTTTGTGACACACACATTGTCCAAAGGGGTTTGTGACACACACGCTATCCTATGGGGTTTGTGACACATACACTGTACAGAGGGCCTTGTGACACACACACTCTGTCCAATGGGCTTGTGATACACACGCTGTCCAATAGTGTTTGTGACACACACACACTTTCCAATGGCGTTTGTGAAACACACACTGTCCAAAGGGGTTTGTCACACACACGCTGTCCAATGGGGATTGTGACACACACACGCTGTCGAATCGGGTTTGTGGCACACAAACTGTCCAATGGGGATTGTGACACACACACTGTCCAATGGGGTTTGTGACACACACGCTGTCCGATGGGAATTGTGACACACACACTGTCCGATGGGAATTGTGACACACACACTGTCTAGGGGGGTTTGTGACACAGACACTGTGTAATGGGGATTGTCACACACACACTGTCCAATGGGGATTGTGACACACACACGCTGTCGAATCGGGTTTGTGGCACACAAACTGTCCAATGGGGATTGTGACACACACACTGTCCAATGCGGATTGTGACACACACACGCTGTCCAATGGAGTTTGTGACACACACACTGTCCAGTGGGGTTTGAGACACACAAATTGTCTAATGGCGTTGGTAATACACAAACTGTCCAATGGGGTTTGTGACACACATGCTGTCAAATGGTGATTGTGACACACACACTGTCCATAGGGCTTTTTGACACACACGATGTCCAAGTGGTTTGTGAAACACACGCTGTCCAATGGGGTTTGTGACACACAAACTGTCAAGGTGGGTTTGTGACACACACACTGCTCAAAGGGGTTTGTGACACACACGCTGTCCAATGGTGTTTGTGACACGCATGCTGTCCAATGGTGTTTGTGACACACACGCTGTCCAATGGGGATTGTGACACAAACACACTGCCCAAGGGTGTTTGTGATTCGGATGCTGTCCAATGGGGTTTGTGACACACACTCTGTCCAATGGGGTTTCTGCCACACACACACTGTCCAATGGGGACTGTGACACACAAACGCTGACCAATGGGGTTTGTGACACACAAACTGTCCAATGGGGTTTGTGACACACACACGCTGTCCGATGGTGTCTGTGAACACTCATGGTTTCCAAAGGGTCTTGTGACACACACAGTGTCCATGGGGGATTGTGACACACACAAACTCTGTCCAATGGGGTTGGTGACACACAAACTGTCCACACACGCTGTGCAATGGTTTTTGTGACACACACACAGTGTCTAATGGTGTTTCTGACACTGTTACTTTTCAAAGGGGTTTGTTACAGACAAAATGTCTAGGGGGGTTTGTGACACAGACACTGTGTAATGGGGATTGTCGCACACACACTGTCCAGGGGGGTTTGTGACACACAAACAGTCCAATTGGGTTTGTGACACACACACTGTCTAGGGGGGTCTGTGCCACACACGCTGTCCAATGTGGTTTGTGACACAAAGGCTGTCCAATGGGTTTTTTGACACAGAGACTCATCAGGGGTGTTTGTGACACACACGCTATCCAATGGGAATTGTGACACACACATGGCGTCCAATGGTGTTTGTGACACGGATGCTTTTCAATGCGGTTTGTGACACACACACTGTCCAGGGGGGATTGTGACACAGACACTGTCCAAGGGGGATTGTGACAGACAAGTTGTCCAATTGGGTATGTGACACACACGGTGTCCTGGGGGGTTTGTGACACACACGCTATCGAATATGGTTCGTGACACACAGACTCTCCAGGGGTATTTGTGACACACACAATGTCCAATGGGTATTATGACACACACACTTTGTCCACTTGGGTTTGTGACACACACACTGTCCAATGGGTATTATGACACACACACTCTGTCCAAAGGGGATTGTGACACACACACTGTCCAATAAGGATTGTGACACACACAAATGATGTCCAATGGGGTTGGTGACACAGAAAGTGTCCAATGGGGTTTGTGACATACACGCTGTCCAATGGGGATTATGGCACATACACGATGTCCAATGGTGTTTTTGACACGGATACTGTCCAATGGCGTTTGATACACACACACTGTACAGGGGGGTTTGTGACACAGACACTGTCCAATGGGGTTTGTGACACACACGGTGTCCAACGCGGTTTGTGACACACAGGCTGTCCAGGTGTGTTTGTGACACACACGCTGCCCAATGCGGTTTGTGACACACACAGTGTCCAATGGGTATTATGACACACACACTCTGTCCAAAGGTGTTATTGACACACACACTATTCAATGGGTTTTGTGGCACACACATGCTGTCCAATGGGGTTTGTGACACACAAACTGTCAAGGTGGGTTTGTGACACACACACTGCTCAAAGGGTTTTGTGACGCACACACTGTCCAATGGTGTTTGTGACACACACACACTGTCCAATGGTGTTAGTGAACACACATGCTTTCCTATGGGTCTTGTGACACACACACTGTACAGGGGGCTTTGTGACACACATGATGTCCAATGGGATTTGTGACTGCACACTGTCCAGTGGGGATTGTGACACACACACGCTGTCCAAAGGGGATAGTGACACACACATGCTGTCCAATGGTGTTTGTGACACGGATTCTGTCCAATGGGGTTTGTGACACACACACTGTCCAACGGGCTTTGTGAAACACACACTGTACAAGGGGTTAGTGACACACACACTTTCCTTTGGTTTTGTGACACACACACAATATCCAATGCGGTTTGTGACACACACACTGTCTAATGGGGTTTGTGATACACACACGCTTTCCAATGGTGTATGTGACACGCATGCTGTCCAATGCGGTTTGTGACACACACACGGTGTCTAATGGTGTTTCTGACACAGATACTTTTCAATGGGCTTTGTTACAGACACAAAGTCTAGGGGGCGTTTGTGACAAAGACACTGTCCAAGGGGGCTTGTGACAGACAAGTTGTCTAATGGGGTATGTGACAAACACACTGTCCTGGGGTGTTTGTGACACACACGCTGTCCAATGTCGTTCGTGACACACAGAATCTCCAGGGGTATTTGTGACACACAGACTGTCCAATGGGGTTTGTCACACACACACTGTCCAGGTGGGTTTCTGACACAAACGCTGTCCAATGGGGATTGTGACACACACAAATTCTCTCCAATGGGGTTGGTGACACACAAACTGTCCAATGGTGTTTGTGACACACACGGTGATACAATGGGGATTAGGACACACACACGATGTCCAATGGTGTTTGTGACACGGATGCTGTCCAATGGCGTTTGTTACACACACACTGTACAGGGGGATTTGTGACACAGACGCTGTCCAATGGCGATTAGTGACACACACGGTGTCCAACGCGGATTGTGACACACACACTGTCCATGGGGGATTGTGACACACACAAACTCTGTCCAATGGGGTTGGTAATACACAAACTGTCCAATGGGGATTGTGACACACACACTGTGCAATGGGGACTGTGACACACACAGGCTGTCCAAAGGGGTTTGTGAGACACACGCTGACCAAATGGTTTTCTCACACGCACACTGTTCAATGTGGTTTGTGATACACACGCTGTCCAATGGGGTTTGTGACACACACACTGTCCAGGGGGGTTTGTGACACACACGCTGTCCAATGGCGTTCGTGACACAAATACTGTGCACGGGGGTTTGTGACACACACGCTGTCCAATGGGGTTTGTGACACATTCTCTGTCCCATGGGGTTTGTGACACACACACTGTCCAATGGCGATTATGACACACAGACGCTGTCCAATGGTGTTTGTGACTCACACACTTTCCGATGTGGTTTGTGAAACAAACACTGTTCAATATGGATTGTGACACACTTACGCTGTCCCATGGGGACTGTGACACTCAAACTGTCCAGGGGTGTTTGTGACACACACGGTGTCCAGTGGGGATTGTGACACACACACTATCCAATGGGGTTTGTCACACACATGCTGTCCAGAGGGGTTTGTGACACACACACTGTCCAATGGGGTTTGAGACACACACACTTTCCAATGGGGTTTGTGACACTCACACTGCGCATTTGGGATTATGAAACACACACGCTGTCGAATCGGGCTTGTGACACACAAACTGTGCACTGGGGATTGTGACCCACACTCTATCCAATGGGGATTGTGACACACACACGTTCCAATGGGTTTTGTTACACACACGATATCCAATGGGGATTGTGACACACACAATGTCCAGGACGGTTTGTGACACACACACTGTCCAATGGGGTTTGTCACACACACAATATCCAATGGGGTTTCTCACACACACTCTGTACAATGGACTTTGTAGCACACACAATCTATCCACTGGGGTTTGTGAACACACACGCTGTCCAATCTGGATTGTGGCAAACAGGCTGTACAATGGAGATTGTGACACACTCTGTCCAGGTGGGTTAATGGTAATCACACTGTCCAATGGGGTTTGTGACACACACTCTGTCCCATGCGGTTTGTGATGCACACACTGTCCAATTGGGATTGTGACACACACACGCTTTCCACTGGGGTTTGTGACACAAACTGCCCAAGGGGGTCTGTGTCACACACGATGTTTGTGAACACACACGCAGTCCAATGGGGATTGTGACACACACACTGTACATGGGTGTTTGTGACACACACACTGTCCAGGGGGGGTTGTGACACACACACTGCGCATTTTCGATTATGACACACACATGCTGTCGAATAGGGCTTGTGATACACAAACTGTCCACTGGGGATTGTGACACACACGCTATCCAATGGGGATTGTGACACATACATTTTCCAATGGGGTTTGTGACACACACGCTGTCCAATGGGCATTGTGACACACACAATGTCCAGGACGGTTTGTGACAAACACACTGTCCAATGTAGTTTGTCACACAAACACTGTCCAATGGGGTTTCTCACATACACTCTGTCCAATGGACTTTGTGACATAAACTCTGTCCAACAGGGTTTGTGAACACACACGCTGTCCAATGGGGATTGTGACAAACAGGCTGTACAATAGGGTTTGTGACACACACAATCTGTCCAATGGGCTTCTGACACACACGCTGTCCACTGGTGATTGTGATACACACACTGTTCAGGGGGGTTTGTGATACACACACTGTCCAATGGCGTTTGTGAGATACAGTGTCCACGGGGGTTTGTGACACACACGCTGTCCAATGGGTTTTGTGACAGATACACTGTCCAATGGGTATTGTTACACACACATGCTGTCCAATGGGGTTTGTGACACACACACTTTCCAATGGGAACTGTGAGACTCGCCCTGTCCAATGGGTCGTGTGACACACACGCTGTCCAATGGGGCTTGTGACACACATGAGTCCAGTTGTGTTTGTGAAACACATGCTGTCCAATAGAGTTTGTGACACAAACATGCTATCAAATGGGGTTTGTGACACACACACCTTCTAATGGGCTTTTTGACACAAACGCTATCCAATGGGTTTTGTGACATATACACTTTACAGTCGGGTTTGTGACATACACACACTATCCAATGGATTTTGTGACACACACATTTTCCAATGGGGTTTGTGACACACGCACTGTCCAATATGGATTGTGACACACACACGCTCTCCCATGGGGTTTCTGACACACACGCTGACCAATTGGGTTTGTTACATACACACTGTCCAAGGGGATTTGTGACACACATGCTGTCCAATGGGGATTGTGACACACACACTGTCCGGGGGGGTTTGTGACACACACGCTATCCAATGGGGATTGTGACACACACACTGTCCGGGGGGGTTTGTGACACACACGCTATCCAATGGGGATTGTGACACACACGCTGTCCAATAGGGTTTGTGACACACACACTGTCCAATGAGGTTTGTGACACACACACTGTGTAATGGGGATTGTGACACAAACACGCTGTCCAAAGGGGGTTGTGACACACACGCTGACCAATTGGGTTTGTTACACAGATATTGTCCAATGGTTATTGTGACACACACACTGTCCAATGGCGTTCGTGACAGTCACAGTGTCCACGGGGGTTTGTGACACAGACACTGTCCAGTGGCGATTGTGACACACACACTGTCCAGGGGGGTTTGTGACATACACACTGTCCAATGGCGTTCGTGGCACAAATAGTGTTCACGGGAGTTTGTGACACACACGCTGTCCAATGGGGTTTGTGACACACACACTGTCCAATGGGGTTTGTGACACACACTCTGTCCAATGGGGTTTGTGCCACACACCTTGTCCGATGGGGTTTGTGACACACACACTGTCCGGGGGCGTTTGTGACAGACGCACTGTGCAATGGGATTTGTGATACACACACTGTCCAAAGGGTATTGTTACACACACACTCTGTCCAATGGGGTTTGTGACACACACACTGTCGGGTGGGGTTTGTGACACACACGCTGTCCAATAGGGTTTGTGACACAAACACTGTCCAATGAGTTTTGTGACACACACATTGTGTAATGAGGATTGTGACACACACAAGCTGTCCAAAGGGGTTTGTGACACACACGCTGTCCAATGGGGATTGTGAACACACAAACTGACCAGGGGGGTTTGTGAAACACACACTGTCCAATTGGGTTTGCGACACACATGCTGTCCAAAGGGGTATGTGACACACACACTGATAAGGGGGGTTTGTGACACATACACGCTGTCCTATGGGTTTTGTGTCACACACACTCTCCAATGGTGTTTCTGACACACACGTTGTCAAATGGGGTTTGTGACACACACACTGACCATTGGGGTTTGTACCACACACATCGCTGTCAAATGGGGTTTGTGACACACACACTGTCCATAGGAGTTTGTGACACAGACGCTGTCCAATGGGGTTTGTGACACACACACTGTCCAATGGGTTTTGTGAAACACACTCTGTCCATTGTGGTTCGTGACACACAGACTCTCCAGCGGTATTTGTTACACACACACTGTCCAATGGGTATTATGACACACACACTCCGTCCACTTGGGTTTGTGACACACACGCTGTCCGATGGGTTTTATGACACACACACTCTGTCCAATGGGTTTTGTGACACACACACAAACTGTCCAATGGGGTTTGTGACACACACGCTCTCCAATGGGGATTATGACACACACACGATGTCCAATGTTATTTGTGACAAGGATGATGTCCAATGGCATTTGTTACACACACACTGTATAGGGGGGTTTGTGACACAGACACTGTTCAATGGCGATTGTGACACACATGGTGTCCAACGCGGTTTGTGACACACAGACTGTCTAGTGTGTTTGTGACAAATACGCTGTCCAATGCGGTTTGTGACACACACGCTGACCAGGTGAGTTTGTGACACAAACGCTGTCCAGTGGGGTTTGTGACACACACACAGTCCAGGTGGGTTTGTGACACACACTCTGTCCAATGGGGTTTGTGACACAGAGACTCTCCACGGGTGTTTGCGACGCACACGCTGTCCAGAGGGGTTTGTGACACACACACTGTCTAAAAGGGTTTGTGATACACACACGCTTTCCAATGGTGTCTGTGACACGCATGCTGTCCAATGGTGTTTGTGACACACACACTGTCCAGGGGGTTTGTGACACACACACTGTCCGATACGGTTTATGACACACATACGCAATCCAATGGGGTTTGCGACAGACACACTGTTCAATGGGGTTTGTGACATACACACGCTGTCCAATGGGGTTTGTGACATATATACTTTCCAATGGGGTTTCAGACACACACACGCTGTACAATGTTGTTTGTGACACACACGCTGTCCAATGGGGTTTGTGACACACAAACTGTCAAGGTGGGTTTGTGACACAAACACTGCTCAAAGGGGTTTGTGACACACACGCTGTCCAATGGTGTTTGTGACACGCAGTCTGTCCAATGGTGTTTTTGACAATGTGTTATGTCCAATGGGGATAGTGACACACACATGCTGCCCAATGGGGTTTGTGACACACACACACTGTCCGATGGTGTTTGTGACGCGGATGCTTTTCAATGGGATTTGTTACACACACACTATCCGGGGGGGGTTGTGACACAGACAATGTCCAAGGGGGATTTTGACAGACACGTTGTCCAATGGGGTATGCGACACACACACTGTCCTGGGGGTTTGTGACACACACGCTGTCCAGAGGGGTTTGTGACACACACACTGTCCAATGGGTATTATGACACACACACTCCGTCCACTTGGGTTTGTGACACACACACTCTGTCCAATGGGTTTTCTGACACAAACATTATCCAATGGGTTTTGTGACCCAGACGCTGTCCAATGGGGACAGTGACACACACACGCTGTCCAATGCTGTTGGTGACACACATGCTGTCTAAGGGTGTTTGTGACACACATACTGTCCAAAGGTGTTTGTGACACACACGCTGTCCAATGTGGTTTGTGAAACACACGCTGTCCAAAGGGGTTTGTGACACACAAAAGGTCAAGGTGGGAATGGGACACACACAGTGTTCAAAGGGGTTTGTAACACACATGATGTCCAATGGTGTTTGTGACAGGCATGCTGTCCAATGGTGTTTGTGACACGGATGCTTTTCAATGGGGTTTGTTACACACACGCTGTCCAGGGGGCTTTGTGACACAGACACTGTCCAAGGGGGATTGTGACAGACACGTTTTCCAATGGGGTATGTGACACACACACTGTCCTGGGGGGTTTGTGACACACACACTGTCCAATGGGTATTATGACACACACACTCTGTCCAATGGGGTTTGTGACACAAACACTGTTCAATGGGTTTTGTGACAAACACACGCTGTCCAATGGGGATTGTGAACACACTCACTGTCCAATGGGGATTGTGACACACACACTGTACAGGGGGTTTGTGACACACCTTCTGTCTATTGTGATTTTGTGACCCAGACGCTGTGTAATGGGGACAGTGACACACACATGCTGTCCAATGGTGTCTGTGACACGCATGCTGTCCAACGGTGTTTGTGACACACACACTGTCCAGAGGGGCTTGTGACACACACGCTCTCCAGTGTGGTTTGTGAAACACATGCTGTCCAAAGGGGTTTGTGACACACAAACTGTCAAGGTGGTCATGGGACACACACACTGTTCAATGAGGTTTGTGACACACACGCTCTCCAATGGGGATTGTGACACACACACGGTGTCCAATGGTGTTTGTGACACGGTTTCTGTCCAATGGGGTTTGTGGCACACACGCTGTCCAATGGTGTTTGTGACTCGGATGCTGTCCAATGGGGTTTGTGACACACAGGATGTCCAATGGGGTTTGTGACACACACATGCTGTCCGATGGTGTTTGTGACACGCATGGTTTCCAAGGGGACTTGTGACACAGACACTGTCCAGGGGGCTTTGTGACACACACGCTGTCTGATGGGATTTGTGACACACACGCTGTCCAATGTGGATTATGACACACACACGCTGTCCAATGGTGTTTCTGACTCAGATACCTTTCAATGGGGTTTGTTACAGGCACAATGTCTAGGGGGGTTTGTGACACAGACACTGTCCAATGGGGATTGTCATACACACACTGTCCAGGGGGTTTTGTGACACACACGCTGTCCAATGTGATTCGTGACACACACGCTGTCCAATAGGGATTGTGACATACACACGCTGTCCAACGGGGTTCGTGACACACACACTGTCCAGTGAGGTTTGTGGTACACACTCTGTTCAATGGGGTTAGTGACACACACACTTTCCTTTGGTTTTGTGACACACACAATACCAATGGGGTTTGTGACACACACACTGTCTAAAGGGGTTTGTGATACACACACGCTTTCCAATGGTGTATGTGACACGCATTCTTTCCAAAGTGGTTTGTGACACACACACTGTCCATGGGGGATTGTGACACACACAAACTCTGTCCAGTGGGGTTGGTGATAAACAAACTGTCCAATGGGGTTTGTGATACAGACGCTGTCCAATGGGGATTGTGACACACACACGCTGTCCAATGGTGTTTGTGACACGGATGCTTTTCAATGGGATTTGTTACAGACACACTGTCCAGGGGGGTGTGTGACACAGACACTGTCCAAGGGGGATTGTGACAGACACGTTGTCCAATGGGGTATGTGACAAACACTGTCCTGGGGGGTTTGTGACACACACGCTGTCCAGAGGGGTTTGTGACACACACACTGTGCAGGGGGTTTTGTGACACACACACTGTCTAAGGGGGTCTGTGACACACATTCTGTCCAATGTGGTTTGTGACACACACACTGTGACCAATGGGTATTATGACACACACACTCTGTCCAATGGGGTTTGTGACACACACACTGTCCAATGGGTATTATGACACACACACACTGTCCAATGGGGTTTGTGACACACACACTGTCCAATGGGTATTATGACACACACACGCTGTCCAATGGGGATTGTGACACGCACACGCTGTCCAATGGGTTTTTTGACACAAACATTATCCAATGGGGTTTGTGAGACACACGCTGTCCAAAGGGTTTTGTGACACACAAAATGTCAAGGTGGGTTTCTGACACACACACTGTTCAAAGGGGTTTGTAACATACACGATGTCCAATGGGGTTTGTCAAACGCATGCTGTGCAATGGTGTTTGTGACACGGATGCTTTTCAATGCGGTTTTTTACACACACACTGTCCAGGGGGCTTTGTGACACAGACAGTCTCCAAGGGGGATTGTGACACACATATTCTGTGTTACGGGGTTTGTGACACAAACACTGTTCAATGGGTTTTGTGACAAACACAAGCTGTCCAATGGGGATTGTGAACACACTCACTGTCCATTGGGGATTGTGACACACACACTGTACAGGGGGTTTGTGACACAGTCTCTGTCCGCTGTGGTTTTGTGACGCAGACGGTGTCCAATGGGGACAATGACACACACATGCTGTCCAATGGTGTTTGAGACACGCATGCTGTCCAATGGTGTTTGTGACACACACACTGTCCAGAGGGTTTTTGTGACACACACACTGTCCAATGGGTATTATGACAAACACACACTGTTCAATGGGGTTCGTGACACACAGAATCTCCAGGGGTATTTGTGACACACACACTGTCCAATGGGTATTATGACACACACACTCTGTCCACTTGGGTTTGTGACACACACACTGTCCAATGGGTATTATGACACACACACTCTGTCCAATGGAGTTTGTGACACACACACTGTCCAGGTAGGTTTGTGACACACACGCTGTCCAATGGGGATTGTGACACACACAAATTCTGTCCAAAGGGTTTTGTGACACAAACAGTATCCAATGGGGTTTGTGACCCAGACGCTCTCCAATGGGGACAGTGACACACACACGCTGTCCAATGGTGTTTGTGACACACACAATGTCCAAAGGAGTTTGTAACACACACACTGTCCAATGTGGTTTGTGAAACACACGCTGTCCAAAGGGTTTTGTGACACACAAAATGTCAAGGTGGGTTTGTGACACACACACTGTTGAAAGGGGTTTGTAACACACACGATGTCCAATGGTGTTTGTGACACGCATGCTGTCCAATGGTGTTTGTGACACGGATGCTTTTCAATGGGGTTTGTTACACACACGCTGTCCAGGGGGCTTTGTGACACACACACAGTCTAAGGGGGATTGTGAGAGACACGTTTTCCAATGGGGTATGTGACACACACACTGTCCTGGGGGGTTTGTGACACACATGCTGTCCAATGTGGGTCGTGACACAGAGACTCTCCAGGGGTGTTTGTGACACACACGCTGTCCAGAGGGGTTTGTGACACACACACTGTCCAATGGATATTATGACACACACACTCTGTCCAATGGGGTTTGTGACACACACACACTGTCCAACTGGGATTGTGACGAACACACTCTGTCCAATGGGGTTTGTGGCACACACACTGTCCAATGGGGTGTGTGACACACAGGCTGTCCAATGGGGTTTGTGACACACACACGCTGTCCGATGGTGTTTGTGACACGCATGGTTTCCAATGGGTCTTGTGACACAGACACTGTCCAGGGGGCCTTGTGACACACACGCTGTCCAATGGGATTTGTGACACACACGCTCTCCAGTGTGGTTTGTGAAACACACGCTGTCCAAAGGGGCTTGTGACACACACGCTGTCCAATGTTGTTTGTGACACACACGCTGTCAAATGGGGTTTGTGAAACACACACTGTCCATGGGGGATTGTGACACACACAAACTCTGTCCAGTGGGGTTGGTGATACACAAACTGTCCAATGGGGTTTGTGACACACACACTGTCCAATGGGGATTGTGACACGCACACGGTGTCTAATGGTGTTTCTGACACAGATACTTTTCAATGGGGTTTGTTACAGACAAAATGTCTAGGGGGGTTTGTGACACAGACACTGTCCAATGGGGATTGTGACACACACACTGTCCAGGGGGGTTTGTGACACACACACTGCCCAATGGGGTTTGTGACACACACACTGTCTAGGGGGGTCTGTGACACACACGCTGTCCAATGGGGTTAGTGACATACAGGCTGTCCAATGGGGTTTGTGACATAGAGACTCTTCAGGGGGGTTTTTGACACACACGCTGTCCAATGGGGATTGTGACACATACGGTGTCCAATGGTGTTTGTGACACGGATGCTTTTCAATGGGATTTGTTACACACACACTGTCCAGGGGGGTTTTTGACACACACACTGTCCAGGGGGTTTTGTGACACACACACTGTCCAAAGGGGTTTCTGACACACACACTGTCTAGGGGAGTCTGTGTCACACATGCTGTCCAATGTGGTTCGTGACACACACACTGTGTCCAATGTGTATTGTGACACACACACTCTGTCCAATGGGGTTTGTGACCCACACACGGTTCAATGGTTTTTGTGACACACACACGCTGTCCAATGGGGATTGTGACACACATACTGTCCAATGGGGATTGTGACACACACACGCTGTCCAGTGGGTTTTGTGACACAAACATTATCCAATGGGGTTTGTGAAACACACGCTGTCCAAAGGGGTTTGTGACACACACACTGTTCAAAGGGGTTTGTAACATACATGATGTCCAATGGTGTTTGTCAAACGCATGCTGTGCAATGGTGTTTGTGACACGGATGCTTTTCAATGCGGTTTGTTACACACACACTGTCCAGGGAGCTTTGTGACACAGACACTGTCCAAGGGGGATTGTGACACACACACTCTGTGTAATGGGTTTTGTGACACAAACCCTGTTCAATGGGTTTTGTGACACACACACGCTGTCCAATGGGGATTGTGAACACACACACTGTCCAATGGGGATTGTGACACACACACTGTACAGGGAGTTTGTGACACAGTGTCTGTCCATTGTGGTTTTGTGACCCAGACACTGTCCAATGGGGACAGTGACACACACACGCTGTCCAATGGTGTCTGTGACACGCATGCTGTCCAATGGTGTTTGTGACACACACACTGTCCAGAGGGGTTTTGTGACACACACACGCTCTTCAATGGGGTTTGTGACATACACACGCAATCCAATGGGGTTTGTGACATATACACTTTCCAATGGGGTGTCTGACACACACACGCTGTCCAATGTTGTTTGCGACACACACGCTGTCAAATGGGTTTTGTGACACACACACAGTGTCCAATGGGGATTGTGACGCACACACGCTGTCCAATGGGATTTGTGACACACACACTGTCCAATGGGGTTTGTGACACACACACAGTCCAGGTGAGTTTGTGACACACACTCTGTCCAATGGGGTTTGTGACACAGAGACTCTCCAGGGGTATTTGTGACACACATGCTGTCCAGAGGGGTTTGTGACACACACACTGCCCAATGGGTATTATGACACACACACTCCGTCCACTTGGGTTTGTGACACACACACTGTCCAATGGGTATTATGACACACACACTCTGTCCAATGGGGTTTGTGACACACACACTGTACAGGGGGTTTGTGACACACCTTCTGTCCATTGTGGTTTTGTGACCCAGAAGCTGTTCAATGGGGACAGTGACACACACACACTGTCCAATGGGTTTTGTGAAATGCATGCTGTCCAACGGTGTTTGTGACAGACACACTGTCCAGAGGGGTTTGTGACACACACGCTGTCCAGTGTGGTTTGTGAAACTCACGCTGTCCAAAGGGGTTTGTGACACATAAACTGTCAAAGTGGGTTTGTGACACACACACTGTTCAAAGGGGTTTGTGAAACACACGCTGTCCAATGGGGATTGTGAGACACACACTTTCCAATGGGGTGTCTGACACACACACACTGTCCGATGTTGTTTGCGACACACACGCTGTCAAATGTGTTTTGTGACACAAACATCGTCCAGTGGGGTTTGTGACACACAGGCTGTCCAATGGGTTTTGTGACATAGAGATTCTTCAGGGGTGTTTGTGACACACACGCTGTCCAATGGGGATTGTGACACACACACGCTGTCCGATGGTGTTTGTGACACGGATTCTGTGACACGGAGCATGACCACTTTGCAGAGCTCCACTGGGCCCTTTTGGCTCGGTTCCTACCTCCTCAAGCACCAGGAAGATGGCCTCTCCTGCCCTGCAGCTGCGGGGAGGAAGTCTTTTTTTCCCCCCATGTGGGACACCAAGCGTCTCTGGGGGTGTTTTGCCTTCCTCTGCAGCATTGAGCATGGCCCGCTTGCCACGGCTTCTTTGGGCCATTTGGGCTGGGTGCCTGCTGCTCCACGAGGTGGCCCTAAACTTAGCTAGAACAGCCTACCTAAACCAGCATAGAACAACTCACCTAAAGCAACCTTCAACAACTGGAAACAACCAACCTTGAAGAAGCTAAAGCAATCTACCTTCCAAATCTTCAAAGAACCGGACCTGAACAACCAAACAAGAACCTGAAACAACCTATACCATATGACCTGAAACAAGGTAAATCAAGGTGAAGCAAGCAACCTAAAGCAAAACCAAACTAGCAGCCTTCCATGATGTGAAAGAAGCAAGCTGAAACAACATGAAAGCTCTGCCAAACAGACAGCCTCCAAAGACACAAGCAGCCTGATAGAGCATAACACCTGTGAAAGAACACGCCACAAAAAACCCAAGCAACCTAAAGCAAGAAAAGGAGTGGAAAGGTAAGGGGAGGGGAGGGGAGGGGAGGGGAGGGGAGGGGAGGGGAGGGGAGGGGAGGGGAAGGGAGGGGAGGGGAGGGGAAGGGAGGGGAGGGGAGGGGAGGGGAGGGGAGGGGAGGGGAGGGGAGGGGAGGGGAGGGGAGGGGAGGGGAGGGGAGGGGAGGGGAGGGGAGGGGAGGGGAGGGGAAGGGGAGGGGAGAGGAGTGGAGGGGAGGGAAAGGAAGGGGAGGGAAAGGAAGGGGAGGGAAGGGAAGGGGAGGGAAGGGAAGGGAAGGGGAGGGAAGGGAAGGGGAGGGAAGGGAAGGGAAGGGGAGGGAAGGGAAGGGGAGGGAAGGGAAGGGAAGGGGAGGGGAGGGGAGGGGAGGGAAGGGAAGGGAAGGGAAGGGAAGGGAAGGGAAGGGAAGGGAAGGGAAGGGAAGGGAAGGGAAGGGAAGGGAAGGGAAGGGAAGGGAAGGGAAGGGAAGGGAAGGGAAGGGAAGGGAAGGGAAGGGAAGGGAAGGGAAGGGAAGGGAAGGGAAGGGAAGGGAAGGGAAGGGAAGGGAAGGGAAGAAGGAGAGTGAGAGAAGAGGAATGAAGAGAAGAAAGAAGAGACATGCGCCCAGATGAGGGGTTAGTGAGAGAGGATGGGACAGAGAACAGGATGAGTAGGAAATAAGGCAAGGCAAGGACAGGCATGGACAGACAAGGACAGGCAAGGCTAGGCTGCAGGACATTTTTTGTTGCTTTATAGTTTCTAGCACATTCGTCTTCAGACGAGGAGGAAAGCCATAAGACCTAATGGATTAGGCCTAAGCAAAAACTCCAGCTACTTGAGACACTTAGACTAAGCCTAAAATATGAAGATCTCTCCATAAGGATGGTTTTTATACTGTACTTCCACAATCTGTGGCAGTACAAAAAAATAAGCTGCAGATCTCATTAGGCTGAATCAGGGTGGTTTGGTGCAGGGATCATGCATATCATGGGAATATTTCACCATTTCTGCTCTGGTTTAAAGTGTATTACTTCAAAACACCCATCTGATGACATCCTTTCAAGAGCAAAGGGAGCAATTTGCAGAATTCCACTTTTTGCGGAATTGAGAAATTGCTGAGCTGACACCAAGTCCTGCAGTGTCCCTGTCACCTGCAGAGTCACCGCGGCCTCGCCACGGTAGCAGGCATTGTGACAAAGGCTCTATGTCAGCTGGGTGTGGCAGACGAGCACCCCCTAGGGGAGGGGGAGTCTGTCAGCCCCAGGCCTCTCGCTGCCTGCTGTCCCTCCTGTGACCAGCCAGGCCTCTGAAAACTGGTCAAACCATGCCCAGACTTGGGGCCGAAATGGCCCAAAGTCTCCAACAGACAAGTTGGGAAGAAAGATATGGGACAGATGGAGAAAGCAAAAGGAGCAGGAGAAATGGAATGAAGAATAAACAGTAGTGTTGGGCTGCAGGAGTGAGATGGAGGAATTGAAAGAAAAGAGGCAGGAAGCAGGAGAGTGAGAGAAAAGGGAAGAAAGAAGAGACATGCAGCCAGACGAGGGGTTAGTGAGAGAGGATGGGACAGAGAACAGGATGAGAAGGAAATAAGGCAATACAAGGACAGGCATGGACAGACAAGGACAGGCAAGGCTATGCTGCAGGACATTTTTTTTGCTTTATAGTTTCTAGCACATTCGTCTTCAGACGAGGAGGAAAGCCATAAGACCTTATGGATTAGGCCCAAGCAAAAGCCCCAGCTACTTGAGACACTTAGACTAAGCCTAAAATATGAAGATCTCTCCATAAGGATAGTTATTATACCGTACTTCCACAATCTGCTTGGCAGTACAAAAAAATAAGCTGCAAATCTATTTAGGCTGAGTCATGATGCTTTGGTGCAGGGATCATGCATATCATGGGAGTATTTCACTATTTCTGCTCTGGTTTTCGGTGTATTACACCAAAACACCCACCTGATGACATCATTTCAGGAGCAACGGCAGCAATTTGTAGAATTCAGTTTTTTTGGGGAACTGAGAAATTGCTGAGCTGACACCAAGTACGGCAGGGTCCCTGCCACCTGCAGAGTCACTGCATGCTCGCCATGGTGGTGGGCATTGTGAGAAAGGTTCTATGTCAGCTGGGTGTGGCAGATGAGCACCCCAAGGGAGGGGTAGCTTATCAGCCCCGGGCCTCTCACTGACTGCTGTCCCTGCTGTCACCAGCCAGGCCTCTGAAAACTGGTCAAACCATGCCCAGACTTGGGGCCAAAGTGGCCCAAAGTCTCCAACAGACAAGTCGGGAAGAAAGATATTGGACAGAGGGAGAAAGCGAAGGGAGCAGGAGAAAGGGAAGGAAGAATAAACAGTAGTGTTGGGCTGCAGGAGTGAGAGGGAGGAATTGAAAGAAAAGAGGCAGGAAGCAGGAGAGTGAGAGAAAAGGCAAGAAGAGAGGAAAGAAGAGACATGCAGGCAGACGAGGGGTTATTGAGAAACGATGGGACAGAGAAAACATTGAGAAGGAAATAAAGCAAGGCAAGGACTGGCAAGGCAAGGCAATGCAAGGGTAGATTGCAGGAAATTTTTTTGCTTTATAGTTTCTAGCACATTCGTCTTCAGACGAGATGGAAAGCCATAAGACCGTATCGATGAAGGCAAGCAAAAACTCCAGCTACTTGAGACACTTAGACTAAGCTTAAAATACAAAAATATCTCCACAATAATATTTTTTATACTGTACTTCCACAGTCTGCTGGCAGTACAAAAAAATAAGCTGCAGATCTCCTTAGGCTGAGTCATGGTGCTTTGGTGCAGGGATCACGCATATCATGGGAATATTTCACCATTTTTGCTCTAGTTTTCAGTGTTTTACACCAAAACACCCACCTGATGACATCCTTTCAGGAGCAAAGGGAGCAATTAGCAGAATTCAGCTTTTTTGGGGAAGTGAGAAATTGCTGAGCTGACACCAAGTACGGCAGTGTCCCTGCCACCTGCAGAGTCACCGCATCCTCACCACGGTAGCGGACATTGTGACAAAGGTTCTATGTCAGCTGGGTGTGGCAGGCGAGCGCCCCCTAGGGGAGGGGGAGCCTGTCAGCCCCGGGCCTGTCACTGCCTGCTGTCCCTACTGTCACCAGCCAGGCCTCTGAACACTGGTCAAACCATGCCCAGACTTGGGGCCAAAGTGGCCCAAAGTCTCCAACAGACAAGTCGGGAAGAAACATATGGGACAGATGGAGAAAGCAAAAGGAGCAGGAGAAATGGAATGAAGAATAAACAGTGGTGTTGGGCTGCAGGATTGAGATGGAGGAATTGAAAGAAAAGAGGCAGGAAGAAGGAGAGTGAAGAAAGGGAAAGAAGAGACATGCAGCCAGACGAGGGGTTAGTGAGAGAGGATGGGACAGAGAACAGGATGAGAAGGAAATAAGGCAAGGCAAGGACAGGCAAGGACAGGCAAGGCAAGGCTAGGGTGCAGGACATTTTTTTGCTTTATAGTTTCTAGCACATTCGTCTTCAGACGAGGAGGAAAGCCATAAGACCTTATGGATTAGGCCCAAGCAAAAACCCCAGCTACTTGAGACACCTAGACTAAGCCTAAAATACGAAGATCTCTCCATAAGGATGGTTTTTATACTGTACTTCCACAATCTGTTGGCAGTACAAAAAAATAAGCTGCAGATCTCCTTAGGCTGAGGCAGGGTGGTTTGATGCAGGGATCATGCATATCATGGGAATATTTCACCATTTCTGCTCTGTTTTCAAGTGTATTATAGCGAAACACCCATCTGATGACATCATTTCAAGAGCAAAGGCAGCAATTTGCAGAATTCAGCTTTTTGGGGAAGTGAGAAATTGCTGAGCTGACACCAAGCCCTGCAGTGTCCCTGTCACCTGCAGAGTCACCGCATCCTCGCCACGGTGGCGGGCATTGTGACAAAGTTTCTATGTCAGCTGGGTGTGGCAGGAGAGCGCCCCCTAGGGGAGTGGGAGCCTGTCAGCCCCAGGCCTCTCACTGCCTGCTGTCCCTCCTGTCACCAGCCAGGCCACTGAAAACTGGTCAAACCATGCCCAGACTTGGGGCCAAAGTGGCCCGAAGTCTCCAACAGACAAGTTGGGAAGAAAGATATGGGACAGAGGGAGAAAGTGAAGGGAGCAGGAGAAAGGGAAGGAAGAATAAAAAGTAGTGTTGGGCTGCAGGAGTGAGATGGAGGAACTGAAAGAAAAGAGACAGGAAGAAGGAGAGTGAAAGAAAATGCAAGAAGAGAGGAAAGAAGAGACATGCAGCCAGACGAGGGGTTAGTGAGAGAGGATGGGACAGAAAACAGGATGAGAAGGAAATAAAGCGAGGCAGGGACAGGCAAGGCAAGGCAAGGCAAGAGTAGGCTGCAGGACAGTTTTTTGCTTTGTTGTTTCTAGCACATTCGTCTTCAGATGAGGAGGAACGCCATAAGACCGTATCGATTAAGCCAAGCAAAAACTCCAGCTACTTGAGACACTTAGACTAAGCCTAAAATACAAAGATATATCCACAATAATGGTTTTTATGCTGTACTTCTACAGTCTGCTTGCAGTATAAGAAAATAAGCTGCAGATCTCCTTAGGCTGAGTCATGGTGCTTTGGTGCAGGGATCACGCATATCATGGGAATATTTCACCATTTTTGCTCTAGTTTTCAGTGTTTTACACCAAAACACCCACCTGATGACATCCTTTCAGGAGCAAAGGGAGCAATTTGCAGAATTCAGCTTTTTTGGGGAACTGAGAAATTGCTGAACTGACACCAAGTATGGCAGTGTCCCTGTCACCTGCAGAATCACTGCATCCTCGCCACGGTGGCGGGCATTGTGAGAAAGGTTCTATGTCAGCTGGGTGTGGCAGCTGAGCACCCCCTAGGGAGGGTTAGCCTGTCAGCCCCGGGTCTGTCACTGCCTTCTGTCCCTGCTGTCACCAGCCAGGCCTCTGAAAACTGGTCAAACCATGCCCAGACTTGGGGCCAAAGTGGCCCAAAGTCTGCAAGAGACAAGTCGGGAAGAAATATATGGGACAGAGGTGTGGGACATTTGAGTGATTTTCTTGAAGTTAATGGACATTGTGTGGAAGTGAACTGAGCAGGCCTCTGAGGTAGTGGAGCACCTCCCTTATGAAGAAAGGCTGAGGGAGCTGGGTCTCTTTAGTTTGGAGAAGAGGAGACTAAGGGGGGACCTCATTAATGTTTATAAATATATAAAGGGTGAGTGCCATGAGGATGGAGCCAGGCTCTTCTCGGTGGCAAACAATGATAGGACAAGGGGTAATGGGATCAAACTGGAACACAATAGGTTCCGCTTAAATTTGAGAAAAAACTTCTTCTCAGTAAGGGTGACAGAGCACTGGAACGGGCTGCCCAGGGAGGTTGTGGAGTCTCCTTCCCTGCAGACATTCAAAACCCGCCTGGACATGTTCCTGTGCGACCTCACGTAGGTGTTCCTGCTCCAGCAGGGGGATTGGACTAGATGATCTTTTGAGGTCCCTTCCAATCCCAAACATACTGTGAAGAGAGCAAGAGAGCAAGAGAGCAAGAGTCGAGCAGCCTACGTGTCTTACGTGACTTTATACAACCTCGGGTAAAACAAAAGAAAGACTGTCTAGTGAAGAAAAGAATCAGCAAGTCAGCTATAATATAGATACATTTTGTATAATATTAGAGCTTATGTAAGAATTGTATAATCCAATCATCTATTAGTTTGCGGCGCGTGAACAGCAGCTATTGACTAATTACAAGTAGCCTTCTGATGCATGGACAGCGCGTGGACAGGTCAAAAAGATATTTAAGGAGAGTTATAACAAGTAATAAACGGCTTCACTTGAATTCATATTGGATTGTGTGGTGTCCATGATTCGTCGCCCTCTCAAGTGGTGACCCGCGACCTGATCCGAAAGGAGAATTTACGGTGAAGGGGACGACTGCTGTGAGGAGCGAGCCCTGGCTGGAGTCGGCGCGGCTGGACCGTGACCGGGACGCAGTCTGCGGGCTGCGTACCTCCTGAATGATCGCTGCAGAAGCGACGGAGTAGGAATAGAGGATCCGATATCATTGCGCAATGGACACCCAAAGAGGTGAGCAGCCGGGGGCGAGAGGAGATGGGGCAGAATATATCAAAAGAAGAAGAAGCAATACTGCGTCTTCTCTCGCATATCCTCTCTAGGAGATGGGTGAAGTATGAGGAGAATAACCTCAAAAGACTCTTAATTTGGTGTAGGGACAATGGATTTCCTGCTGATCCGTCAGGAGCTTTTCAGATAGAGACTTGGGAAAAAGCGGGAACTCTTTTGTGGGAGGCAGTTAGTCGTGGAGAAAAAGATATTCTTGGCCTTGTAACTGCCTGGCAACTGATAATTACTACACTGAAACAGTCAAAAGCTGAAAAGACTGTTACACAAGGCGCATTTGCTGCATTAAGTCCTATAAAAGAAGAAAAGGCTGTTATGAGCCTTAATGACTCAAAACAGGCATTTCCAGCTCAAATGCCGATTAAGTTGCAAGTTTTTGCTCGTGATCCAACACAGTATTCACTCCCAGAGGAAGTGCTGGCAGAGGAACCGTCTGCACCTCCCCTGGAAGAAGAATCATCGAAAAAACAGAGTCAACATATTGAGGACATGGAAATTGATAAAAATACACCGACCGACTCGACGAAGAAGAAACTGTTTTATCCTCCTTTGCCGCCCTCTACACCGCCTACTCCTGAACCTCTGATTCATTCTGGGTTTCCTGATAAGCCTAAATGGGCCCAAGAGCTTATTTGGAAACTGGAAAGTTTGGAGAAACAACAACAGATTCAACAAGCCTATTTAGACGATCAACTGAACAGAGAAGACGTGATAATACATAGACTAAAACAGAAAATTTCTGATAAGCATTCTGGGGGGGCGGTGGGAGGTACGGGAATTGCGGGAGCTGCGAAGGGTGCTGTGGGTGGTAATCCTACCATGAGGTGGCAGGGTGTTATAAAAAATGCATTGCTTGAAGGGGAAGTTTTACCGTCCGCGTATCCAGTGATATTGGGGGGTACAGGGAATGATGGAAAACAGAAACCTAACTATTGGGCTTCTTTTCCTTGGGAAATAATTAAGGAGGCTAGGAAATCGGTAAAAGAACATGAGTTACAGTCACCTTATACTCAAGCATTTATTGACAATATTTTTACTACTAATCTTATGACTCCTTCAGATTCACGTACGTTGATGCAAATGATACTAACACCAATTCAGCAGTTACTGTGGCGAACGCGTTGGTATGATTTGGTACAGCAAGCAGTACTACAAAATCTAGAAAGGGGGGATGGAGATCCATTACGAGTAGCGACAGTAGATATGCTCTTAGGTCAGGGAGAATTTGCTGATGTACAAAGACAAGCTAGATTGCTTGCACCAATATTACATCAGTCAATGAACTTAGCCAGAGAAGCATTAAAAACACTGCCTGAAGATGGAAAAGTTATACCTCCATATACTACTGTTAAACAGGGTCAAAATGAGTCCTACATGGCATTTTTAGAGTGTTTACGTGAAGTACTGGAAAGGTCGCAGTTAACTGATCCAGTTCGTGAATCATTGCTTATGACTTTAGCAGTGGACAATGCTAATCCTGCTTGTAAGCGTATTTTACAGGCGATGCCAAAGAATTCAACTTTAGTTGATATGCTAGAGGCATGTTCAAGGGTGGGTACACCAGAAGAGCATGCTGGTTATATGGCTAGTGCTTTTGCAGCAGCCATAAAGCCATTAATTCAAAAAGGTAGACAGGAATCAGGACTTTTGTGTTATAATTGTGGAAAATCAGGTCACATAAAGTGCAGTGTAAAGCAAAGCCGAGACAACTGACAAAGGAATCAAACACTGGTGTCTGTACTCGCTGTCAAAAGTTTGGACACAGGGCTGTGGATTGCAGATCAAGATTTACTAAGGATGGTAGACCTTTAAACGGGTCACTGAGCGCGGGGAGGGGCAGCGCGATGACACAAAACAGCAACCCTCACAGGCAGGCTGTTTGGACAGCATCGCCGCCGCCACCGCAGGGAGTGCAGGAGTGGATATCTCAACGGCAGTAGAGACAACTCTGGTGGATTCAAAGGTTTGCTGCATTCCTACTGAAATGCATGGACCTTTGGGTCAAGGGTTAAGTGCGCTGCTGCTGGGGAGATCTTCTACATCCAGAAAAGGAGTTTTTGTTTTACCGGGAATAAGAGATGCTGATTTTACTGGAGTGATTTCTATTATGGTATGGACACTTTTTCCTGCAGTTCATATTCCAAAAGGGTCAAAAATAGTCAGTTATATGTTGCTTGGGCATTGGCACCTCTACGTGACTGTCCTGGTTTTGTTAAGAACAAGTTTCTCTTTTAGTGAGTTTTGCCTGTCAGCTAAAGCCTTCATATTAACTGCATTTTCCTGGAGAACCAGACACATGTTTTGGTAAACCTAGCAATGGAATGCAAACTTATTGATAAGCACGGATGGAGATCTCGCGAGAGGGGCGACGAGAAGCAAGTGAGCAAGAAACTGACCAACTGTGTATAACATTCCATTCACGTGAATACTTCATATAAAGTGGGAGATCACGAGGATCTCGTCCCTCTTCGCTTTTGCCCTTTTCCCTTCTGCTTATGGCCGACATTAGAAGAGGACCTTACTAGTCGTCCCTGCAAACTGAGGCCTAGTGAGAGACTGAATCCAGCTCCGATTGGCTGCAGAGTCTAATCCAGGACTTTGGTTGCCGACTCTGCAGTTGCTGAGACTTTCAAGATTGGTTTTGTATATTTTGTATTATTTTCTCTATTCTTATTAGTAGCATTAGTAAAACATCTTTAATTTTTTCCAACTCTCTTCACTCTGTCCTTCTTTTCCTCCCAATCGCCTCTCCTTAGTGAAAAAGGGGGGAGAGGGAGGGGGAAGTGGGGGGGTGGGGAGAGGGGGTTAACAATACATCTGCCAGGGTTTGATTGTCACCCCGCAATCTTAACCCTCGACAGATAGTTGGCGCCCAACGTGGGGCAAGAGAAAGGGGTAAATTTGAAGATTTTTGGCTTTTCTACTGCTCTGACGTACCTTTCAGTTTTCTTGGCACGGTGCCAACTCATAGAGTTGTGATATTTGCGCGTCCGTTTGCTTTGGATATTATTTGGTTGTATTAAGGCAAAGTGAATTACACTGATTTAAAGATGTTATGGCATAAGTTGTATCAGTTATTTTCTACATTGTGCTCACTGATTCCATATCTGTGTTGGGCCTTCTTTTTAAATCGAAGTATTCATTATATAACAACAAGGAACTGGACAATGGTCATGATGATACTGTGTGGTTTGTCACTGGTTTATTTCATTATACTGCAGCCGCTAATGAGTTTTTACTCGCTTCTGCTTTACCTTGAAAAGCCTCCAGGAGAGATTAAGGAGCAATACGGCTCTGTGTTTGCTAATTGGTCCAGCAAATCTTTAGAAAGGCTGACTAACAATACTTCCGTTTTTTCACTAGGACAGTTCACAAATGTTTTAGAGAACTTTGAATATCCTTGGAGTTTTGATAGAACTGTGATGGTGTTATCTGGTTTGCTGAATGTGTGTCAGTTTGTGCTTCTGTTAAGAGAAATGGCGTTCAACAGGAGGTTTGCATCTCTTTGTTGTCCTGAGATTTGCGGTGCGTCTTCGGAAGCTTTAGCAAAAAGCACTCCGAGCCGCTCGAGAAAGAGCAAAACAGCAAAAGCTGCCGCTGCAGCCACTGCCCCCCCAACGGCGGCTTCGCAGGCTGAAGCTACAGCTCCTCCGCAGAGTTCCTCTGCCAAGGTCGCTGCAGATAACATTACTTCTCCAGCCTCAAAGGCTAACAAGGCAGCCCCCCCTTCTTCACACACTGGGCACTGTTGCTGCTGTAACCACTGTGACAGTCATTTAGACTCTGGAAATAAATCAAATGATGGTGAACCCATATCAGCATCAGTTGCTGGTTGTAAGAAAGTCACTAGAAAGACTACTCGTGCAGCAGATGATGGCACAGGGCCAATATCAACTCAAGGTGCACCATCAGGACAGGGAGGAGATGAAGTGACCACCACTCGGTCCTTTTCTCCAGGTGAACTGAGAGATCTGCAAAAAGACTTTAGTCGTCGTGAAGGTGAGAATATTTTAACCTGGCTGCTCCAATGCTGGGACAATGGGACAGAAACAATTAAACTGGAAGGTGGTGAAGCCAGGCAGCTGGGATCTCTGTCAAGAGATTCCACCATTGATAGGGCAATTTCAAGAGAGTCTAACGCCACTAGTCTCTGGTCCCGACTCCTGGCAGCTATGAAAGTAAGATTTCCCTACAAGGAAGATTGTATATCCAAATTAGGGAAACGGAATACTATGGAGAGAGGTATTCAGTTCCTGAGAGAATTAGCTGTGCGAGAGATCATCTATTTTGGATCAGACAACCAAGAGGGGACAGACCCAGATAGAATCAATTGTACACGATCTCTGTGGCGCAGATTTGTACAAAGTGCACCCCCTGCATATGCTAAGTCATTGGCAGGAATGGTCTGGTCAGCTGGAGGTCTACAAGAGATTAATGAAGTGATTGAGCAGCTTCAGAACTTTGAGGACAGCCTTGCTGGTTCTCTACGGGCTTGTGTCTCTGCTGTAGAGAAACTGTGTGAAAAATCTGATGACCGGTTTGAAAAGCTGTTGCAGGAAATCAAAGAACTCAGAGAAGACACCTACCATTCACGACCTGCACAAACCTATGTTTCAGCTATTAGGAAAAGGCGTTTCCAATCTCGAGAGAGAGGACAGAGGCAGCCCACAAAAAGAGGTTCACTGTGGTTCTTCCTACATGAGCAGGGAGAAAACATGAATAAGTGGCATGGAAGACCTACCTCAGAACTTCAGGAACGAGTACGTGAGCTAAAAAGAAAAACTCCTAGGAAGGTGGCTGCTCCAGTTTACAAAAGGAGCAGAAGAGATTCTGATGCTCTCGAAGGAACCTCTAATTCACACCCAGAGACTGTGCAAAACAGAAATTAGAGGTGCCCTGCCTCCAACCAGGTGGAGGAAAGGGATAACAGAGTTTATTGGACTGTACAAATACGATGGCCTGGTACAACACACCCCCAGGAGTACAAAGCTTTAGTGGACACTGGTGCACAGTGCACGATAATTCCTTCTAATTATAAAGGAACGCAATCCATCAATATTGTTGGAGTGACTGGGGGATCCCAGGAACTGACTGTTGTAGAGGCTGAAATGAGCCTAACTGGAAAAAACTGGCAAAAGCATCCCACTGTGACTGGTCCAGATGCTCCGTGCATCCTTGGCATAGACTACCTCAGGAGAGGGTATTTTAAGGACCCAAAAGGGTATAGGTGGGCATTTGGTATAGCAGCTGTGGACACTGAGAAAATTGAACAGCTGTCTGATTTGCCTAGTCTTTCAGATGGCCCTTCTGTTGTAGGACTGTTGATGGTTGACGACCAGCAGGTGCCAATCGCTACCACAACAGTGCATCGTCGGCAATATCGCACCAACCGAGACTCTTTGATTCCTATCCAGAAATTGATCTGTCAATTGGAAAGCCAGGGTGTGATCAGTAAGACTCGCTCGCCTTTTAACAGCCCAATCTGGCCAGTGCGTAAGTCTAGTGACGAGTGGAGACTAACTGTAGACTATCGTGGCCTGAATGAAGTTACACCACCACTGAGTGCTGCTGTGCCTGACATGCTAGAACAGCAATTTGAACTGGAGTCAAAGGCAGCTAAGTGGTATGCTACAATTGACATTGCTAATGCATTTTTCTCTATTCCTGTAGCAGCAGAGTGCAGGCCGCAGTTTGCTTTCACCTGGAGAAGCATCCAGTACACGTGGAATCGCTTGCCCCAGGGGTGGAAACACAGTGCTACCATCTGCCATGGACTGATCCAGACCACGCTGGAGCAAGGTAAAGCTCCAGAACACTTGCAGTATATTGATGACATCATCGTATGGGGCGACACAGCGAAAGAAGTCTTCGAGAAAGGTGAGAGAATAATTCAGATTCTTTTGGATGCTGGTTTTGCCATAAAACGAAGCAAGGTCAAGGGACCTGCACGAGAGATACAGTTTTTAGGAATAAAATGGCAAGATGGCCGTCGTCAGATCCCAATGGATGTGATCAACAAAATTGCAGCAATGTCTCCACCTACTAATAAAAAGGAGACACAGACTTTCTTGGGCGTTGTAGGTTTTTGGAGAATGCATATTCCTGACTACAGCCAGATTGTGAGCCCTCTCTATCAAGTGACTCGTAAAAAGAACCAGTTTGAGTTGGGCCCTGAACAACGACAAGCCTTTGAACAAATTAAGTGTGAGATAACTCATGCGGTGGCCCTTGGACCAGTTCGGACTGGACTAGATGTTAAAAATGTGCTCTACACTGCAGCCGGAGATAATGGACTTACCTGGAGCCTCTAGCAGAAAGCACCAGGAGAAACCCGAGGTCGACCCTTAGGTTTTTGGAGTCGAGGATACAAAGGATCTGAGGCCAACTATACTCCAACTGAAAAAGAGATACTAGCAGCGTATGAAGGAGTTCGAGCTGCTTCAGAAGTGATCGGTACTGAAGCACAGCTCCTCCTGGCACCTCGACTGCCAGTGCTGAGTTGGATGTTCAAAGGGACGGTTCCCTCTCCACATCATGCAACCGAAGTTACATGGAGTAAATGGATTGCATTGATCACGCAACAAGCTCAAATTGGAAATCCCAATCGCCCAGGGATCTTAGAAGTGATTACAGACTGGCCAGAAAGCAAAAACTTTGGGATGTCTCCAGATGAGGAGGAAGTAAAACGTGCTGAAGAAGCACCACCGTATATACTCTTTCAGAGACTGATAAGCAGTATGCACTGTTCACAGATGGATCCTGTCGTCTTGTAGGAAAACATCGAAGGTGGAAAGCTGCTGTGTGGAGTCCCACACGACAAGTTACAGAAGCCACTGAAGGACAAGGTGAATCTAGTCAATTTGCAGAAGTGAAAGCCATCCAGCTGGCTTTGGACATTGCTGAACGAGAGAAGTGGCCAATACTTTATCTCTACACTGACTCATGGATGGTAGCAAATGCCTTGTGGGGGTGGCTACAGCAATGGAAGAAAAGCAACTGGCAGCGCAGAGGTAAACCCATTTGGGCTGCCACACTGTGGCAAGACATTGCTGCTCGGCTAGAGAGCCTGCCTGTGAAAGTTCGGCATGTAGATGCTCATGTGCCTAAAAGTCGAGCCACCGAGGAACATCTAAACAACCAACAAGCGGATCAAGCTGCTAAGATTAAAGTAGCTGAGGTGGACTTGGACTGGCAACATAAAGGTGAACTTTTCCTACCTTGGTGGGCCCATGATGCTTCAGGGCATCAAGGTAGAGATGCAACATATAAATGGGCTCGCGATCGAGGGGTGGATTTAACTATGGACACTATTTCACAGGTTATTCATGAATGTGAGACTTGCGCCGAAATCAAACAAGCGAACCGGTTAAAGCCTGTATGGTATGGGGGGCGATGGTTAAAGCATAAGTATGGAGAAGCTTGGCAGATTGATTATATTACACTTCCACAAACACGTCAAGATAAGCGTTATGTACTTACAATGGTGGAAGCAACCACTGCATGGTTGGAAACATATGCCGTACCTCATGCTACAGCCTGAAATACTATCTTGGGCCTTGAAAAGCAAGTCCTTTGGCGACACGGTACGCCAGAAAGAATTGAATCAGACAATGGTACTCATTTCAAAAACAGTCTTATAGACAATTGGGCCAAAGAACATGGTATTGAGTGGGTATATCATATTCCATATCATGCACCAGCCTCTGGGAAAATTGAAAGGTACAATGGTTTGCTAAAAACTACACTAAAGGCACTTGGTGGTGGAACCTTTAAAAACTGGGATTCACATTTAGCAAAAGCCACTTGGTTGGTCAACACCAGGGGATCAACCAATCGAGCCGGGCCTACCCAATCAGAAATTCTACCGACTGTAGAAGGAGATAAAGTCCCTGTAGTACACATGAAAAACATGTTAGGAAAGGCAGTCTGGGTTACTCCTGCCTCAGGCAAAGGCAAGCCCATTCGTGGGATTGTTTTTGCCCAGGGACCTGGCAGCACCTGGTGGGTGATGCTTAAGGATGGAGAAGTTCGGTGTGTACCTCAAGGGGATTTGAGTTTAGGTGAAAATATTCAATACTGAACTGCATAATGTGAATTGTCATACTAACAGTGTTTAATAAGTGTCTTCCAGATCAAGACAGTGATGATGAAACCAGAGCTAGCTTCTTCGAGTGGCGCCTGACAACTTCTTCGAAGTTGATGTCTTTAACCCACAAACAGTGGTCATGAGATGCACTTGTACCATTTTTCCTGCCCTGGGAGACTGTCGTGACAAAATGAACTTAATGAACTTTTTAAAGGATGGTCCACTGATTAATTACTCCTGTGTATATATGTACATATGTATATATATATATAGTAGTAGTGATTAATTAGATTGTATTGATAGATTGTATTGATAAGGTTTAAGCATTCAGTGAATGGCATATTATAAGGGGTGGAATGTCCTGGTTTTGTTAAGAACAAGTTTCTCTTTTAGTGAGTTTTGCCTGTCAGCTAAAGCCTTCATATTAACTGCATTTTCCTGGAGAACCAGACACATGTTTTGGTAAACCTAGCAATGGAATGCAAACTTATTGATAAGCACGGATGGACATCTCACGAGAGGGGCGACGAGAAGCAAGTGACCAAGAAACTGACCAACTGTGTATAACATCCCATTCACGTGAATACTTCATATAAAGTGGGAGATCACGAGGATATCATCCCTTTTCGCTTTTGCCCTTTTCCCTTCTGCTTATGGCCGACATTAGAAGAGGACCTTACTAGTCGTCCCTGCAAACTGAGGCCTAGTGTATGTGAATCCAGCTCCGATTGGCTGCAGAGTCTAATCCAGGACTTTGGTTGCCGACTCTGCAGTTGCTGAGACTCTCAAGATTGGTTTTGTATATTTTGTATTATTTTCTCTATTCTTATTAGTAGCATTAGTAAAACATCTTTAATTTTTTCCAACTCTCTTCACTCTGTCCTTCTTTTCCTCCCAATCGCCTCTCCTTAGTGAAAAAGGGGGGAGAGGGAGGGGGAAGTGGGGGAGGTGGGGAGAGGGGGTTAACAATACATCTGCCAGGGTTTGATTGTCACCCCGTAATCTTAACCCTCGACAGTGACAAACAGAGAATTGATCATATATCATTACATGGATGATATTTTGATTACTGGAAAATCACTTCAAATTGAATTAATAGTTACAGAACTAGAAAAAGAATTAGGAACCAGAGGTTTAAAAATTGCACCAGAGAAAATTCAACAAACACAGCCTTGGAAATATTTAGGCTGGGAAATTACTAAGGCTACAGTTCATCTGCAAAAATTGACTATCAGGACTAACATTCAGACTTTAAATGATGTTCAAAAAATTATGGGTGACTTGAATTGGATTCGTACCTGTTGTGGTATTACAAATGATGATATACTGCCAATTGCTAAATTACTACAGGGAGGAGGTGGGGTTGATGCTCCACGTTCAGCAAATGCTGAAGTACAACAGGCATTAGTTAACATTATGCAAAAAATTTCCAAACATTATACATACAGTTGGGATCCAGAACAAGAATTAGGATTAATGATTATTAATAACTCTGCACATCCTTTTGCTTTGATTATGCAGTGGGCAAAAGAATCTGATCCACTCAGAATTTTGGAGTGGTTGTTTCTTTCAATTCAACCCAAACGATCAGTAGTTACCAGAATAGAAGCATTTGCACAATTGATAATAAAAGGTCGGTCTCGTATAGTAGAAATAAGTGGGAAAGAACCAGATTATGTAGTCATACCTTTGTCAGCTGAATATTTACAATGGGCATTACAGAATTCTATAGCTCTACAGTCTGCAATGCTAGATTACTCAGGACCAATTAGAGTGCATTACCCTCCACATAAACTTACGGGGTGGTTGCCAACATTTCAAATAGAACGAATGCCTCTTCTATCTCTGAATCCAGTAAGAGGTGTCACTGTTTTTACAGATGCAGGAGGTCGTTCACAAAAAGCTGCAATAACATGGCAGGAAGAGGGAGAATGGAAGGATTTTGTGCTAACTGATTTAGAGGGTTCAGTTCAACTCTTAGAACTACAAGCAGTAATTCAAGTCTTTAAGATGTGGGACAAACAACCTGTGAATGTAGTATGTGATTCACTTTATGTTGTAGGAGTTGTACTGCGATTAGAAAGAGCAGTTTTGAAGAATATTGACACTTTACTACAGTACAGATTATTTAAAATTTTATGGGATTTACTGAATCAGCGAACACATCGTTAATCACTCATATCAGAAGTCATACAAGCATTGCTAGTAGCTTAGCTGAAGGTAATCAGTGCGCAGATAGATTAGTTGCACCAGCTTGGACGGGTCCTTCTATAGACAGATTTGCTCAAGTTCGTCGCTCACATGATTTTTTCCATCAGTCAGCTAGCGTTTTACAGAAACAGTTTCATATTCCTGAGATTGATGCACAAAACATTGTTTTGTCCTGTGCTGATTGTCAAAATTGCTCTGATGGGATTTCAGGAGGTGTTATAATCCACGAGGTCTTGGACCTTTAGAGGTTTGGCAAATGGATGTCACACACTTTGCAGAATTTGGACGTCTCAAGTACGTTCACGTTTCGGTTGATGCTTTTTCTCATGTTATATGGGCTACTGCTCAGGCAGGAGAGTCTAGCAAACATGTTCAAAAACATTTAAGGGCAGCTTTTGCGGCTCTTGGTATTCCAAAAGAAATTAAAACAGATAATGGTCCTGGCTATATTGCTTGGGCTACCACTCAATTTTTATCCTTATGGGGCGTTATCCATACGACAGGGACACCGCATCAACCAACAGGGCAAGCTATTGTGGAACGTACACATCATACCTTAAAACAGCTGTTGCAAAAACAAAAAAAGGGGGAGGTTAACCTAGCACCTCAAAAGCGCTTACAAAAAGCTATATATGTTATGAACTACCTTAGGTTACCCAAGGGAGAAAAGGTTCCTCCTATGGTAACTCATGGTGCAGGTTTAACAGGAGGTTTAGAGCAAGTCAAAAAGGGACAAGCAAAAGTTTGGGTAAAAATGGAGTTACAGGACAATGGGAAGGTCCATGGAACTTGATAACATGGGGACGGGGATATGCCTGTGTCGTTACAGGATCAGGATCGCGCTGGGTTCCGGCAAAGTGGATCAAACCCTGGCTAGAAAACACTGCTCAGAGCACAGAAGTTAGAAACAGCAACAAGACGCAAGAATCAGAAGCAGCGCCATCTAGTGGTGAAACTGATTAGATACATAGCATGCAATTAATAACATAGAGGGGAAAAATTAAGACTGATTAGTTTTAACCTGTTGGGATGATATAATTGCTTCATTTATTCATACAGACTTCAATGATGTTATGGTTCTTGCAATGCATAGTAGGCATTACTCTAATAGTGCTAAACATAAGTGATGCTTTTTGGCTTCCTTCTCAGCCAAAGACTAACATTTGGATAACTTTAGCCAACATGACAGGTCAAGATTCAATCTGTTTAGCTACTGCATCTCCGAGCAATCCTTTTTCAACATGTTTAGTTGGAGTTCCACTAGATAATTGGCCTATTCCTGGAAATAAGAAACAATTGGTTGATGGTAAAAACGTGACAGATAATTGGGACATCTGGGTTGTAGACCTACCACAAGGAGGTTTGGAACCTCAAGAAATTGAGTTACTAGGATCAGTAAAAATGGATTTTTGTCTGTATTTCAATTATTCAGGGAAAAACATCTCTCTTGTGCAAGTGGTAAATGCTTCATCATCTGTATATCACAACCAGACTTTTTGGTGTAATTACGCCAGTCCAAATGTATCTAGGGCTACCAATATTCCTTAGAAATTATCCCCAGGAGTTTTTCTAATTTGTGGAGATAGAGCTTGGCAAGGAATTCCTTCCTACATAAAAGAAGGACCATGTTCTTTAGGGAGATTGACTCTGTTGACTCCAAATACATCAAGCATTTTAATGCATAAGAGAGGAAAAAGAAGCATTCATACCTATAATAAAGATTGTAAAGATAACATACAATTTTGGGGAAAAGGCGAAACTATAGCATCTTCTATTTTTGCACCTGGAGTTGCAGCAGCACAGGCTTTGACTGCACTTAACAAATTAGGATGCTGGTTAGCAAAACAGACTAACGCTACTTCTTTAGCATTATCTGGATTTTTAGCAGACACAGATTCAATTAGGCATGCTACGCTTCAAAATCGTGCTGCCATAGATTTTTTGTTGTTAGCGCAAGGACATGGCTGTGAAGACTTTGATGGGATGTGTTGCATGAATTTGTCTGATCATTCTGGATCAATTCACAAAGCAACTAGAAGGTTAGATGACATGACCAAGAAGTTAACCTATGAGGACTGGGGTTTAGACAAGTGGTTGAATGGCTGGGGTATTACAGGATGGATTAAGGATCTATAGAAAAATGGTCTAATCATATTGATTGTTGTTTTAGTAATGTCAATGCTTCTTCCTTGTATCTTACAATGTGTACAACGTACAGTAGAAAAATCCATGAAAGGTCTATGGTTGGCTCAGAAACAAAAAGGGGGAATTGTGGGATATTTGAGTGATTTTCTTGAAGTTAATGGACATTGTATGGAATTGAACTGAACAGGCCTCTGAGGCCTGTGTATTCAGCAAGAGAGCAAGAGAGCAAGAGTCGAGCAGCCTACGTGTCTTACGTGACTTTACACAACCTTGGGTAAAACAAAAGAAAGACTGTCTAGTGAAGAAAAGAATCAGCAAGTCAGCTATAACATAGATACATTTTGTATAATATTAGAGCTTATGTAAGAATTGTATAATCCAATCACCTATTAGTTTGCGGCGCGTGAACAGCAGCTATTGACCAATTACAAGTAGCCTTCTGATGCATGGACAGTGCGTGGACAGGTCAAAAAGATATTTAAGGAGAGTTATAACAAGTAATAAACGGCTTCACTTGAATTCATATTGGATTGTGTGGGGTCCATGATTCGTCACCCTCGCAACAGAGGGAGAAAGCGAAGGGAGCAGGAGAAAGGGAAGGAAGAATAAAAAGTAGTGTTGGGCTGGAGGACTAAGATGGAGGAATTGAAAGAAAAGAGGCAGGAAGCAGGAGAGTGAGAGAAAAGGCAAGAAGAGAGGAAAGAAGAGACATGCAGCCAGACGAGGGGTTAGTGAGAGAGGATGGGACAGAGAACAGGATGAGAAGGAAATAAGGCAAGGCAAGGACAGGCAAGGCAAGGCTAGGATGCAGGAAATTTTTTGCTCTACAGTTTCTAGCACATTCGTCTTCAGACGAGATGGAAAGCCATAAGACCTTATGGATTAGGCCCAAGCAAAAACCCCAGCTACTTGAGACACTTAGACTAAGCCTAAAATACTAAGATCTCTCCATAAGGATGGTTTTTATACTGTACTTACACAATCTGCTGGCAGTACAAAAAAACAAGCTGCAGATCTCCTTAGGCTGAGTCATGGTATTTTGCTGCAGGGATCATGAATATCATGGGAATATTTCACCATTTCTGCTCTGGTTTTCAGTGTATTACACCAAAACACCCACCTGATGACATCCTTTCAAGAGCAAAGGCAGCAATTTGCAGAATTCCGCTTTTTGGGGAAGTGAGAAATTGCTGAGCTGACACCAAGTCCTGCAGTGTCCCTGTCACCTGCAGAGTCACCGCATCCTCGCCACAGTAGCGGGCATTGTGACAAAGGTTCTATGTCAGCTGGGTGTGGCAGCCGAGCGCCCCCTACGGGAGTGGGAGCCTGTCAGCCCCAGGCCTTTCACTGCCTGCTGTCCCTCCTGTGACCAGCCAGGCCGCTGAAAACTGGTCAAACCATGCCCAGACTTGGGGCCAAAGTGGCCCAAAGTCTCCAATAGACAAATCAGGAAGAAAGATATGGGACAGAGGGAGAAAGCAAAGGTAGCAGGAGAAAGGGAAGGAAGAATAAAAAGTAATGTTGGGCTGCAGGAGTAAGAAGGAGGAATTGAAAGAAAAGAGGCAGGAAGCAGGAGAGTGAGAGAAAAGGAAAGAAAGAAGAGACATGCAGCCAGACGAGGGGTTAGTGAGAGAGGATGGGACAGAGAACAGCGTGAGAAGGAAATAAGGCAAGGCAAGGACAGGCAAGGACAGGCAAGGACAGGCAAGGCTATGCTGCAGGACATTTTTTACTTTATAGTTTCTAGCATATTTGTCTTCAGACGAGGAGGAAAGCCATAAGACCTTATGGATTAGGCCCAAGCAAAAAACCCAGCTACTTGAGACACCTAGACTAAGCCTAAAACACGAAGATCTCTCCATAAGGATGGTTTTTATACTGGACTTCCACAATCTGCTGGCAGTAAAAAAAAATAAGCTGCAGATCCCTTTAGGCTGAGTCATGGTGGTTTGCTGCAGGGATCATGCATATCATGGGAATATGTCACCATTTCTGCTCTGTTTTTCAGTGTATTACACCAAAACACCCACCTGATGACAACCTTTCAAGAGCAAAGACAACAATTTTCATCATTCCGCTTCTTTGGGGAACTAAGAAAGTGCTGAGCTGACACCAAGTCCTGCAGTGTCCCTGTCACCTGCAGAGTCACCGCATCCTCGCCACGGTAGCGGGCATTGTGACAAAGGTTCTATGTCAGCTGGGTGTGGCAGCCGAGCGCCCCCTAGGGGAGTGGGAGCCTGTCAGCCCCGGGTCTGTCACTGCCTGCTGTCCCTGCTGTCACCAGCAGGGCCTTGAAAACTGGTCAAACCATGCCCAGACTTGGGGCCAAAGTGGCCCAAAGTCTCCAACAGACAAGTCAGGAAGAAAGATATGGGACAGAGGGAGAAAGCGAAGGGAGCAGGAGAAAGGGAAGGAAGAATAAAAAGTAGTGTTGGGATGCAGGAGTGAGATGGAGGAATTGAAAGGAAAGAGGCAGGAAGCAGGAGAGTGAGAGAAAAGGGAAGGAGGAGGAAAGAAGAGACATGCAGTCAGACGAAGGGTTAGTGAGAGAGGATGGGACAGAGAACAGGATGAGAAGGAAATAAGGCAAGGCAAGGACAGGCAAGGCAAGGCTAGGCTGCAGGACATTTTTTAGTTTATAGTTTCTAGCACATTCGTCTTCAGACGAGGAGGAAATCCATAAGACCTTATGGATTAGGCCCAAGCAAAAACCCCAGCTACTTGAGACACTTAGACTAAGCCTAAAATACGAAGATCTCTCCATAAGAATGGTTTTTATACTGTACTTACACAATCTGCTGGCAGTACAAAAAAACAAGCTGCAGATCGTCTTAGGCTGAGTCATGGTGTTTTGCTGCAGGGATCATGCATATCATGGGAATATTTCACCATTTCTGCTCTGGTTTCCAGTGTATTACACCAAAACACCCACCTGATGGCAGAATTTCAAGAGCAAAGGCAGCAATTTGCAGAATTCCGCATTTTGGGGAAGTGAGAAATTGCTGAGCTGACACCAAGTCCTGCAGTGTCCCTGTCACCTGCAGAGTCACCGCATCCTCGCCACGGTAGCGGGCATTGTGACAAAGGTTCTATGTCAGCTGGGTGTGGCAGGCGAGCGCCCCCTAGGGGAGGGGGACCCTGTCAGCCCCGGGCCTGTCACTACCTGCTCTCCCTGCTTTCACCAGCCAGACCTCTGAACACTGGTCAAACCATGCCCAGACTTGGGGCCAAAGTGGCCCAAAGTCTCCAACAGACAAGTCGGTAAGAAAGATATGGGACAGAGGGAGAAAGCGAAAGGAGCAGGAGAAAGGGAAGGAAGAATAAAAAGTAGTGTTGGGCTGCAGGAGTGAGATGGAGGAATTGAAAGGAAAGAGGCAGGAAGCAGGAGAGTGAGAGAAAAGGAAAGAAGAGACATGCAGCCAGACGAGGGGTTAGTGAGAGAGGATGGGACAGAGAACAGGATGAGAAGGAAATCAGGCAAAGCAAGGACAGGCATGGACACGCAAGGACAGGCAAGGCTACGCTGCAGGACATTTTGTTGCTTTATAGTTTCTAGCACATTCGTCTTCAGACGGGGAGGAAAGCCACAAGACCGTATGGATTAGGCCGAAGCAAAAACTCCAGCTACTTGAGACACTTAGACTAAGCCTAAAATATGAAGATCGAGAGACCATAAGAATGGTTTTTATACTTGTCCTGGTTTTGCTAGAAAACAAGTTTCTCTTTCAGTGTATTTTGCCTGTCAGCTAAAGCCTTCATATTAACTGCATTTTCCTGGAGAACCAGACACATGTTTTGGTAAACCTAGCAATGGAATTCAAACTTATTGATAAGCACAGATGGACATCTCGCGAGAGGGGCGACGAGGAAAGAGACCAAGAAACTGACCAACTGTGTATAACATCCCATTCACGTGAATACTTCATATAAAAGTGGGAGATCACGAGGATCTTTTGTGCTTTTCACTTTTCCCTGCTGCTTATGGCCGACCTTAGAAGAGGACCTTGCTAGTCGTCCCTGCGAACTGAGGCCTAGTGACAGACTGAATCCAGCTCCGGTTGGCTGCAGAGTCTAATCCAGGACTTTGGGTGCCGGCTCTGCAGTTGCTGAGACTTTCAAGATTGGTTTTGTATATTTTGTATTATTTTCTCTATTCTTATTAGTAGCATTAGTAAAACATCTTTAATTTTTTCCAACTCTCTTCACTCTGTCCTTCTTTTTCTTCCAATTGCCTCTCCTTAGTGAAAAAAGGGGAGAGGGAGGGGGAAGTGTGGGGGGGAGAGGGGGTTAACAATACATCTGCCAGGGTTTTATTGTCACCCCGCAATCTTAACCCTTTACAATACTGTACTTCCACAGTCTGCTGGCAGTACTAAAATAAAGCTGCAGATCTCCTTAGGCTGATTCATGATGCTTTAGTGCAGGGATCATGCATATCATGGGAATATTTCACCATTTCTGCTCTGGTTTCCAGTGTATTACACCAAGACACTCACCTGTTGGCAGAATTTCAAGAGCAAAGCCAGCAATTTGCAGAATTCCGCTTTTTGCGGAATTAAGAAATTGCTGAGCTGACACCAAGTCCTGCAGTGTCTCTGTCACCTGCAGAGTCACCGCATCCTCGCCACGGTAGCAGGCATTGTGACAAGGCCGTCGCTGTGGAGCTGGGCCCTGCGCTGGGCAGGCTATGTCTGTGCTGGTCCCTCCTCCATGCTCTGCAGACATTGGAGAAACCATGTTCTCTTTTCATCCTTTGCAATTGGAACGAGAGGGCTGTGCTGGGCTGTCCCTCATCCTCTCCTGCCAAATGAGCCTCAATGGCTTCAGGTCCTGCAGGTGCTGGTGCTGCCACTGGAACATCCATGCATTGGGCCAGGTCCTGTTGTTCCACCGGTTGCTGGCCAGGTCCCTGCATCTCAGCCTCAGCCCTGCGCACAGCCTCACTGATGATGTACTGCACAATGTCTGCCAGGTCCACATTGTCCTCTGTGGGGCTGTGCTGTGCAGGTGCTGGGTGCTTTGCCTCTGCTGCCGCCTCCGTGTCTGTGCAGCTGGGCAAGCCAGACCCCTCCTGGGGACCTGCAGGGGCATCCTGGAGGTGCTCCTGGACTGAGGGGTTGATCCAGATGCTGTGGATGGTGTCTCCGCCCTGGCACCCCTCTTTGCCATTCTCATCTTGCAAGTCCATGTGCTGGGCCATGTCCTGCTGTTCCTCTGGTTCCTGGCCAGCTGCCACGATCTCAGCCACAGCCCTCCACATGGCCTCACTGACGATGCGCTGTGACGATGCGCTGTGTCCCACAGAGCTGCGTCATCGGCTGTGGGGCCCTGTGGGGCAGGTGCTGGGCACACTGCCTCTGCTGCTGCCTCGGTGTTGGTGCTGCGAGGCCAGCCAGACCCCTCCTGGGGACCTTTATGGTGGTCCTGCAAGCGCTCCTGGACCGAGGGGGTGACCCAGGTGCTCTGCAGGGTGTGCTGGCCCAGGCTGTGGCTGATTTGCGGGCAGGAGGAGGAGCAGGACACATGGGATGGAAGCGGCAGCCCCGGCACCGCAGCAGCTGCTTGCGGCCCCATCCAACCACCGGCCTCCCCCTCCTGCCCTGTCCCGTCCCTCCCCTGTGGCCTATGGAACAAGGGTGGCAGCCCAAAGGGCTGGGAGTGGGCGTTTGCCTCCTCGTCAATGGGCGTCTTGGGTCTCGTCTACCACAGAGCTGCAGTGAGCACTCAGGGGAGATGCTGCCTCCTGAGAAGCTGCTGCCTCCTGAGAAGCTGCTCTCCTGGGAGTGAGCACCCCAGGGCTCTCGCTCCTTAAATACCTCCACGGTCAGGGCGGGGACCCCCGTGTCACAATGGCCTCTGGCTATGACGACCCCATGTCACAATGGCCTCTGGTTATGACGTCACAGAGCCCGGGTGGTCGTCACGGAGACACCCACCTCCGGGCCCGGCTGGGACTGGCTGTGTGTGGCGTAGGGCAGCCCCTGCTTGAAGGAGGAGGGAGCAGAGAATGGCGAGGGAAGCTGTCCCCAGCACACAGGACCCTGTCCCCCAGAGCTTTGCTCAGAGACACTGCTGCCTGCTCCACTACACCTGCAAGAATCCGCATTCAGAGCTTGTTTGCAGGACAAACCAAGGGCCACTCTACAGCCTCACCACACTGATTCTTTGTTTTTGTTGTGGTTTGATCGTGGGGAGACAATCAAAACCATGGGAGAAGGTTTCCCTTCACCCTTTTTCCCCCTTCCCCCTTCAGGCCACAGTAGTCTACAGTTAATCTCCACTCATCGCTAGACTTACACACTGGCCAAATTGGGCTATTCAAAGGTGAGCGAGTCTTCCTGATCACACCCTGGCTTTCCAGTTGACGAATCAATTTCCGAATAGGAATCCAAGAGTCCCGATTGGTGCGATACTGTCGACGATGCACCGTTGTGGTAGCAACTGGCACCTGCTGATCATCAACCATCAGCAGTCCTATAACAGAAGGGCCATCTGAAAGACCAGGAAAATCAGACAGCTGTTCAATTCTCTCAGTGTCCACAGCTGCTATCCCAAATGCCCACCTATACCCTTCTGGGTCCTTAAAATACCCTCTCTTAAGGTAGTCTATGCCAAGGATGCACAGAGCATCTGGGCCAGTCACAATGGGATGCTTTTGCCAATTTTTTCCAGTTAGGCTCATTTCAGCCTCTACAACAGTCAGCTCTTGGGATTCCCCAAGTCACTCCAAAAATACTGATGAGTTGTGTCCCCTTACAGTCTGAAGGAATTATTGTGCACTGAGCAGCAGTGTCCACCAAAGCCTTGTACTCCTGAGGGCGTGTTGTACCAGCCCTTCTTATCTGTACCGTCCAGTAAACTCTGTTATCCCTTTCCTCCACCTGGCTGGAGGCAGGGCACCTCTAATCTCGGTCTTCCACGGTCACTCGGTGTGAATTAGAGGTTTCTTCACGAGCACCAGAATCTCTTTTGTAAACCGGGGCAGGCCTTTTCCTAGAAGCCTGCCCTGTTAACTCATGCACTCGTTCTTGAAGTTCCCCAGCAGGTTTATTGTGCCACTTACTCATATCTTCTCCCTGCTCACGTAGGAAGGACCACAGTAAACCTCTGATGGTGGCCTGCCTGTGTTCTCTCTCTCTGGAGATTGGGGATGCCTTCTCTCTCTCTCTGGGGACTGGAAACGCTTTCTCTCTCTCTCTGGATATTGGAAATGCTTTCTCCTAATAGCTGAAACATTGGTTCCTACAAATCAAGAGTCATGTGTGTGTTCCCTGAGTGCTTTAATTTCTCTCAACAGCTTTTCAAAACAGTCAACAGTTGTTTCACTCAGTTTCTCCACCCTGGAGACATAAGCCCCTAGGGGATCAGAAAGGTTTTCCTCAAATTCCCGGAGCCGCTCAGTCACGTCATTAACACTTTGTCTACCACCAGTTGACATGAACGTTCCTGCCAATATCTTAGCATATGGACCTGGTGCACTCTGTGAGAATCTGCGCCACATAGACCGTGTACACTCAACTCTGTCTGGATTCACCCCCTCCTGGCTATCTGGCCCAAAATAGATAATCCCTCGCACAGCTAACTCTCTCAGGAACTGGATACCTCGCTCCATAGCATTCCATTTCCTTGATGTGCATTGACAGTCATCCTTGTTACGAAATATTGTTTTCATGGCTGTCAAGAGTCGGGTCCAGAGGGCCGTGGGGTTGGGCCCACTGGCAATTGCCCTATCAAGGGTGGAATCCCTTGACAGGGATCCCAACTGTTTGGCTTCTCCGCCCTCCAGTTCTCTGTGTCAGCCCCGTCATCCCAGCATCGGAGCATCCAGGTTAACATATTCTCACCATCTTTATGAGTATACTCTTTTCGCAACTCTCTTAGCTCACTTGGAGAAAAAGACCGGGTAACGGTCACTTTCTCCCCTGTTGACGCCCCTGGGGATGAATGTTGCCCCTTGCCATCATCTGCAGCCCGATTAGTCTTCTTAGTCGCTTTCTTACAACCGGCTACTGATGCCGATATGGGCTTAACATTATCGCTGGGCTTGTTTTTGCTACAACAGGAACAATACCCCGTATTTGAGGAACAAGCTTGAGCCTGAGTAGCCATGGTGTTTATGACTGGGGAAGTGGCGGCCACAATGGCAGCCCCTTTTCCAGCCTCACCAGACACCGTGCAACTCTCATCGATCAAAAGATACACAAGCCTTCGATTTAACCTAATCTCTCCTAACAAATATATAAATACTAAGATATTTTTCAGGACAGAGATCAGTATCATAGTTCTTTCAAAACTCCATGAATATTCCAAGTGCTCAAAAACATCGGGAATCGGCTCAAATGAGAAGGGAGAAGTACGCTGAGTCATAGTTTCCCAAGATTCACTAGCCCATTTAGCAAACACATCACTGGAATTTAGCTCTCCTGGCAGTCTCTCAAGGTACAGCAGAAAGGAATAGAAACTCATTATTGGTTGCACTACCATAAGGTAGTGCCAAAATACTAAAAATGTCTCAAGTCCCGAATTTGCCTGCATTCTTCACCAATTATCTGTCGTGGTTTGATCGTGGGGAGACAATCCGAACCGTGGCAGATGGTTTCCCTTCACCCTTTATCCCCCTTCAGCAACCCCCCCTCTCTCCTTCCCCCTCCTCCTCACTAGGATGTGGGGAGGACAGGAAAAGAGAAAAGTAAAGGAAAAGAGAATTGGGAAACTTGAAAACGTTTACTAAGACTAGGAAAACGAACACAGGGCAAAAATAACACAGAAACAAATATTGGAAAACCAGTCCTGAAGTCCAGCAGCATGCCACAGTTGAACCGGAAACAGCAGGAGACTTCAGCGTGCAGGAACAGCAGAATGAAGGAAAGCAGTCTGATGAAAAACAACCAATGCGCCGAGCAGGCAATGCAAAAAGGGAGCAAACCAGTCCACGTGCTCTGCTTTTATATGCAGGAAATCGTGAATTGGATGGAATACCCCTATTGGTCAGTTCGTGGCCACATGACTCGGGCCAGTTCCTTCCATTGCTCCCCCCCTCCTCTTCAGCCCAAAACGAGGGGGGGCGGTTCACAACACCAGGGCACTTTTCAACATGGTCGTCATGAGTTTTCTTAAGTAGGTATGAGCCTCCTTTGAAGAAATAGGCTGAAGCCACATTCACAAAACCCCACAGTCCATTTTCAGCAACAGAATCTACCGTTTCCCCCTTTAGTGACAACCAGGGTTCTCTCAAGGTGCGCTTTTACAATACTTGTGAGCTGTTCAGTGACTCACTTGCTAAAGGAGGTGGCCTCATCCAACTCCCAGTTTTAGCCTGCCAGCTCTCCAATGCATTGCCTCTTCCACCTTCCTTCTACCGGGCCCAAAGTGCATTCTACTGCCTGGTTAGGGAGATGCACGTGCCACCGGTCCCAGAGCATCACTCTGGGGATCCATCATAGCTGGCCATTACCTCTCAGCTGCTGCACCAGCCAAACCTTTCTGGAACAGCAAACTCTCAGAATCTGCTCCAGGTCTGTAAGAGTCGGTCCAAAACCAGTATCTGCGTGAAAATTGCCACCAAGAACAGGCTGACAGTGACTCAGAGAGAGGCCTGAGGAGAAGCATTGTGGTGCACAGGTGTCTCCAACCTGGAAGGCTACTGCTAACAATGGCTGCTGTGTGGAGTTTGCCTGCTGCTTCAGCCAAGCCAGCCCCCACCTCCTAAAAGGGATTGTTAGACGGGTCTCTCTGACCCAGGGACAATCGCTGCGTCCAGAAGATGGATTCTTGCCTGCAGCCTCAGTCACACCTTGTCCCCCACCCGCTCCCTCGAACAAAGGACAACAAAAAAGAGCATGCCCAGAAGCTCGCCAAGGGTCCTGAGGCCACCCAATGGACCAGAGAGATACCCCTGAATGCAGGCCACGCAGGCGCAGACAAGCGCTGGCAAGAGAGGCGAAGACTTTTCAAGCCTGCGCAGTTAAGCCCAGATTGAGAAACAAAGGTGGAGACTGGCCTGAAACAATGGGAGCGAGGGGGATGAAGAAGTATAAAGATGGTTCCTGACTGGACGTCATTGAGATCTCCCCACCAGAGGATGCCAAAACACCATGGAGGACCGGCAGGACTCCACGGGACTGGCCACCAGAGGGACGACTTTGGAGCTCACCTGCTGATAAACCAGTCCTCATTCCCATCTTTTTCTTCTTCTTTCCCTGTTTCTTTTCCTTTCCTGTTTTCTTACTCTCTCGCTATCGTGTGCCGCTTTACGGGCAAAATAATAAAGTAACACTGTTTGATTGTATTCTAAGCCCTTGGCATTTCAGATGCCTTAATTTTGTGCTTCAAGAAGAATGTAAATGAACCATCATGAGTCCATCACTGAGTGGACCCCAACAAGGTCCTTGCAAGCTCTCAATCTCCTTTTGCTCCCCTAGCACACTTCTTCCCCCCTCCATGCAGTTTGGTTTCAGCCTAGGGAGCAGACAAATCCTTGGAAAAAGTAGGCATTCTTTTCATGTCCTATGTCAGCACGGGAAAAGAAGAAAATCCCAAAGTCTTAACATCTACACCGCCCTAAGTGGAAGGCCAACGTGTCCCCACCATCCACCAGCATGATGTACCACTAGTTCATATATGACTCAGTGATTTTGAGAGAGGTAGAAGAAAACAGGCACCAAAAATTAGAAAAAAAGTCTGAAAGCTTAAGACAAAACAGCACTTCTTCAGAAGGAGATGATTGGCTCGAAGAGGGATGGGGTGGTAGCTGAGCTTGTCCCAGTCAGGCAGCATTCTAAAACCAATGAGGACCAGGTGGCCTCCTATGCCTCTAGGGAGAAACTGATATGCTCTGCTCGCTCCCTGAAATGCCTGTACACCAATGCGCGCAGCATGGGGAATAAGCAGGAGGAGTTAGGATCCCATGTTCGGTCGGGAGATTATGATCTGGTGGCAATTACAGAAACATGGTGGGACAGTCCACATGACCGGAATGTGGTCATGGATGGCTATGCCCTTTTCGGAAAAGACAGGCCAGCCAGGCATGGTGGTGGAGTTGCTCTCTATGTGAGAGAGCAACTACAATGTATTAAATACTTCCCAGGAGTGGATGACGAGTGAATTGAGAGTGTATGGGTCAGGATCAAGGGGCAGGCTGGCAGGGGTGACACTGTTGTGGGCGTCTGTTACAGGCCACCAGATCAGGCTGAGGAAGTTGATGAGGCCTTCTATGGGCAGTTGAGAGTGGCCTCACAGTCACAGGCACTGGTTGTTGTGGGTGATTTTAACTTTCCTGATGTTTGCTGGAAGGACCATTCAGCCAGCCAGCCACAGTTCAGGAGATTCCTCCAGTGCATTGGTGATAACTTCCTCGTGCAGATGGTGGAGGAGCCGACTAGGAGAGGTGCACTGCTGGATCTCATCCTCACTAACAAGGAGGGTCTGGTTGAAGCAGTAAAGGTTGAGGGCTGCCTGGGTTGCAGTGACCACGAGATGGTGGAGTTCAGCATCTTGGGTGGCAGGAACAGAATAGCAAGTAGAATTGCAACCCTGGACTTTAGCAGGGCTAACTTTGGCCTTTTCAAGCAATTGCTGGGGGAAATCCCATGGGCAAGACTGCTTGAAGGAAAAGGGGCCCAAGATAGCTGGATTGCATTCAGAGATTGCTGCTTCCACGCTCAGGATCAGAGCATCCCCACACGCAGGAAGTCAAGGAAGGGAGCCAGGAGGCCTGCGTGGTTGAATAGGGATCTGTTGGGTATGCTCAAGCAGAAGAGAGGAGTTTACAGGTCACAGAAGCAGGGGCTGGCCACTGGGGAAGAATATAAGGCTGCCGTTAGAGGATGTAGGAAGGCAGCTAGGATAGCCAAGGCCTCCTTAGAATTACAGCTGGTGAGAGGGGTCAAGGACAGCAAAAAGAACTTTTTCAAATGCATAGCAGATAAAACTAATACCAGGGGCAATGTAGGCCCACTGATGAATGGGGTGGGTGCCCTGGTGGCAGAAGGTACAGAGAAGGCAGAATTACTGAATGCCTTCTTTATCTCTGTCTACACTGCCGGAGGCTGTCCTGGGGAGCCCTGTACCCCTGAGACCCCGGATGAAGCCAGGTCAATGGAGGAGTTTGCTTTAGTTGACGAGGACTGGGTTAGAGAGCAATGAAATAGTCTGGACATCCATAAATCAATAGGTCCAGATGGGATGCATCAGCGGGTGCTGAGGGGGCTGGCTGAAGTCATTGCTGGACCACTCTCCAACATCTTTGCCAAGTCTTGGGAAACGGGGGAGGTGCCCGAGGATTGGAGGAAAGCAAATGTCACTCCGGTCTTCAAAAAGGGCAAGAAGAAGGACCCGGGTAATTATAGACCGGTCAGCCTCACCTCTGTCCCTGGGAAAGTAATGGAACAGCTTATCCTTGGTGCCATCTCAAGGCATATCAAGGATAAGAGGGTTATTAGGGGGAGTCAGCATGGCTTTACCAAGGGTAAGTCATGCTTGACCAACCTCATAGCCTTTTATGAGAATGTAACAAGGTGGATGGATGATGGCAGAGCGGTGGATGTGGTCTACCTTGACTTCAGCAAAGCCTTTGACACAGTCTCCCACAGCATCCTCACAGCTAAGTTGAGGAGGTGTGGTCTAGACAATAGAGTAGTGAGGTGGGTTGCAAACTGGCTTAAGGAGAGAAGCCAGAGAGTGGTAGTCAATGGTGCGGAATCTAGTTGGAGGCCAGTATCTAGTGGAGTGCCTCAGGGGTCAGTACTGGGGCCAATATTATTCAATATATTCATTAACGATTTAGATGAGGGAATAGAGTGTACTATCAGCAAGTTTGCTGATGACACTAAGCTGGGAGGAGTGGCTGACACGCCAGAAGGCTGTGCTGCCATCCAGCGGGACCTGGACAGGCTGGAGAGTTGGGCGGGGAATAACCTAATGAAATTGAAAAAGGGAAAGTGTAGAGTCCTGCATCTGGGCAGGAACAACCCCAGGTTCCAGTATAGGTTGGGAAATTACATATTAGAGAGCACTGTAGAGGAAAGGGACCTGGGGGTCCTGGTGGACAGCAGGATGACCATGAGCCAGCACTGTGCCCTTGTGGCAAGGAAGGCCAATGGCATCCTGGGGTGTATTACAAGGGGCGTGGTTAGTAGATCGAGAGAGGTCCTCCTTCCCCTCTACTCCACCCTGGTGAGACCCCATCTGGAATATTGTGTCCAGTTCTAGGCCCCTCAGTTCTAGAAGGACAGGGAACTGCTGGAGAGGGTCCAGAGTAGGGCAGCGAAGATGATTAAGGGAGTGGAGCACCTCCCTTATGAAGAAAGGCTGAGGGAGCTGGGTCTCGTTAGTTTCGATAAGAGGAGACTAAGGGGGGACCATATTAATGTTTATAAATGTATAAAGGGTGAGTGCCATGAGGATGGAGCCAGGCTCTTCTCGGTGGCAAACAATGATAGGAAAAGGGGTAATGGGATCAGGCTGGAACACAAGAGGTTCCACTTAAATTTGAGAAAAAACTTCTCAGTAAAGGTGACAGAGCACTGGAACAGGCTGCCTAGGGAGGTTGCATAGTCTCCTTCTCTGGAGACATTCAAAACCCGCCTGGACATGTTCCTGTGTGACCTCACTTAGGCATTCCTGCTCCAGTAGGGGGATTGGACTAGATGATCTTTTGAGGTCCGTTCCAATCCCAAACATACGATGATACTGTGATACTGTGATCCCTGCACCAAAACACCATGACTCAGCCTAAGGAGATCTGCAGCTTATTTTTTTGTACTGCCAGCAGATTGTGAAAGTACAGTATAAAAACCATCCTGATGGAGAGATCTTCGTATTTTAGGCTTAGTCTAAGTGTCCCAAGTAGCTGGAGTTTTTGCTTGGGCCTAATCCATAAGGTCTTTTGGCTTTCCTCCTCGTCTGAAGACGAATGTGCTAGAAACTATAAAGCAAAAAAATGTCCTGCAGCCTAGCCTTGCCTTGCCTGTCCTTGCCTGTCGTTGCCTGTCCTTGCCTTGCCTTATTTCCTTCTCATCCTGTTTTCTGTCCCATCCTCTCTCACTAACCCCTCGTCTGGCTGCATGTCTCTTCTTTCCTTTTCTCTCACTCTCCTGCTTCCTGCCTCTTTCCTTTCAATTCCTCCATCTCACTCCTGCAGCCCAACACTACTTTTTATTCTTCCTTCCCTTTCTCCTGCTCCCTTCGCTTTCTCCCTCTGTCCCATATCTTTCTTCCCGACTTGTCTGTTGGAGACTTTGGGCCACTTTGGTCCCAAGTCTGGGCATGGTTTGACCAGTTTTCAGAGGCCTGGCTGGTGACAGCAGGGACAGCAGGCAGTGACGGGCCCGGGGCTGACAGGCTCCCCCTCCCCTAGGGGGCGCTCGGCTGCCACACCCAGCTGACATAGAACCTTTGTCACAATGCCCGCTACCGTGGCGAGGATGCGGTGACTCTGCACACACTCTCCAGGGGTGTTTGTGACACACATGCTGTCCAATGGTGTTTTTGACACACATGCTGTCCAGTGGGGTTTGTGACACACACACTGTCCAATGGGGATTGTGACACACACACACTATCTCATGGGCTTTGTGACGCGCATGCTGTCCAATGGGTTTTGTGAACACACACACTCTCCAGGGTGGTTTGTGACACACACGCTGTCCAATGGGGTTTGTGACACACACAGTCTGTCCAATGGGGGTTGTGACACACACGCTGTCCAATGGGGTTTGTGACACACACGCTGTCCAGTGGGGTTTGTGACACACACATGCTATCCAATGGGGTTCGTGACACACACACTTTTCAATGTGTTTTGTGACACACACACGCTATCCAATGGGGTTTGTGACACATAAACTTTCCAATGGTGTTTGTGACACACACACTGTCCAATGGGTATTGTGACACACACACACTGTCCAATGGGGTTTGTGACACACACTCTGTCCAATGGGGTTTGTGACACACGTGCTGTCCAGGTGAGTTCGTGACACACACGCTGTCCAGTGGGATTTGTGACACACACACTGTCCCATAGGATTTGTGACACTCACATGCTATCCAGAGGGGTTTGTGACACATAAACTTTCCAACGGGGTTTGTGACGCACACAGTCTGTCCAATGGTGCTTGTGACACGCATACTGTCCAATGGGGATTGTGACACACACACGCTGTCCAATGGGGTTTGTGACACTCTCGAGGGTTAAGATTGCGGGGTGACAATAAAACCCTGGCAGATCCCCCACTTCCCACTCCCTCTTCCCCCTTTCCACTAAGGAGAGGCGATTGGGAGGAAAAGAAGGACAGAGTGAAGAGAGTTGGAAAATATTAAAGATGTTTTACTAATGCTACTAATAAGAATAGAGAAAATAATACAAAATATACAAAAACAATCTTGAAAGTCTCAGCAACTGCAGAGTCGGCAACCAAAGTCCTGGATTAGACTCTGCAGCCAATCGGAGCTGGATTCAGTCTCTCACTAGGCCTCAGTTCGCAGGGACGACTAGTAAGGTCCTCTTCTAATGTTGGCCAGAAGCATAAGGGAAAAGGGACAAAGGGACGAGATCCTCGTGATCTCCCACTTTATATGAAGTATTCACGTGAATGGGATGTTATACACAGTTGGTCAGTTTCTTGGTCACTTCCTTCTCGTCGCCCCTCTCGCGAGATGTACATCCCTGCTTATCAATAGGTTTGCATTCCGTTGCTAGGTTTACCAAAACATGTGTCTGGTTCTCCAGGAAAATGCAGTTAATATGAAGGCTTTAGCTGACAGGCAAATTCACTAAAAGAGAAACTTGTTTTTAGCAAAAACAGGACATTCCACCCCTTATAATATGCCATTCACTGAATGCTTAAACCTTATCAATACAATCTATCAATACAATCTAATTAATCACTACAACTATATATATATATATACATATGTACGTATATACACAGGAGTAATTAATCAGTGGACCATCCTTTAAAAAGTTCATTAAGTTCATTTTGTCACGACAGGAAAAATGGTACAAGTGCATCTCATGACCACTGTTTGTGGGTTAAAGACATCAACTTCGAAGAAGTTGTCAGGCGCCACTCGAAGAAGCTAGCTCTGGTTTCATCATCACTGTCTTGATCTGGAAGACACTTATTAAACACTGTTAGTATGACAATTCACATCATGCAGTTCAGTATTGCATATTTTCACCTAAACTCAAATCCCCTTGAGGCACACACCGAACTCCTCCATGCTTAAGCATCACCCACCAGGTGCTGCCAGGTCCCTGGGCAAAAACAATCCCACGAATGGGCTTGCCTTTGCCTGAGACAGGAGTAACCCAGACTGCCTTTCCTAACATGTTTTTCATGCGTACTACAGGGACTTTATCTCCTTCTACAGTCCGTAGAAATTCTGATTGGGCAGGCCCGGCTCGATTGGTTGATCCCCTGGTGTTGACCAACCAAGTGGCTTTTGCTAAATGTGAACCCCAGTTTTTAAAGGTTCCACCACCAAGTGCCTTTAGTGTAGTTTTTAGCAAACCATTGTACCTTTCAATTTTCCCATGATATGGAATATGATATACCCACTCAATACCATGTTCTTTGGCCCAATTGTCTATAAGACTGTTTTTGAAATGAGTACCGTTGTCTGATTCAATTCTTTCTGGCGTACCGTGTCGCCAAAGGACTTGTTTTTCAAGGCCCAGGATAGTATTTCGGGCTGTAGCATGAGGTACGGCATATGTTTCCAACCATCCAGTGGTTGCTTCCACCATTGTAAGTACATAACGCTTATCTTGACGTGTTTGTGGAAGTGTAATATAATCAATCTGCCAAGCTTCTCCATACTTATACTTTAACCATCGCCCCCCATACTCTGCAGGCTTTAACCGTTTCGCTTGTTTGATTTCGGCGCAAGTCTCGCATTCATGAATAACCTGTGAAATAGTGTCCATAGTTAAATCCACCCCTCGATCGCGAGCCCATTTATATGTTGCATCTCTACCTTGATGCCCTGAAGCATCATGGGCCCATCGGGCTAGGAAAAGTTCACCTTTATGTTGCCAGTCCAAGTCCACCTCAGCTACTTTAATCTTAGCAGCTTGATCCGCTTGCTGGTTGTTTAGATGTTCCTCAGTGGCTCGACTTTTAGGCACATGAGCATCTACATGCCGAACTTTCACAGGCAGGCTCTCTAGCCGAGCAGCAATGTCTTGCCACAGTGTGGCAGCCCAAATGGGTTTACCTCTGCGCTGCCAGTTGCTTTTCTTCCATTGCTGTAGCCACCCCCACAAGGCATTTGCTACCATCCATGAGTCAGCGTAGAGATAAAGTATTGGCCACTTCTCTCGTTCAGCAGTGTCCAAAGCCAGCTGGAAGGCTTTCACTTCTGCAAATTGACTAGATTCACCTTGTCCTTCAGTGGCTTCTGTAACTTGTCGTGTGGGACTCCACACAGCAGCTTTCCACCTTCGATGTTTTCCTACAAGACGACAGGATCCATCTGTGAACAGTGCATACTGCTTATCAGTCTCTGAAAGAGTATTATACGGTGGTGCTTCTTCAGCACGTTTTACTTCCTCCTCTGGAGACATCCCGGAGTCTTTACTTTCTGGACAGTCTGTAATCACTTCTAAGATCCCTGGGCAATTGGGACTTCCAATTCGAGCTTGTTGCGTGATCAATGCAATCCGTTTACTCCACGTAACTTCGGTTGCATGATGTGGATAGGGAACCGCCCCTTTGAACATCCAACTCAGCACCGGCAGTCGAGGTGCCAGGAGGAGCTGTGCTTCAGTACCGATCACTTCTGAAGCAGCTCGAACTCCTTCATATGCTGCTAGTATCTCTTTTTCAGTTGGAGTATAGTTAGCCTCAGATCCTTTGTATCCTCGACTCCAAAAACCTAAGGGTCGACCTCGGGTTTCTCCTGGTGCTTTCTGCCAGAGGCTCCAGGTAAGTCCATTATCTCCGGCTGCGGTGTAGAGCACATTTTTAACATCTAGTCCAGTCTGAACTGGTCCAAGGGCCACCGCATGAGTTATCTCACGCTTAATTTGTTCAAAGGCTTGTCGTTGTTCAGGGCCCCACTCAAATTGGTTCTTTTTACGAGTCACTCGATAGAGAGGGCTCACAATCTGGCTGTAGTCAGGATTATGCGTTCTCCAAAAACCTACAACGCCCAAGAAAGTCTGTGTCTCCTTTTTATTAGTAGGTGGAGACATTGCTGCAATTTTGTTGATCACATCCATTGCGATCTCATGACGGCCATCTTGCCATTTTATTCCTAAAAACTGTATCTCTCGTGCAGGTCCCTTGACCTTGCTTCGTTTTATGGCAAAACCAGCATCCAAAAGAATCTGAATTATTCTCTCACCTTTCTCGAAGACTTCTTTCGCTGTGTCGCCCCATACAATGATGTCATCAATATACTGCAAGTGTTCTGGAGCTTTACCTTGCTCCAGCGTGGTCTGGATCAGTCCATGGCAGATGGTAGGACTGTGTTTCCACCCCTGGGGCAAGCGATTCCACGTGTACTGGATGCCTCTCCAGGTGAAAGCAAACTGCGGCCTGCACTCTGCTGCTACAGGAATAGAGAAAATGCATTAGCAATGTCAATTGTAGCATACCACTTAGCTGCCTTTGACTCCAGTTCAAATTGCTGTTCTAGCATGTCAGGCACAGCAGCACTCAGTGGTGGTGTAACTTCATTCAGGCCACGATAGTCTACAGTTAGTCTCCACTCGTCACTAGACTTACGCACTGGCCAGATTGGGCTGTTAAAAGGTGAGCGAGTCTTACTGATCACACCCTGGCTTTCCAATTGACAGGTCAACTTCTGGATCGGAATCAAAGAGTCTCGGTTGGTGCGATATTGCCGGCGATGCACCGTTGTGGTAGCAATTGGCACCTGCTGATCGTCAACCATCAGCAGTCCTACAACAGAAGGATCATCTGAAAGACCAGGCAAATCAGACAGCTGTTCAATTTTCTCAGTGTCCACAGCTGCTATACCAAATGCCCACCTATACCCTTTTGGGTCCTTAAAATACCCTCTCCTGAGGTAGTCTATGCCAAGGATGCACGGAGCATCTGGACCAGTCACAATGGGATGCTTTTGCCAGTTTTTTCCGGTTAGGCTCATTTCAGCCTCTACAACAGTCAGTTCCTGGGATCCCCCAGTCACTCCAACAATATTGATGGATTGCGTTCCTTTATAATTAGAAGGAATTATTTTGCACTGTGCACCAGTGTCCACTAAAGCTTTGTACTCCTGGGGGTGTGTTGTACCAGGCCATCGTATTTGTACAGTCCAATAAACTCTGTTATCCCTTTCCTCCACCTGGTTGGAGGCAGGGCACCTCTAATTTCTGTTTTGCACAGTCTCTGGGTGTGAATTAGAGGTTCCTTCAAGAGCATCAGAATCTCTTCTGCTCCTTTTGTAAACTGGAGCAGCCACTTTACTAGGAGTTCTTCCTTTTATCTCACGTACTTGTTCTTGAAGTTCTGAGGTAGGCCTTCCATGCAACTTATTCATGTTTTCTCCCTGCTCATGTAGGAAGAACCACAGTGAAGCTCTTTTTGTGGGCTGCCTCTGTCCTCTCTCTCCCAAGATTGGAAACACCTTTTCCTAATAGCTGAAACATAGGTTTGTGCAGGTCGTGAATGGTATGTGTCTTCTCTGAGTTCTTTGATTTATTGCAATATCTTTTCAAACTGGTCACAAGATTTTTCACACAGTTTCTCTACAGCAGAGACACAAGCCCGTAGAGAACCAGCAAGGCTGTCCTCAAAGTTCCGAAGCTGCTCAATCACTTCATTAATCTCTTGTAGACCTCCAGCTGACAAGACCATTCTTGCCACAGACTCTCCAGGGGTATTTGTGACACACACACTGTCCAGTGGGTATTATGACACACACACTCTGTCCAATGGGGATTGTGACACACACAAATTCTGTCCAATGGGGTTGGTGACACACAAACTGTCCAGTGGGGTTTGTGACACACACGATGTCCAATGGGGATTATGACACACACACGATGTCCAATGGTGTTTGTGACACGGATGCTGTCCAATGTCGTTTGTTACAGACACACTCTACAGGGGGGATTGTGACACAGACACTGTTCAATGGCAATTGTAACACACACGGTGTCCAATGCGGTTTGTGACACACAGGCTGTCCAGGTGTGTTTGTGACACACACGCTGTCCAATGGAGTTTGTGACACACACAGTGTCCAATGGGTATTATGACACACACACTCTGTCCAAAGGGGTTTGTGACACACACACTGTTCAATGGGTTTTGTGACACACACACGCTGTCCAATGGGGATTGTGACACACACACTGTACAGGCGGTTTTTTGACACACCCTCTGTCCATTTTGGTTTTGTGACACACACACTGTCCAATGGGGACTGTGAGATACACACGGTGTCCAATGGTGTTTGTGAAACGCATGCTGTCCAATGGTGTTTGTGACACACACACTGTCCATAGGGGTTTGTGACACACACGCTGTCCAATGGGGATTGTGACACACACACGCTGTCCAATGGTGTTAGTGACTCGGATTCTGTCCAATGGGGTTTGTGACACACACACTGTCCAATGGGGTTTGTGACACACACTCTGTCCAATGGGGTTTGTGACACACACACTGTCCAATGGGGATTGTAACACACACACGCTGACCAATGGGGTTTGTGACACACACACTGTCCAATGGGGTTTGTGACACACACACGCTGTCCGATGGTGTTTCTGAACACGCATGGTTTCCAATGGGTCTTGTGACACACACACTGTCCATGGGGGATTGTGACACACACAAACTCTGTCCAATGGGGTTGGTAATACACAAACTGTCCAATGGGGTTTGTGACACAGACACTGTCCAATGGGGATTGTGACACACACACTGTACAGGGGGGTTAGTGACACACACACTGTCCAATTGGGTTTTTGACACACACACTGTCTAGGGGGGTCTGTGCCGCACTTGCTGTCCAATGTGGTTTGTGACACACAGGCTGTCCAGTGTGGTTTGTGAAACACACGCTGTCCAAAGGGGTTTGTGACACACAAAATGTCAAGGTGGGTTTGTTACACACACACTGTTCAAAGGGGTTTGTAACACACACGATGTCCAATGATGTTTCTGACACGCATGCTGTGCAATGGTGTTTGTGACACGGATGCTTTTCAATGAGGTTTGTTACACACACACTCTCCAGGGGGGTTTGTGACACAGACACTGTCCAAGGGGGATTGTGACAGACACGTTTTCCAATGGGGCATGTGACACACACACTGTCCTGGGGGGTTTGTGACACACACGCTGTCCAATGTGGTTCGTGACACAGAGACTCTCCAGGGGTATTTGTGACACACACGCTGTCCAGAGGGGTTTGTGACACACACACCGTCCAATGGGTATTATGACACACACACTCCGTCCCCTTGGGTTTGTGACACACACACTGCCCAATGGGTATTATGACACACACACTCTGTCCAATGGGGTTTGTGACACACACACTGTACAGGGGGTTTGTGACACACCTTCTGTCCATTTTGGTTTTGTGACCCAGACGCTGTCCAATGGGGACAGTGACACACACACGCTGTCCAATGGGTTTTGTGACACGCATGCTGTCCAACGGTGTTTGTGACACACACACTGTCCAGAGGGGCTTGTGACACACACGCTGTCCAGTATGGTTTGTGAAACACACGCTGTCCAAAGGGGTTTGTGACACACAAACTGTCAAGGTGGGTTTGTGACACACACACTGTTCAAAGGGGTTTGTGACACACACGCTGTCCAATGGGGATTGTGACACACACACGCTGTCCAATGGTGTTTGTGACTCGGATGCTGTCCAATGGGGTTTGTGACACACACTCTGTCCAATGGGGTTTGTGACACACACACGCTGTCCAACTGGGATTGTGACACACACACGCTGTCCAATGGGGTTTGTGACACACACTGTCCAATGGCGTTTGTGACACACAGGCTGTCCAATGGGGTTTGTGACACACACACTCTGTCCGATGGTGTTTGTGACACGCATGGTTTCCAATGGGTCTTGTGACACAGACACTGTCCAGGGGGCTTTGTGACACACACGCTGTCCAATGGGATTTGTGACACACACACGCTGTCCAATGGTGTTTCTGACTCAGATACTTTTCAAAGGGGTTTGTTACAGGCACAATGTCTGGGGGGGTTTGTGACACAGACACTGTCCAGTGTGGTTTGTGAAACACACACTGTCCAGGGGGTTTTGTGACACACACACTGTCCAATGGGGATTGTGACATACACACGTTGTCCATTGGTGTTTGTGACACGGTTTCTGTCCAATGGGGATTGTGGCACACACGCTGTCCCGCGGGGTTCGTGACACACACATTGTCCAATGGGGTTAGTGACATACACACTTTCCTTTGGTTCTGTGACACACACAGAATACCAATGGGGTTTGTGACACACACACTGTCTAATGGGGTTTGTGATACACACACGCTTTCCAATGGTGTATGTGACACGCATGCTGTCCAATGGGGTTTGTGACACACACACTGTCCAGGGGGGGGGTTGTGACACACACACTGTCCAATAGGGTTGTGACAGAAATACGCAAACCGATGGGGTTTGTGACACACACACTATTCAATGGGGTTTGTGACATACACACGCTATCCAATGGAGTTTGTGACATACACACTTTCCAAAGGGGTTTCTGACACACACACGCTGTCCAATGTTGTTTGTGACACACACGCTGTCAAATGGGGTTTGTGACACACATACTGTCTATGGGGGATTGTGACATACACACAGTGTCTAATGGTGTTTCTGACACAGATACTTTTGAATGGAGTTTGTTACACACACAATGTCTAGGGGGGTTTGTGACACAGACACTGTCCAATGGGATTGTGACACACACACTGTCCAGGGGGGTTTGTGACACACACACTGCCCAATGGGGGTTGTGACACACACACTGTCTAGGGGGGACTGTGACACACACGCTGTCCAATGTCGTTGGTGACACACGGGCTGTCCAATGGGGTTTGTGACACACACACGGTGTCCAATGGTGTTTGTGACACGGATGCTTTTCAATGGGGTTTGTTACATACACACTCTCCAGGGGGGTTTGTGACACAGACACTGTCCAAGGGGGATTGTGACAGACACGTTTTCCAATGGGGCATGTGACACACACACTGTCCTGGGGGGTTTGTGACACACACGCTGTCCAGAGGGGTTTGTGACACACACACTGTCCAATGGGTATTATGACACACACACATTGTACAGGGGGTTTGTGACACAGTCTCTGTCCATTGTGGTTTTGTGATACACACCCTGTCCAATGGGGACTGTGACACACACACGCTGTCCAATGGTGTTTTTGACACAGATGCTGTCCAATGGTGTTTGTGACACACACACTGTGCAGAGGGGTTTTGTGACACACACACGCTGTTCAATGGGGTTTGTGACATACACACGCTATCCAATGGCGTTTGTGACATACACACTTTCCAGTGGGGTGTCTGACACACACGCGCTGTCCAATGTTGTTTGTGAGACACACACACTGTCCAATGGGGATTGTGACACACACACGCTGTCCAATGGGGTTTGTGACACACACGCTGTCCGGGGGGGGGTTGTGACACACACACTGTCCAATAGGGTTGTGACAGAAATACGCAAACCGATGGGGTTTGTGACACACACACTATTCAATGGGGTTTGTGACATACACACGCTATCCAAAGGAGTTTGTGACATACACACTTTCCAAAGGGGTTTCTGACACACACACACTGTCCAATGTTGTTTGTGACACACACGCTGTCAAATGGGGTTTGTGACACACATACTGTCTATGGGGGATTGTGACATACACACAGTGTCTAATGGTGTTTCTGACACAGATACTTTTGAATGGGGTTTGTTACACACACAATGTCTAGGGGGGTTTGTGACACAGACACTGTCCAATGGGATTGTGACACACACACTGTCCAGGGGGGTTTGTGACACACACACTGCCCAATGGGGGTTGTGACACACACACTGTCTAGGGGGGTCTGTGACACACACGCTGTCCAATGTGGTTTGTGACACACATGCTGTCCAATGGTGTTTGAGACACACACACGGTGTCCAATGGTGTTTGTGACACGGATGCTTTTCAATGGGGTTTGTTACACACACACTCTCCAGGGGGGTTTGTGACACAGACACTGTCCAAGGGGGATTGTGACAGACACGTTTTCCAATGGGGCATGTGACACACACACTGTCCTGGGGGGTTTGTGACACACACGCTGTCCAATGTGGTTCGTGACACAGAGACTCTCCAGGGGTATTTGTGACACACACGCTGTCCAGAGGGGTTTGTGACACACACACCGTCCAATGGGTATTATGACACACACACTCCGTCCACTTGGGTTTGTGACACACACACTGTCCAATGGGTATTATGACACACACACTCTGTCCAATGGGGTTTGTGACACACACACTGTACAGGGGGTTTGTGACACACCTTCTGTCCATTTTGGTTTTGTGACCCAGACGCTGTCCAATGGGGACAGTGACACACACACGCTGTCCAATGGGTTTTGTGACACGCATGCTGTCCAACGGTGTTTGTGACACACACACTGTCCAGAGGGGCTTGTGACACACACGCTGTCCAGTGTGGTTTGTGAAACACACGCTGTCCAAAGGGGTTTGTGACACACAAACTGTCAAGGTGGGTTTGTGACACACACACTGTTCAAAGGGGATTGTGACACACACACGGTGTCCAATGGTGTTTGTGAACACAGATTCTGTCCAATGGGGTTTGCGGCACACACGCTGTCCAATGGTGTTTGTGACTCGGATGCTGTCCAATGGGGTTTGTGACACACACTCTGTCCAATGGGGTTTGTGACACACACATGCTGTCCAACTGGGATTGTGACACACACACGCTGTCCAATGGGGTTTGTGACACACACTGTCCAATGGCGTTTGTGACACACAGGCTGTCCAATGGGGTTTGTGACACACACACTCTGTCCGATGGTGTTTGTGACACGCATGGTTTCCAATGGGTCTTGTGACACAGACACTGTCCAGGGGGCTTTGTGACACACACGCTGTCCAATGGGATTTGTGACACACACACGCTGTCCAATGGTGTTTCTGACTCAGATACTTTTCAAAGGGGTTTGTTACAGGCACAATGTCTGGGGGGGTTTGTGACACAGACACTGTCCAGTGTGGTTTGTGAAACACACACTGTCCAGGGGGTTTTGTGACACACACACTGTCCAATGGGGATTGTGACATACACACGTTGTCCATTGGTGTTTGTGACACGGTTTCTGTCCAATGGGGATTGTGGCACACACGCTGTCCCGCGGGGTTCGTGACACACACATTGTCCAATGGGGTTAGTGACATACACACTTTCCTTTGGTTCTGTGACACACACAGAATACCAATGGGGTTTGTGACACACACACTGTCTAATGGGGTTTGTGATACACACACGCTTTCCAATGGTGTATGTGACACGCATGCTGTCCAATGGGGTTTGTGACACACACACTGTCCATGGGGGGGGTTGTGACACACACACTGTCCAATAGGGTTGTGACAGAAATACGCAAACCGATGGGGTTTGTGACACACACACTATTCAATGGGGTTTGTGACATACACACGCTATCCAATGGAGTTTGTGACATACACACTTTCCAAAGGGGTTTCTGACACACACACGCTGTCCAGTGTTGTTTGTGACACACACGCTGTCAAATGGGGTTTGTGACACACATACTGTCTATGGGGGATTGTGATATACACACAGTGTCTAATGGTGTTTCTGACACAGATACTTTTGAATGGGGTTTGTTACACACACAATGTCTAGGGGGGTTTGTGACACAGACACTGTCCAATGGGATTGTGACACACACACTGTCCAGGGGGGTTTGTGACACACACACTGCCCAATGGGGGTTGTGACACACACACTGTCTAGGGGGGTCTGTGACACACACGCTGTCCAATGTGGTTTGTGACACACAGGCTGTCCAATGGGGTTTGTGACACACACACGGTGTCCAATGGTGTTTGTGACACGGATGCTTTTCAATGGGATTTGTTACACACACACTGTCCAGTGGGGTTTGTGACACAGACACTGTCCAAGGGGGATTGTGACAGACACGTTGTCCAATGGGGTATGTGACACACACACTGTCCTGGGGGGTTTGTGACACACACGCTGTCCAGAGGGGTTTGTGACACACACACTGTCCAATGGGTATTATGACACACACACACTGTACAGGGGGTTTGTGACACAGTCTCTGTCCGTTGTGGTTTTGTGATACACACCCTGTCCAATGGGGACTGACACACACACGCTGTCCAATGGTGTTTTTGACACAGATGCTGTCCAATGGTGTTTGTGACACACACACTGTGCAGAGGGGTTTTGTGACACACACACGCTGTTCAATGGGGTTTGTGACATACACACGCTATCCAATGGCGTTTGTGACATACACACTTTCCAATGGGGTGCCTGACACACACACGCTGTCCCATGTTGTTTGTGAAACACACACACTGTTTAATGGGGATTGTGACACACACACGCTGTCCAATGGGGTTTGTGACACACACACTGTCTAGGGGGGTCTATGACACACATGCTGTCCAATGTGGTTTGTGACACACACGCTGTCCAATGGGGATTGTGACACACACACAGTGTCCAGTGGTGTTTGTGACACCGATGCTTTTCAATGGGGTTTGTTACACACACACTCTCCAGGGGGGTTTGTGACACAGACACTGTCCAAGGGGGATTGTGGCAGACACGTTTTCCAATGTGGTATGTGACACACACACTGTCCTGGGGGGTTTGTGACACACACGCTGTGCAATGGGTTTTGTGACACACATGGTGTCAAATGGGGTTTGTGATACACACAGTGTCCAGGGGTTTTGTGACACACACGCTGTCAAATGGGGTTTGTCACACACACTATGTCCAATGGGGATTGTGACACACACACGCTGTCCGATGGTGTTTGTGACACAGATTCCGTCCAACGGGGTTCGTGACACACACACTGTCCAGTGAGTTTAGTGACACACACACTTGCCAATGGGTTTTGTGACACACGCACAATATCCAATGGGGTTTGTGACACACACACTTTCCAGTGGGGTTTGTGATACACACTCTGTCCAATGGGTTTTGTGACACACACACTGTCTAATGGGGTTTGTGACACACACACTTTCCAACGGGGTTTTTGACACACACACGCTGTCCAATGGTGTTTGTGACACACAGGCTTTCAAATGCGGTTTGTGACTCACACACTGTCCATGGGGGATTGTGATACACACGCTGTCCAAAGGGGTTTGTCACATCCACTCTGTCCAATGGGGCTTATGACACACACACTTTCCAAGGGGGTTTGTGACACACACACAGTCCAATGGGGATTGTGACACACACAGTGTCTAATGGTTTTTGTGATACGGATATATTTACGGATACGGATATGGGTTTTATTACACACACAATGTCATGGGGGGTATGTGACACAGACACTGTCCAATGGGGATTGTGACACACACACTGTACAGGGGGGTTTGTGACACACACACTGTCCAATGGGGTTTGTGACACACACACTGTCTAGTGGGGTCTGTGACACACAGACTGTCCAATAGGGACTGTGACACACACACGCTGTCCAACGGGTTTTGTGACACAAACACTGTCCAATGGGGTTTGTGACCCAGACGCTGTCCAATG